>NW_028258312.1:17575757-17878787 GCF_053883595.1 Heterocephalus glaber | reverse complement strand
TCTGGTACAGTGATAGAAAGGCTCCCTCAAAGAAGGGATTTCTAAAATGAGCTCTGAAAGGTGAGAAGAAAAAAATAGCCAAAACATTTCTGGAAGAATAGTGTGTCCTGAAGAATCACCTGAATCATGAGATGGCTGGAAGCAAGCCTCTGTGCTTTACTCAGAGAGTGAATAGGGCAGTGAGATGACATCTTAGGGTCATATCTTCCAGGGCCTCTGACACTGTTTAAGCATTTTGGTCTTAAGTACAGTGGGTTTTCAAGAAAAGAGTGATGTGATATATAAAATTTGGAAATATCATTGAATGCAAGGAGAACTTTTTTCAGTAGATGTCTGTGTGAACCAGAATGGTGGCATTGAAGATGGAGAAGTGGACAGACTTGAAAGAAACTCGGAAGGGAGAGAGAGTTCATAGACTCTGTGACATAGAACAGGCAGATGAGAAGAAGGCAGATCTGAGTCTTAGAGGACTTGAGGCTTATGGAACTGAGGAGTTCCTTCAGAAACAGATGCTGTACACAGGAAGGCCCCAAGATGAATGTTAAAGTCTCAGCGATTCCGTACAGACACAGTAGGTCTGGAAAAAGAGGAGGTTCTTCCTTCCCTGCACCTCTTTATTAAGGAAGAGCACTCACCCTCACAATCTTCCCAGCGTCCCTCTCAAGTGGAGGAAGTTGAATAGAAAAATAGATAATCCCTTCCAACTATGAGACTCAATGATTGTAGTATGAATAAAACATTTTAAGAAGTGTATTATCATCTACAAGTCAAGAAGCCAATCCGTGCCTGTGCTCCAGTGACAGGATATAATTGTTATCCAACAAGATCTTTATGAAATGATTATTCTAGGACAACAGGGAAAATCTGAGACAGTTGTCAACCAACTGGTCACTCTGTCTACTGTGTTTGTTTGTTTGTTTTTGGTACTAGGGATCAAACGCAGGACATTGTGCTTGCGAGGCAGGTGGTGGCACCATTGAGCTAAATCCCAGCCCACTCTATCTCCTGTGGACAAAAGTGAATGAGTTCCTTCATATGAACCATCCATCTCGGGAAGATGAGTCCCACCTCTCCTTTTGTGTCACCTCTGGCAGGCTCTGAAGCACCTGAATTGTCTCTCTTAGGGAGATGAATTTTCAGCTCTTCTCTTCTCTCACTTTTGGTGGGCTATGATTCTCCTTCTGAGCACAATTGGCACCTTTTAATTTTTTCTGTCCGTTGGCTGGTGTGGCAACATTTTTTTTACTGAGGCAGGAGAAGGCATGAGCTGTAAGATCCCAGAAATAGTCAAGAACATGACAATTGTAAACCTTACTCACCCTTCAGAACCCAGAATCCACTAGGGAATTTATTAACTGGAGATAGTTGGAAGATAATGTTCCTTCAAGTGAGTTGAGAGAATGCTGGTCCTGACAGACACTCTAGGAAAAATAGATTCTGTTTGGAGAAATGCTGGGGAAGGCATCCCCTGGTGCACACCAGTGTTTGAAATGAACTTCTAAGGACTCTAAAAAACAAAACAAAACAAAAACAAACCTCATGTTTCCCCATAAACATCGAAGAACAAAGAAACCTTTCAAACCCATCGGCACATCACAAGCTCACCACTGATCAACATGCTGAAGAATATACTTTCGGAGAATTATAAAAAACAACAACACAGAGTAGCATCAAGGCAGGACAGCCAAGGAAAGGGGTGAGAAATAGAATGGCCCAACATAGTAGAAAACTCCTAGAGTCCACGTCCGGTACTCAATATGTTTTGGCAGTCCTGGGTGTAGACTATATGTGAATTCATATGGGATTAATTATTGATCCAAAGGAAGCCTGAGTTATTGGATCAATCTGTTACTCTTCTAAGAAGTTGATTTCATTTCAAGATAGATCAAGGAGTGATGATGAAGAAAGAGTCAATAATTCTTGACACTTTCTGAGGCAGTTCTGGAAGTCCTCTTTCATGTCTTTATGAGATGTGATAAAAAAATACAATGAAAGTG
Organism: Heterocephalus glaber; assembly: GCF_053883595.1. Classification (NCBI taxonomy): domain Eukaryota; kingdom Metazoa; phylum Chordata; class Mammalia; order Rodentia; family Bathyergidae; genus Heterocephalus; species Heterocephalus glaber. The sequence continues at coordinate 17,876,790 of NW_028258312.1, read as the reverse complement.
GTCATCAAGTGCCATCCAATGGAAAGGCAGTCTCATGAAAACATTATGGGGTGCCCTGATCTACTTTCTTCACTAGATCTGTCACCATTTGACTGTTGGCTCCTTCCCAAAGTCAAATCACCATGAAAGGTAAATGTTTTTAATTAATTTAGGATCTTGAGGCAGGCAAGACAATGCAACTAAAGATATTCACAATAAAGGACTTCCAGAACTGCTTCAGAAAGTGGCAAGAATGATGAGATAAGTGTGTTTCTAATGAGAGGGATTATTTAAGGGGGATTACTGGCAATATGTTTTTTAACTGTTAAAATATATATGAGTTATTAGATTTCATTTCAATTTAAAAATACATAGGGCTGTCACACTGAGCTATATCCCTATTCTATTTTAAAGTTTTGTATTTTGAGGCAGAGTCTCACTAAGTCATTAAATTCCCCAGGCTGGGCTCAATCTTGTGATCCTGCTGCCACCACACCCTAGAGTTCTGGGATTACAGTCTTGTGCCACCACTCTTGATTCATAAATATATTAAATAAATAAACAAATGGAAGACAGACATATCTCCAACCCATCCTGATGGGGAGCTTTCAAAATATCTGCACTTGGAGAACAAAACCCAGTTAGAGCAATCTTTCTGGAATTCTTGAAAGATAATTATAGTTAAACTGAATGACTATATCTTAGGAGAAAGGAATAGATTCTGGAGGAACACCATTCTTTGTTGGTAGACAGGCCAGATTCCAAGATGGTGGGTGGAAATTCCAGGAATGGACTTTTGATGCAGAAAAGCAAGTGTGAGGACAGGAGAGCCAAGTTGGAGACAGGGGATTTTGCAGAGGGGACTTCTGGATGCTTTCCTCTAACCTGTAAATCAAGGCATGATTACTGAAATGATGCAAATCATATCTGTCATGTGCAGTGAGTCCATTTAGTTGTAGTTTATAGTTTTTTTCCTTCAACATTGCAGTAACAACAGTATACAACTTTGTGGTCAAAAAAGTAAAAGCTAGACTAGGAGGGGAGAACTGAACATGTATTATTCAAGTAGATGCTTAATTTGCCTCCTAGAAAACCAATTTTCTTAAAAAGGAATTAATTGACTTTTGTGTAAACTTTCAACATTTTTATAGTCCATTTGGGAAACACAGTAAGACAAGGCAATCCTGTTTCTTTTGGAAACATGAGCTTTTTTCCTTTTGACCTTGTGAGAAACCATTTATTCTTCTGATTTATAAGCATATTTTACATATTTTGGTTAATAATACATCAAGTGTGTAATGTGAGATTTCCCTTAAGAATGTGAAGACCACACATATCAAACTCAGTTATACATGGTATTAAGATATTAGACAAATGTCAATATTACAGCACATATATATTATACTTGTTTCATTGATAGGAACATGCCTTTTGAAAATATTTTATTGGATGAAACTTTCTTATTCTCAGGAAAACTTTCGGTTCTTTCATATAATTTATTATGCCTTTTAAAATTCTGTTTGTTAAAAGCATTGGTACGTTATAAATACCTGTAAAGAAAATATAGCTTAAAATTCCAAGGGAAATATATGTTTCCTCTTTGACATTTTCACAAAAATCCACACAGGCATTAAGAAAGACTGACAAAAATATTTTATGTCTGAACAATATACTCCAGGTTGGAAACATTCAAACACGACTTTTATCTAAATATTAAAGCTTCTGTAGATTGAACCTTTGACTATTGCCCAGTGATTTGGTTGGGGTTTTAACCAGGAAAAGATACTGTTAGGAAAGATTAAAAGAAAGTGTCATACATTTAGCATTAGATTAGGAATGGGGAAAGGATGTGTTTTAACTCTTTTATTACCACTCAGTGGCATCTCTAGCTCTTAGTCTTTTTATATATATTTATTTATTTATGTAATTGAACCTGAATCTGATAACTCTCAGGCTCTTTTGAGTTTTAATACCTATTGAACACCTTATATCAAACAACATGTAAAGCTTCCAAAAACAGACAGTGCTATCAGTCTTTTAGAAGAACATCTGCTAGACAAGGGCATTGTTCTGGAAATAGCCTTGCTGTATACAACTTCAAGTCAGGTCATGTGCATGTCAGGTCAAAGCAGATGAGTTATATTCCTGAACTACTTCAATATCGTGGGTGACATTTTGTGGAAGATCTTCAAACAGCAGCTCAATGGGTGACTTCCAGCATTTCACGTGACTGCAGCCTTTGAGAGCATATTGCGATAGGGAAGCTAAGAGGATGGCAGTGAATTAGTAGTACAAGTGAATCTTCAGGTGAGATGAGGTTGAATGAACACGTCAAACTGGATTTCAAAAGTACTTCCTAAAAGGTATAAAGTAACTAGATTTTTGCCTGTAAATGTAACTAAAATTAATTAGATTATAGCAAAGTCATAATAATTAATGATAGAGCTTGGCTAAAGAAATTGAGGATAGCTTTTTTTCCTTTCCTAATACATTTGCACTTTGAACATCTTTAGCATAAAAGTGGGCAAAATCAAATGCCTACTAGATGTTGACCAGTAAGGAATGAGGTGCCCCATGTAAGTAGCATAGAGCAGGCCAGAGGGACCTGGACCTCAAATCCCACTGGGAAGCTGCTACTCAGTTTTAACCAACTGTTGCCATGGTGTAGATGGGTCTGAATATCCACTTTTATGTGAAACTTCCTATTTTCAACAATATCTCATTTTTAAAAAAACATTCTTCATGCCAAATAGATGCAATCAGAGGAATAAATGAGGCCTATGGGCTGCCAGTCTAGGTCTTCTGACTTGAAGGACGGAAGCAATTTGATGAGAATTTGGATACTATTGGCTGGAAGAGGGAAGAAGATCCTCTAGTGTCCAGAAATGAATACTCAGTTTCAAAGATCCAGACCAATCTGTTCTAGTGACCATGATTTTTTTTCAAATAAGCAAAACCTCTTCCTGGTTCTCCCCATTATAGATATTTTCCTGTTATTACACTGACTCTTCATGTCAGGAGTGGTTGCCTGTTACTATTATTAAACAAATTATGAGTACAAATTAACTGAGAAAGTGGTGTAAATTAATTCCCTCAATATTGAGTTCGTGGCTGAGAAAGGAGACAGGTAGGGGAAACCTCCAGAAGAAGGTGAACAAGAGGAAGACCAGGACACGCAGCATGAGTCACAGCCACCTTAGATCTATAGAGGTTTGCATGGCATGCCAAGCACGCAGGAATGTTCTAGAACCCCTCTCACCAGACAACGCAAATTTCAAGGTCTGTTTCTGGATGGAGAAGATCCAGCTTTTTCTCCAAAATATCTAGATGATCACTCCCATAATGAGTAGTACTTTGAAGTAGAAAGGCCAAGGCTCTAGGGTATGGGCCTAATTGTGAATGCTTTCATTAGATACTTTGCTAATGCTTCTTTGGCATCAAAATTCAAAGAACCACATGGCAAAGACATCCCTCTTCTTTACAGATTACTTTTTCATATTAATGAATCTGCCAGGCTTTCCCCTTCTGGTAGGGAATGACATAGGCAGGCTCAAGGAGGCATTCCAGTGTTTCATGGAGTCACATGTCAACTGTGACTCCAGAAAGAACAAAACACTTCACTTGTGCAGGCAGGGAAGACATGTTTTGAAAGAGCTACAACCAATTCTGGAAGTTGGATTTACTATTTGAGCTCATCCCCTTCAAATGTACAGTTTGGGGAGGAAAAGGAAAAGTACCAAAAAGGATATTATAAGCATAGAATCAAAGACAAGACAACCACTTCAGACACAAGCAAAATCTAAGGGAGAAGGAAGATGCGTGAATATTTCCAACTTGGGACCACATACTTGCTTTAATTTTCCTCATTCAGAATGTCCACCAGAGCTTGCAGCAGCCGGTCATCTCTGTGTTTATAAGGTTTTGTGTTATAGAAAACATCCACATAGTCGTTATAGAGACTGTCCTCAGAGTCTTTAAGCTGGAAAGGTTTGTTCAGCTTTTCCAGGGCTTTATAGAAATTTTCATATGGGATGTTGAGCTTTGCACTTGGAGACTTCTTTGGTGATTGCTTTGGAGTTGAGTTTTTGCTGAAAGCACTTTGTAGGAGCCGCAGCATGGCCTGGGAAGGGGCCCCCTCTGCCTGTTCATCCCATCTGTCTCCCACACTGCTGCTGCTGCTGCTGGCGCTTTTAGATACCAGGGGGTCCTCATTCAGGTTCTGTTGTGTGGGCTGCTCCTAAAACACAGAATGCCACCAAGGTGGAAAAGTTCATTGTTTATAGCCAAGCAAGGTAGCTGCAGCCTTAGCACAAGCCCCCCGCATGTTCCCTTGAAAGGGCATTTGGGGAGCAGAAACAGCACAAGGCTCGGAGCCACACAGACTCAGGTTTCAACCCTCATTTTTCCTGGCAACGCTTATAATCTCCCTGAATTTAACCTGTAAAATAGGAATCAGAATACAGCCATTTCTGGTCATTTTCAAGAATGAATGAGATAACATAGATAAGTGTTCAGGATGTGTTGGTTTCCCTCACTTGCTATCCTGCTATAATAGAATCCATTTTGAGAAGATGACATTAAATATTTAACAATTCATTTAGAAGGCATCAACCAGTTAATACAGAATAGAGTGGCTTTCTAGAGGCCCCCTGCTCAGTTAGAAGTTCCTCAGTCACAAGAAGGGAGTAGGGAAGAGACTGAGGTGGTGGGGCTAGGAGGAGGGAACTGGAGAGATCAGAGAAGTGGCTCTTTGTCAACCACTTCGGAAGTACAGTCGCTCCCTTGACCTTCTGCAGGTATGAAAATCTGTGTACACTCAGAAAATGGCATAGTATTTGCACAGAACCTATGTACAGCCTTCTGTATACATTAATTATCTCTGGATTACCTATAATACCCACTAGAAGGTAAATGGCATGTAAAGAGTTGTTATACTGTGTGTTTTTAGTGAATAAATGGCCAGGAAAAGTCTGTATATAGTTCAGTGCAGACACAATTATTTTCCCAATATTTTTGATTTGTGGTGGGTTAAATCTGGGGCTGTGGAACTCAGAGCTATAGAGGCCCAGCTGCATTTCAGTGTTTTAACAAAGGAAGGTTCCTGTTAATACCTCTTAAGGAATTTCAGAGGGAGAAACCCTCATGAAGTACCAGATTTGGGAACTGAAAAGAAGAGGACCTTGGGACTTATATCCTGGCAGGAAGCTACTTAGTGGAGTATGATTTCGGCCAGAATCCAAGCCAAGGCCTTTGCATAGTTAGTTGATAAATTTCTTGAGTAAATACTGTGTCTTTATATCTTGTAAAATGTCCAGCACTGACATGATTGAAGCAGGTCATTGTAGAAATTTTGAAAATTTACCTACTACATCTGAGGAGCTGTGCTAGACACTAGGGTATTCTAAAATAAAGAAAATTTGGCTTCACCAGTCCATAACCCAGCAGCTTCCAGAGGCTGAGACCCAGGAGTGCCAATGACTTCCATTTGCCTGAGGAAAGATGTGATTCCATAGTTCTCCCGGGGATCTCCAGGATGTGTCAGCTAAATATCAGTGACTAAAGAGGAATCAGTGAAAAGATGTCTATGTGTTATGGTCACTTTGGCCTTGGTTTTCTTTCTGCAAAATGCAAAATGGACATACTAAGGTCTATCTTTCCTAAGTTATAAAGATTATCGGGCTGGGGATTTAGCTCAGTGGTTCTACTGCCTGCCTCACAAGTGCAAGGTCCCGAGTTCGATCCCCGGTACCAAAAAAACAAAAAACAAAAAATAAAGATTATAGATTGAAATGAGGCAATGGAAACCACTGAAAAAATAAGGGCAGTACAAATGTTAGCTACATGTGGTCATGCATAAAGACAGCTTTATTTATAATTTGTTGCCATAAATGGTTAAGCTTCATATTGGAAATTTTATTTTGAACTCATAATAAATTCTAGAGAAGAAACAGTAAGTTCCTTAGGGAAATCAACAGCTTCCTACTACTTCTCCCTTCCTCCCTGTGCAGTCCTGGCCCATTCCCTGTCTAAAAGTGGGGTGCACATCTTTGCTCACTGCATTGCCTACAGAGTGCAGAGAGAACATGCCAAAAGTGGGGGGCACAAACCTCTCCTGCATCCGCCATCTTCTCCACCCCTCTTCTGTCGTTCTGAACGGTGTTGTAGGACGTGTACACACGAGGCTGTTTCATGTGCTCTGGCTGAGAAGAGGTTCCATGCAAAATCAGCTTCCAGTTCACAATTCTCCCTTCATTTTGTACTCTTCCAGACTAGTGAATAAACATATGTATATTTTTTAGTGTGTTTTGAATATAAGAAAACTCATTCAAAATAGCAAAAAAGGATTTTATACTTAAAATCTTATTTTAGGATCCCATGCATTCCATGTTCAGAGCTCTATTTTATAAGAACCATCAAATTAACTCTTTATAAAAGTTGCTATAAAACTTTATAGTTTTGATAATTTAAAAACTGATTAATTGCCCACAATTAAGCATCTAACTGAAAAAAGCAGAACACTTTATGCAAATCTTTTTCATATTGGTATATTCTTCAAAAGTTGACTATACTTGAAATATAAAATATCTAAAACAAATCCAAAAGTATAGCATCAGATTTTACAGATGATATAAAACAGTCCCATCTAGGGAAATATATTTTCTTAGTTTCCTAAATTGTGAAATTGAATTAAAGAATTGAGGACAAGTTCCAGAACAGGACCAACTACTAGGAACATTATATTGCTTTCTTATGAGAACAGAACTTTTTATGACTTTAATTTCTGCATAATTTTCTTGTTTTGTTTTGTTTTTAAATGTATATCCTTTTATTGGTACATTTTAGGTATACAATATAATGACATTCATCATGGGAAATTTGCACCTTTACATAATCTCTCTTGGTTCTTATTTTTTCCCCCTTCCCCTGCCTTCCCTACAACCCCTCCATCCCTCCCTATTTACAGAGACTTTGTTTCCTTTTTTCCATTTTCTCATATTAATTCCATTCCCTTCTTTCCTTTCCCCTACCCATCCCCACTTCCCCTTTCCCTTTGCCCCTTTTCTTCCTATTTCACATTATCTATTATACCTTTTAGTCCTTATTTACACTTTCAGTTTCTCACACCAGAGAAACTATTTGGTATTCACATATGTGTGTCCTATTTATTTCACTTAACAGTATCGCCTCAATGTGGATCCATTTAGCTATAAATGTCTATAATTTCTTATTTTTTATGGCTGAGTAGTACCCCATTTTATTAAAAAAACACATTTTCTTTATCCAGTCTCCAGTTGATGGGCATTTGGGCTGTTTCCAAGTTTAAGCTATCACAAACTGTGCTGCTATGAACATGGGTGCACATATATCACTGTGGTATGATTCTTTTAATTCTTTGGGGAAGATACCCAGCAGGGAAATAGCTGGGATTATGACTTTAATTTCTAAGCCATAACTTTAGTAATCTGTAACAGAAAGCTGTTCTAAATGATAGCGAGTAATGACTACACAATTTATATTGGTCAACATTTTTAGAAATTTAAAATAAATTCTTTTAAAAATATGTAGAGATGAATATTTATACTGCTGATATTTACTGCAGTTTATTTCAGGAGACCTCAGAACATTATTCATTTATATTCTCGACTATAGAAAATGGAGAAATTATGCAAAAATAAATAATTTAGCTATATTTAGTTTTTTGTCATTCACTCTTGCTCTGTCCTTTCATTTTGGTCACTATGTGTTAAAATTACAGAAAAATGCCAAATAGCATTAGCACAAGTTTTGTATCCTTTGTCTGAAATGCTTGAGACTAGAAATGTTTCAGACTGCTGATTTTTTCAAATTTTGGAATATTTTCAGAGGCTTCACTAGTTAAACATCCTAGATCCAAAAATCTGAAGTTTGAAATGCTTGAAAACCAAAAGCTTCTTGAATTTCATGTCAGCCCAAAAGAACAAAATGAAAAATGTTTTCCATTTGTTTTATGACTGAAGATGGAAAAAAAGTCATATTAAATAAGATACCTTGCCTAAAATGAAGCTACTTCTCAATAGCTACTGCACAATAATCTTAAGAATGTTTTCACATGACTCCAGCAAACTGTCATGGCAAAGCATTTGACTGTCTTCATGAACATGGCTGATTCTAATTGTCACAGAGCCCGTGGCTCATTGGCCTTAGACCTGGGAATTCCCGGATTTGGCCCATAGTCTGTCATGTTGTTTATCAATTGTTAGGGGTTATATCTAGATGTCCCCCAAAGCCTCATGTGGATGAGGTGGAACTTTCTTTTTCAGGGGTAGTTGAATCTGGAATATGTGATCCTAGGGTTAAGGGCATGTGATTACTAAACCACTACACGTGAGTGATTAGTTTGGCACCACCCTAATCCCTGTAGTCTGAACAAGATAAAAGGGGCAGAGAGATGCTGTTGAATCCTCTTGTTGTCTTTGCTCCCTTGTGCATTCCATGTTGTTTCTCCTCTGTGATAATGTTGCCATCCCTGCCTTGGAGCCAGCTGATTATGGACTGAAACCTCTATGAACTGTAAGCCAAAAATACCCCTTTCCCTCCAACTTTGGGTGTGAGTATTTTGTCTCACCAATAAGAGAAAAGTAACTAGCTGGATCTAGGATGTGTGATGCTGGGATCAAGGATGTGATACTAGGATTAAGGGTGTCCCCCCTTTGGGTGTGAGTGCTACTGGCCCTAAGAGTGGGTAGCCTGGATAGGATATAAGGGACAGAAAGAAGGCTTGCTGCTGTTCCTTGCTTGCTGCTTCTTTACTACTCTGCATCTTTGCTGCCTTCTGCCTGCCATGAACTGTTTCTCCTCTGTGTGCTTCTCTGCCATGCCACCCTGCCTTGGAGCCAGCCAACTACGAACTGAAACCTCTACAAACTGTGAGCTACAATAAACCTTTCCTCCTTTAATTTTGGGTGTCTACTCTCTTGTAGTATGCCTGGTACCTAATCTTGAATTATTATCTATGTATCCAAGTGGAGAGGGCTTCAAACACTACACTTTCTCCTACTTATACTAATCAGTGGTCAAGTTCTTTTCTAAGTATTTAAAAGTGAGTATCTTTTCTTCATCTTTAGATTAATACTTACCATATCCGTAATTCTCAAAGTCCAGGTGCCTACAGGGTTCTCTCCCCAAGTATGAACAGACATGAAATCCCAATTCTTAAAGCCATTAGGGGATGTGTCACGCTCCCTTTCAGCCAACAGTACAGTGTTGGTTCCTATTTCCATGCAAAAACATAAGGTAATCAATTTCCTAACAGCTTACATATCAGGATACATTCAAAAATGAAAACTAGGAGAGATTGGTCCTCATAATTTGCCAGTGTAAGGCCAGGTTAGAGACATTCACAAGGAAAAAAAGTTTTTATCCACAGTACTTAGCACATTGCCGTCATATAATAATTTACTTTAAAATGTTATATGAAACTAAATAATAAATTAATATTTTGATTAAGGTTTGTTTGAATAAGGAGAACTCTGACAACTACCTTTATAAATTGGACCAAATAAGACTCAAATATCTAAAGTATATTTTAGTGGCACTATCATTTTGAATTATAAAAAGAAACCTTGAAAATTTAGGTACTTGAGTCTAGAAACTAATGTGGACATAAAAATAAACTTATCATTTAGTTAACCTATTTAATGATAAATCATGCCAATAATTGATTTAAAATATATTAATTTAATAATTGTTTATCATATAAAAGCTAGTATTAGAAGTAACTGTTAAATTTTCAAGTCCCAATATTCTAAAGATCACTAAATAACATTTCATTCAAAGTAAAGGCTTGAATAAAAAATTATCCTATGATATTTCAGGCCAATTACAAGACATCTAGATGGCATAACTCTAAAACTGATGGCACTCTCTCCAAATCTTCAGGAGTTCATTTCTTAGCAAGGGTTTACAGAAGTAGCTCGTCTTTGCTTATTTATCACTTCTAGAAATTGAATTTGGTCAGTTGGGTCCTCCAAAAAAAATGACAACATTGGGATAATTTCTCTTGGCTGGATTGTGATTTATGGCTCACTAGTTCTTATCACATCTGAATTAGCACTATTTCAGGAAAAGGGCATATCTCCATATATCATATCATATCATATAGACTTATAGCATAATAGGAATTTTATTAGTTACCACCTTCTTTTATGTATCAGAATTTCTATTTTTCAACTGATTCCTTGAATGTTTCAGACATATCTTTCAATTTTGTGAATTATCAAAATAATTTTCACTAGCATATTCCCTAAGAGAAATGAATGGTATGTCAGTAACCTGAGAGATGAACATGGTTTGAAGCCGCATGATTTCAAGAAGTTTTATTATTTGGTATTATGTGAATGGACCACATTCTTTGCTTACCTAAGGGTGAGTAAGAATGAGCAGGGCAGAGGAAATCTAACACCAATGAACATGTTTTTCAGACTTGAAAATACCTTTATGAAAATTGTTCTACAAATAAACAAAAGCAATCATTGATTTACACTTAAAAATTTAGAAGAGATGTTTTTTAGTTTACCAGCAGCAGAAGTGAGTGTGACATGAAGGTCTCCTCTACGGGAATACTCAATTGTTGCTTCAAATTGCACATGTTCCAGGGACTTAATGGAGTTTTCTTGTCCTTCACAAGCCCTTGTTGGAATTTCAATGATAACTTCTCCATTAGCTTTCAGGGCTCTAAATACATGAGACAAGCAGCATTGAATAAAGTGTGCCGTGCCTTTCACTTATTTATGCACAGAACTACACGTTAGTCTTGACCTGAAACTCAGCTTGGCATGTTGTCACTCCCTGTTATAAGTGAAACCCAATTCAAGACTAGCTATGAAATAATTGAATGTATAAAAATATACTAAGGAACACAAGTACTTAATTAAGTACAATGCTATTTGTGGTGGAACCAAATTCAGGCAAATTCATCAAAGGTAGTAAATTACTGCAATATCAAAAACACCCTCCTAAGGAAAAAAAAAATGATTTTATCTATAAAGACTTCCGTGGACATGCTCTCCAGCCTCCCATTTGGTTTTGATATTATTATGGTTGTCCTGATAGAAACAACAAAGCATTCATGGAAGATTCTGCTTCTTGACCGGATATGATGAGTCAGAGGTGTTCTATGTAAAAGAAGTATGATAAAGAATCCTTCATGGAAAAGAGACATGAAGCACATAACACTATAGGATGAGGCAAAGCTATTTTGGAAATAGGTTTTGTACTGGCCCGCAAGTCCTATTTTATCAACCCAAAGATACATTAAAAAATAGGTTGAATTTAGAATTAAAACTGACGGTTGATTGGTGATGTTTGACAATGCTTTTTCTTAGTGGTATATTAAACAATGGTGTTTATATCGCATCTTAAACTTAATGCGATGTGGGAGGTGGATGACGAGAAGAAAACCCAAATATGGTAACATGATTTATAGATCTTTGGTCTCACAATAATTCTCCACGGAGAGCCATCTAGCAACTCAATCTCCATTTACTTTAGAAGGGGAGGTGAGAAAACAGTTAGGTGGAGTAAGAAACATTGTAGGGCATACATTTGTTTAAAATTCCTGGAGGCACTTACCTGGGCTCAAAGTCATTGTCTTTTACAACACATTGTTTCTTCTCGGGTACACTGCTCCAGCTCCGAGGATCAGCTAAATCCACCAGAGCTTTGGCATTTAGCAAGCCAAATCCAAATCGACTATTCACCATCAAGCCTGCTCCATTCTTTTTCCATCCAGGATTATTGGCCAGTGGGTCATACTCAGAGGTCCAGACAACCAAGTGCTGCATGTCTCTCCACGTGAGGTTTGGGCTGGAGGAAAAGTGACCCAAAGTATCTTATCAGGGATAAAACGAAGTTTCCTTGTAAAATCAAGTGCTAAAAATAAGCATCTCCATTCAGGGATTATAAAGTATCTATTGTAATTTTATTTAAAAGGGACAATTGATGTTTTGCTTTATTTAGAACTCAAAATGCAGAGGTGAAACTTCGACCCGTAACATGTAAGTTCTTAGTGCAATTCAACCCTCAGCATTGTAGAAGTATAAAACTTGGTGCCTGATCTCTAATTATTCGTATTTAACTGGACCAAAATTTTATGTCATCCATGAAAAGCCTTAGCATTTTCAGCAGATGAGCCCATCGATCTTTCTAAGGAATAATCAGATTTTAAAGACATGGGCTGGTTACCTACTCTGAAGCACATTTTATCTCTTTTCTTTATATAGTCAACTTTCCATATCTATGCATTATGCATCTGTAGATTTAACCAATTATGGGTCAAAAACATTTGAAACAATGCATCTGTAATGAACATGTACAGACTTATTATTCCCTAAACAATAGAGTATAGCAGCAATATCCATATCATTTACATCCTATGAGGGATTATAAGTAATCTAGAGATGATTTAAAGTATGCAGGAGGTTGTACATAGGTTCTATGGAAAGTACTATGCCACTTTACATGAGGGAGTTTCACAGATTTTGGGTTCTGTGGAGGCTCCTGAAATGAATTGCTGGCAGAAATCATGGAATGACGCTACGTCAACTCTTAGCTACCTGAGGTCACTGTTTAAAGGCATTATGCTAAATACCATGGCTCATTCAAGAGGTAGTTCTTGTTCTTAAGAAGCTTATAATCCAGTAAAAAAAATTTAAGCCTTTTTATAAATATATATGTTAAATGTTGTATTCATAACTTGATGTATTATGAGAGTTTGGAGAAAGAATTGTCATGGAATGGAAAGATCTAGGAAGGTTCTATTGGAAAGAAACACTTCAGCTGAACTGTAAAGGGTTGGTAGGTTGGGAAGAAGTGGCACTAGAGAAGAGGGTAGGAGGTAGTTGGGGCAAAAGCACAAGCCTGGGGCAGTACAAGGTGAGGCCAGATGACAATCTGGTCTGCTGGAGCAGGTAAGAGGTAGTGAGGAGTACCAAGCCAAAGTGATGAGGCCCATAAACATAACAAAAGGGAGTTTAGACATTGTTCTTTGGGCACTGGCAATCAGTGAAGATTTAGGAGCGAGAAAACGGTAAAATCAGAAGTTTCAGTAAGATCAGTTTAGCAACAATATAGATACATTGGAGATGCAAGGGATTGATGGATCTATTGTATGTTGAGGCCCTTCTCTGATCACCTTATTTAAGATTTCAACTCACTTGTTTTGTGTATTATTAATGTCTGTCTCCATAGCTAGAATTCAGTCAAGAGAAGGGATGCGATCTTTATCCATCTTGTCTCCTGTTGTGTGCCAGTCACCCAGAAGAATGTTAGGCTCAAGGGCAAATGCAGAGTAAGTAGTGGTTGGTTGGATATTTGAATGTGCCTCTGTTAAATAGATTGAATATAATTTTAAAACTTATTGCTATTCAGGCTGGGGATTTAGCTCAGTGACATCATGCCTGCCGCACAAGTGCAAGGTCCTGAGTTCGATCCCTGGTACCAAAAAAAAACACAACTTATTGCTATTAGTCACTAAATTGTATTATCACATCAAACTTTTACTTGCCTTTAAGACCTGAATTGTTTCCCTCAAGCCAATTAAGATGACTTAATAAATAATGTTCGCAGGTCTCCTCTTCATGTTCTGAATATTTGACGGTGAGTATGTAAAACAATCATCAGGGGAATCCAGCTCAATTTTCTGCTATCTTCCCTGAGCCCATAAAGCACTTGTTACACAATCCCCTAGCAACAAGGAAGAGACAGGGTGCATTCCTAAACAATCAGGAGTCAGGCTTCTGGTTAAAAACTTGCATGTGATTTTCAGGCCCGACCATAGGCAACTTCAGAGGCTTGCCCTGGCAGGGCCCTGGGGAAAGCTGCCCTCCTGGCGCCAGCCCAGGTGCACCACCAGTGCACTGTGGCCCCTGGAGGAATTACAATCAAGCCTCAGATCCCCTGCTACATTATGCTCTTTGCCTATGTGCTTCCCTAGCCCTGTGAATGAAGACCTTCATTCCTAGATGTATTTGAGTCCTTAGAGAGAGGCCTACCGGAGGCCTTATTTTTAAATTTTTCTTTCATCTAATCTTTTAATAATATTTTAGGAACTTCATTGCCATGCAATTAGGGAAATTAAACCTACTTTCCTAACAGAGTTATTCTTCATTTGTGTGCCTGTATTTCATAAATGAAAAGGAGTTGCTAACCATAGTGTAAATCATTCCTGACAGCCTTCCTTTATTAATTAGCATGTAACAGCATCCACAATAATTACATTTCTTTAAACAACACATTGTGTTGCCAATCAAAGATATGTTTATAGAAAATAAGGGTTTTGAAATTAAACATTGAAATTGAGCATTGCTTCTGATTAGAAGAGATGTAGGTAAAGTTGTCTGGAGACAAAATTCAATAGTGAAAATTCTTACGGATTCCCTGGTGCAGTTTCTAAGCACACCTAGCTGAAGCCAGGTGTTGAAGATTTTCTAACTTAGACTTTAAACCTCTTCACCACCACAGAGATTTTTTTGCAAAAGCCTCATGGAACATTGAAAGTTCATTTCTCTGTCTTTAGACTTTAATAAATACCTAAGATTGGTTCACCTGTTTAATACTGCCAAAGGTGTAAAAGGATCAATGATTCACTTTAGAATATTTCTCTCCTATTAAAAATTATTCTGATTCTTTTGAATAGTCTTTGAAGACTGAGTCTACTCTCTGCCAGCTTTCTTCGCTGCAGTCACTGAATATTAATGATGGTGCTACAGGCACTTATGCAAAGAATTTCTCTCTTAGTATATTTATCCTGAGGATATGTCTATTAAATACCTTAATGGCATCTTTACAATCCCAGCTAAATGAGGTTGTAGGACATAATTCTGTATAGCAGTTGTTCCTGCTATAAAGCAGGAACATTAAAACCACCTGGGATAATTGGTAAAGATGGGGATCACTGGGCCACATACCTGAAACTCAGGAATCTGAGTCGCTAGCAATAGGACCTGGGAATCTACATGTTAAATAAATGCCACAGGCGATTATTCTGTATGCTGGAATTCAAGAAACAATGTTCTAGGGAAGAAAAGTCTTCCCCTGTACCTATTTTAGCAAGAAACTATTCTTTCTCCTTTTTCCTTTTCCCTTTTCCCCTAGATACATACTCTTGTTTAGACAGTAAACAGGAGGAATTTACAAATACATGTTCATTTATATCAGCTTCAGTCTTCTTAATCATCCTCTAATTGATGAGATAAGAAGCTTTGAGCCAACATTTCTCTCCCAGCAGGGTTATGGGAGGCAATATATTGTGGGTGCTGATAGCACAGCTTTGGGGTAAGGCCTGATTTTGAATCTCTTTGAGTTTTCAGTTATATTTTTCAATATCTCTAAGCCTCAATTTCTTTTTCATTTATAAAATGTAGTTAATAACTTCTATGTTATAAGAAAGCTGTAAGGATTAGAATCAGTATGGTATGTAAAAGGTTAGCATAGTGTCCAGGCTATGGTTAAGAACCTGATACATGTTGAACATCATTATTTTTGATAAGTATAGTGAAGAGTTCTTCTTTAGTCTCCATAGTTATTCCTTGCAGGATTGCACATGTTTAAATGATTTTTCTCAGTTTTGAGTATCTAGAGACAAATGTTGGCATTCAGAATTTTTGATACAATATAGTCTACATACAGGCAATTGAACAGAGTTCAGAAAACCATCCAACTGAGAACAGACCTATTAATGTACTTTGGCAGGAAGGATATAAGTCTCCATCTTACTAATGAATGAAATAAAAACGAAGGGAATTAAATTCTTAGAAGAATTTGTCTTGGGAGATAATAGATTTATTGTCTCTTAAATTATAAACATTGTGAGAACCTACTGGAACCTACAAACCATTCCCAAGAGTAATTGTATACACATATTTTTAAGCAATTCTGCATTAAGTTGCAAAGTGCTTCTTGGACCACTTGAAAACCATCTATGTACTTCAGAGTAACAGATTTAGGGAGAATCCACCACAGGCTAATGAGACTACGTAGTTCTTAGGTTATTTCCCCTTTGTATAGAAACAGAAGGCTTTGTGTTTTAGAAACCAGGACAATTTTAAAATTCCAGTTCATCTGTGAAAATAGATCATATCTGTTCACCTAGATGGATATTTATACTACACTGGTCACTGGACAACCTGGGCTAAGTCTGGCTAGTTATATTTACATCATTTTGTTGAGTACAGCAGAAAGACCCTAGACTTAAAATTTTAAAGGTAGATTTCTTTTAATAGCTTCTTATGGCTAATAGTCTGTGTCATGAGATCATAAACATTGTAAGCCTGTTTCATATTTTCTTCTGGTCCAGATCCCTCACTACCAACCTCAATAGTTCATGATGGGCTACTTCTATATGCCCTCATCTTCACTTTCAGATCTGAGAATCTTATGAAGGGAAGTAGTTTAAGAAAAGTGGTCTGATTTGACCCTTTCATCTTGCAGACGGAGAGACTAAACACCTGAATTAACTGCCATACGGTCACACAGCTAGTGATATATTTAGAACTTGAAGACAGGTGTTCCCTGCAAGATTTACTACTTGAAATATTTCTCCTTGAAGTCAGTTTAGATTTACTGATGTCAGTCTTAGCTTATGTTCATACAATTTTGTCCTCGCTCCATCCCCTTTCTATTACAAGTATATTCAGATTCTGACACAGCTTTTCTGTTGGTACCAAGATCAGTTTCTGATTGATCACCTAGATTTGATTTTTCCCTTCATCAAACATCTCCTCAATCCTTTCAAGTAGGTAAACTCTGGGTAAAGGCCTGAAAGGTTGATTTGCTTAGCTAATTTTTTGGTGCTGAGGGTCAAACTTAGGACCTTCTGCTTGCAAGGCATCCACTGCACCACTGAGCTAAATCCCCAGTCCTGCCCTGCTTAGCTATCATGGCCATCTCATTGATGAGATACCCAGAGACTATACCACATCTCCAAGGTCCAAGGATTTCTACAGCTATGCTAAACATTCCTGGGCAAATCTTGGAAACTTTATGGCTTCTCTAGGTGTGTGTGGCAAAGTGCAAGCTCTTCTGTATTTCTGCTTCAGGGAACTTTGTCTACTGAATAGGACGTGAGGGGATTACTCTGTCTTCTCACTACAGAATATACACTTACCTCTAGCATAGACTTCTTATTAGACAGTCTAATAGTAATTTATAGGATTTGCTATCCATATTGGTAGCAGAGAAGTGGGGTTGTTGCTATGACCATACTTGACCATGTGGTTTAAAAGTCTGTGGAACTGGCTTATGGGAGGAGTTTGGAAAAGTTTGAAAAGTGGCCTTGGTCCTATAATGATATAAACAGAGCTTGATGAGAGATTCTGGGTACAGCTCAGAAGACCAGTGTGTTGATAGGAATGTGGATAGTAAAGGCCAAAATCAGGAGGTTCCAAATGGAAACAAGGATTCTATTGGCAGTGAGATAAGGCGCCATGTATGTTACTCTCTGGAATAAAATTTGTCTACATTTTTCCCATGTCCTGAGACTTTACAGGAGACTGAGGTTTTATAGGTGACTGAGATTAAGGACAGTGGATTGATTTATCTGGCAGAAGAAATATCAAGTCAGCCCAACATGTAGGCTGTGGCTTGAGTACTGCTGTTTGCTTTTAACTGTATTTATAGAGACAACTGGGGGAAAAAGGCAGAGAAGAAAAATTTGAGAAATTCAAATTTTAGCCCAGAAGGAACCCTGTGTAAAGTGGGGTCCAAAGAAGATATGGTTCCTAAAGAGATTAACACCATTAAAATGAAAGCAAGCACTTTGTACAAAGATAAGAATAAAGATACTTTGAGGACATCTCAGGAATCAGTAAGATCTCAGCCTTGGTAGGCTTAAGGGTGCAAAAGTGTTGACCTTTCATTTGAGAAAAGAGTCTTTGGGACCCCTGCTTGAGAAAGGCCTCCTAAGGAATTGGTATCCTGGGATTTATTTCATGATGTTCAGCCATCCAGGCAGTCAGAGGCCTTTAAGCCATGTTCTAAGGGGGCCTGATGACTGCTCCTACTGACAGCAGAACTTATCATTATCCACGTGGTGCTAGTTTTACTGGCATGCAGAATGCAAAAGTTATGAGGTGAAGGAGGCTTCCACTCAGATTTCAAAGGAAGACCTGAGAAGCCAAACAAGTAATCTTTGAAAGGACAGTGTGTGAAGTTGTGGGAATGAAACAGAAAATGCAGTGAAGACTTCAGAAAGTCAGAAATTCCAGGAATATAGAATGTCACCTGAGGAAAGCTGTGGACAATAAGAATAAGGATCAGCCAAAGAGAGAGGTCTTGTGGGCCACAATCATCAAGGCAATAGGAAGGGTCTACTTAGGCCCTTTGTAAAACATATTTTACCAACATGTGCCTCAGATGCTGGACATGGAACTACAGGATTTGTTGCCCTGCTGGTTTTCAATCTTGCTTTGGTACAATTCTTTTCCATCTCCCTATTCCTCCCTTTTAGAATGAGAATGTTTAACCTGTGCCACTATACCTTGGAATTACATAATTTATTTTTTATTTTTACAGAGGTTCACAGCTAAGTGTTTGCCTTGAGTCTCAAAAGAGACTTGGACTTTTGAAAAATGCTGAAACTGCTGAGACTTTTGGGAAGTAATTATTACATTTCCAGATATTCACAGGACAGTTGTATTATGTTAGATGGAAGTATAAACTTGGTATTGTTTTTATTTGGAGATTAAAGAATGGTATAAGGATATGTGTTTGCATATGAAATTACAAGGACTGAATTGTGACTATTCATCTTGATATGGATTAAGAAATACCTAGATTAGTAAAGCATGCTCCTGGGTGAGTTGGGGGGGGGGGTCATGTAGGTATTGCCTTGGGTAATACATATGGTCCCTCACCCATTCCTTTCTAGCATTCTTCCCCTGATCTGCTATCCAGTCTCCATGAACTAATCAGCTTTGTTACACCATGTCCTTCTGCCATGATGTCTCTGCCTTGGAGCCAGGCAATCATGGACTAATACCATGAGCAAATTAAACCATTCCTCTCTTAAGTTTTGAGTGTCAGATATTATATTCAGCAACAGAAAAGCCAACCAATATACCATATAACACAAGAAAGAAGGAATAAGAAAAAATAAAAAGCTGTGAAGGTACACTATGTGATAATTAGATTTTCCCTTCTGTGTTAAGTTTTGGATTACTGAGTAACTATTATCAGGGGAAAAATGTTGTTAAAGCCGTTTTAACACCATGAATGAAAATAAATTCTGGGAGGATTTAGAATTTATATATAGTAACATGACCATAATAAAATACAAAAATAAATATTAATCTTACTTTGGGTTATGAAGATTTTTTTTCTGAGCATGAAAACAAAGAATGGCACCTTAAAGAAACAAACTACCAAACATGTAAAAACACATTAACTTCATTTCACTAAAATTTCTTATAAACAAAATTAAAAGGCAAATGTCAAACTGATAAAGTATTAATAACTTTTCTGATCCCAAGCCATAAAACAAAATCAAAGCAGTAAAGAGGAAATCCCACAAGACAAATGGCCAAAGGATATAAAATATTGAGCTTCATTAGTAATGAAATAAAACATATTAAAATAAATTATCACTTTCATCTATGAAAACAGCTAACATTTAAAAAGATAAGAGTAATTCTGGCAAGAATTTTGGAAACTGGCACTTTCATGTACACACTCCTGCTGAGAATATAAAATGGTACAGACTTTCAAGGCAGCAACTTGTTAATATGTATCAAAATTGTTAAAGTAGGGTTACTCTTTGGCCCAGAAATTCCAATTCTAAATGTTTATCCCAAAAAATTATCAGAGATGATAATCAGTATTTATGGACAAGAATGTTTACCTAAGGATGATTAGATATCTTTAAGAAAATTTCCATTTATGCAATGGGATACTATGAAAAGACAAAAACCTGTCTAAATCTCAGGTCCCCTGATATATTAGCTCTAGGACTAAGCTTATATATTCTAAAAAAAGATATTTTATAAACTTGCTATTCCTAATACTACCTACAGGAAATTATTTAGATGACATTCTGCCTGATAGGAAGGTCTTACGGCTTAATTGGAAGAGGAGAAGGGAGAGCCTGAGTTTTTAAAGGTCAAGGACTATTAACTTAAATATCAGAATACTTTTAGCATTATAAGCTGGATTTTTAAAAAATACAAAGCAGTGTGCATATTAAGATCTCCCTTCTCTAAGATACATGCACAAAATCTACCTCAAGATGTCAACAATGGTTATCTCTATGTGACAGCAACAGAGCTTATCTTCTTTCATTTTCTTTAAGTTTTCCAAAATTTCTCCTGTAACCGTGTATTCAGGAAAAAACATGTTACCAATAAGGAGAAGCAGCCTCTGTTAAGGTGATTAGAAGCTTTCTGGGTCTTACTTTGCTTCCAGGGCCAGAGCGAAGATGCCAGCAGCCAGGGGTGCAGATGCTGAGGTCCCCGTGTGGGTCTCAGTGCAGTCGTTGTGCAGATCTGCGCTTGTCTGGACGGCATGGGGAAGACAAAGAAAGACAGGGACACATGAGGAACCAGAGGGGTAACCACACCCAGGCCTGCATCTGCTATGACCAGGAAACTCAGCTGATTCCAATCCCCACTTCCTCCCTAAACCACGAGCGGATGTTTGCCATCTGCTGATATTTTAGTTCACTTTCCTCTATATGCAACTTGTCTATAATTCTGGCACCAAGATGCCTTTTCTGGGGATAAAGTACTCCCACTATGAATATTTTCTCTTCTGAGATTCCCAAATGAACTGCTGTCTATAAAAAAGAAACTGCTTTGAAACCAGTGTGAATCATGCTGGCCCATTAATCATCAGGTCCATTGTGTTCAGTCCAGCATATTTAGAAATTCTGCCTCATTCAAAATTCCCTTTGGCCTTCACTTTGACACTTGGCTGTCTCTTTAGCACCAAGATGCAAAGCCATCCTGATCTTAGTCCCTTGAACTACTTGCATAAAATTGGTGGAGTATATACTTTGGACTCTGTTATCTAGATTTGATGCCTGTGAGTTAGTATCTGCAAGTGCATTTTGATGAAAATGATAGGTTATTTAAAGGAAAAGGGTGCTGAACTTAGTTTTGTATCTAAATTCTAGAACAGCTATTCTTTAGATGGGTCCCATGTGCGGTCCTTTGGTTTTCCCACCTGTAAAATGAGATTTACATTCCCAGACTCATATTCTCTGAGGCTTACGTGAGATCCCACCTGTGAAAGTATTTTTACACAATATTATCACATGGAAGGAATTGGGCAGGCTAGTCACTAACATGAAAGGAAGAAACCCAGAAGTCTTCCAATCAATCTGCTTGAAGGACCTCAGACAAGTAGTTCAGCCAAAGGATTACTAACAAGACACCCACCCAGGCTCCAGCACTAGTTTGCAGCTAGAGATTTCAATGTGTGGGAGGAAGGTGTAAAAAAATAATTTGTTCTATTATCACCTCCTTTGGTTTCCCACTTGGAGTCACTGGATTTCATAAGTAATGGTGGCTCTGCTCCTCGTAGTGCTGCAGAAGCAAGGTTGCCCTTTTTACCTGTTGACGCAAATAAGCCCCGGAAATGACTGTGCTGAGGGAGAGGTTTGCGTAAGGAAAAAGGTGTGCTACTGCAGCTCTCTCAAATAGAACTCACCAGCTGTCTCTCCCTCCCAGGGTTGGTTTACCTAAGGAGAGAGCTACCTATGAAATGGTGACGCTAAAATGCGTCACAGGCCATTCTCCAAGGCAGCTGTGGACACCCAGGCAAACGGCAATAGCCAAGGGCTCTGATCGTTAAGTGGGCAGATGTCTGATATGCCCCTTTCAAAGGCTACAGAGGATGCCTGTCATACACAACCCCTGGGCAGAATGTCACTGTCTATTATTCAAGCAATGGAAGATACGGCATAGGAAAGAGGCCAGAACTTTTAAGTGAAGACCACATAGCTCATTGCCCAAACTACATTGCAGAATCAGGCAAGTTACAAAATAGTGATCCTCCCTGGAAGACATTAATGCAGATAATTTTGTTGAGATGCCATTAATGGGAATTGTGTACATATTCCAAGGTAATTATTAGGGGGTTCACCCACAGTCTAATTGGATCATGACCTACTTTTTCATTGAGTTAGGATCTACATACTTTAGTTGGTTGGTTCTGTGTCCAGCATTAAATTCAATGCTTTAAATGTTTAAGTTAAAAGTGTCTCTCTTTGTTCTCAAAGTCTCCAAATGGCCCCTCATCATTATGCCCTTGAAGGGAAATCCAATAATTGCCATCGGCAGGGCAGTCTGACTCAGGGAAGTGCAGGCACAGGCAAGCGTAGGCTGGAGGAGCTCTTTGAGTGCACAGCCTTCCCGAGCTGCTTAATCTGACTCTGAGGAGTTCACCTCAGGGGAAAGTAAGTCTGTTATTTTCCTGCAGGTTGTCTGTTCTTAGGAGACACTGCTGGTGTAGACTCTGTATTTTTATCATTTGCTAAAGGGCAAGTCAGACTATATCCCTGCTATTAAAGTATCAGCAAGTACAAGGGTGATAAAGCCTACAACCCTGAAATCTCCTTTTAGACTGTTTCCAGGGAGGCATCAGATAAGCAGAAAAGACATTTGGAGTCTTGGCTGTGTGTAATGATAGGTTTGGTGGCTTCTCAGGGCTAAGTTTAAAAATGACAGAGAGGGAAGACCGTCACTGCAGAAGGATCATTATGCCTGTGGAGAAAGCATCCCAATCTATGCCAGCCTTTCAAGTGAGTAAGCATGAGTCTCCCTGATGGAGACGTCAAGCTGAAGCAAATCAGCTCCACCAAAGGTCAGTTAGGAGGGTCATTCTGGATGCAAACTATCCTCTCCTAGCTAGGCAGAGAGAGTTAGACAAAAGGAACATACGATTCGCTGGTCAGTGTAATCCCCGCTGCTGTAAGAGGTGGCCAGTGTGGAGGAGCACTTCTCGGCATACCAAGGTGACAGGCCTTGCTGGGAGGCACTGCTGATGGAGATGGTGTAGATGCTGTCCGTGTAGCCATCGCAGTCACAGTTATCTCCCTGACGCCCCCCATTTCCAGAAGCCCAGACAAAGATGGAGCCCTTTCCTTGTCTCCCCTAAAGAAAAAGCCAAAATGTATAGCATCGATTACCATCTATTAGAGTCCTGTTAAACCTCAATAAAGTCCCCAACAAAGACATGCTTGAGGTTCTCAGAGAGAGTTATTTGGGGTCTGTCCTTAGCTCTGTGTCCTCTAGCATCAACACTGGGAATCTGGGGAAATGTGTACCTCCAGCTGCTAGACTGTGGCCCTCTGCTGGCCTCCTTATATCTGAGCTCTCTCTGGGGTGGGGCTGAGAAAACAGTTTTCTTTCTTCCTGTTCTTTATTATGCAGACTCGTAATCTCGCTGTTAGCACTTAAGCATAATTTTTTTCACTCTTCTCTTGGCTTATGTCACTACCCTTGAATCTCGGAACTTCCTCTTTCTTTCTGCATGAATCTTCTGGCTGGCTGATAGAACAACAAAATCAGGCATTATTCAGAGCTGCCTTGCAGCTGCATTTAAAGGGACTCTTCAATTGAATGGAACTCGTCAAGGCCACCCTTTCTATGATTTTTCAATGTATGCTCTCCAAAGTTTCTACTTTCGTCTCATCCTGTGAAGTGTGAGGCCTTGTGATCTGTGCAAAGATGCAGTAAGCCCTAGTGACTGAGCAGCAGCAGAGGCACCAGTATTCCCCAGGCACATGCAGAGCGGTGGGCAGCTCACTGCTGTATTCACGAGCCTAAGTATCATATGGTTTTCCTTACATGAGACACCTAAAGGATAAGCACATTAAAGAGCACAATAAAAGATAGATACTAGGATTCAGGGAGATAAACCTTTCCTTGGGAAGGGGACCGAGGGCTAGAGGGAGAGGGGGCAGAAGGAAGGGTAAGGAGTTGTCAAAAGAATTAAGATGTGTTATATTCATGCACCAACTCCCACAATGAATGTAACCATTGTATATTGCAAACTTGTAAGAATAAAAATAAAAATTTTTAGAAGGATGCATTTCCAGAGCAACCGGAAGTAGTCTGGGCAGTAGTTTACCTAGTATAAAACCCCCAAAGCTGGTGAAAAATGATAAAGGAAGAAGAAACATGTAGAAGTATTTTAAGCTAAATATCTGTCTTCAGTATTAGACTCAAACAGGACAATCCTCTTAATCTTGAACTTCTGTCCCTCTGAAGAATGATTTGGCTCCCTGAGAGCATTTAAAATTCTGAATGGCTTTGTCAAGGAATTTATCACCATTTCTTCCCGTGTAACATAAGTGACCTTCCCTTCATCTCCTATCCTAATTTTTAGGTTTCATCTCATGGGAGTCTGTGTTAAGCATCTCACCTGTTTGACACCATATTCAAAAGCCTTCTGAGCTAGTCTGCCAGGCCCCTCCACAGTCTTCCCATCATCGTTAGGGCCCCAACTTGCACTGTAAATGTCAACATGTCCAGGGTTGAATCCAATGGAACTGGCCTCGATAGCATCTGTCACTATGCCATCTAACATCCTTATGCCTGGGCAGCAAAACAACAAAAGAAACCAACAGGGAGGCTGACGTCAGTGTGTACATATAGAAAAGCAAATGCTCTTAATACTCATATTTTTTAAAGGACTTCACGAGTCAAAGGGAGGGTAACCCTGGATGCCTCCAATGCCTGTGACCAACTGCTAACAGCACAATCCGTGCCCTTGTAAACTTTCTTGTCTGCCCTTTAGAGATAATACTGTGCACTAGGGCAGCTGTGAATTATTGGTTCCACTCAAGACTCGGTTCCCAGTAATATCCCTGAGGATGAAAGGGAGTAGCATCCTTGGACAAGAGGAAGTGGCCATGGTGCTGTCAATTACAAATGTGTTCACTCTCCACTGCCCCAACAAAGTGACAGAATAGCTTTCAGAAATATCTACCCAACAGCCCCTCAGTGCACCTGTTCATGATGACAGTACCACAATCAGCTGTGGCCTGGTCTGTGCCATATAAAGGACCCCCCAGGGGAAACCGTGCTGCTTGAAAAAATCTATCCCCAATAAGAAACTAACAAGCAGAGAAAGAACCTTTGTTTCTAAGCACGGATTAAAAATAACCCAGGGGCCATTCTTTTATATATTTGCTAAGAAACATTTTCAAGGAACATGCTCCTTTTCTTCTAAATTATCTCAAGATGAAATCATTGCCATGGACTTCACTCCTTGAGGGGGAATCATTTTTCATCAGGAGAAGGCAGATGTGGCAGCCCTTTGTGCTTTCCAACAGGCTGTCACCGAGCATCAGACTCATGAATTCAAGAGCCAGGAAGGGAAAGCAATTTGGATCGTACAGGCAGCTACCTGGTTATTCCCAGCTTCAGGCTAATAATGCAGTAGAGTGCATGGCCTTAGATTTTCACACTATTATTCACCATGGGGCAAAGATAAGAGAATGTGTAACTGGTATGTTCAGTGAAAGACATAACTGTTTAAAAAAAAAGAGAGTAGTTTAAAAATGTGTTTGGAAGGGAAAAAAATCCCAGCTCTACTTTTTAATAGCGGTTGTGATCTTAAGCAAGACACAAAACCTCTCTGTGCCTCAGTTTCCTCAAGTGGATGATTATAACTGCTCCTGTGGCACTGAGGATATTTCATAGGCATTGAACATAGGAACTCATCTGCCATTTGAGGTGGGTGCTGTGATTCTCTACATGTCACAGGTGGAGAGACGGAGGCTAGAGAGACAGAGTGACTTGTCCAAAACCACACAGCTCGAAAGTGGGGGCCTGGATTTGAACCCTAAAAAACTGGCCCTCAAATATATCCTGTTAACCACAGGGTACTCTGCCTATATTGTATTGTAGGGTGAGTGATATACAGACGGGACCTATGAATGGAAATTAGTATTCAAATTGGTTCTAGAACATTACAGGGTAGAATAATAAAAACACCAGCAGGCTTAGGATCGGAGGTCTTGTGTTTCACTTCTACGCTGCCATGAACTAGCTTTTGTTACCTTAAGAAACTTGCTTATGATTCTTCCTCCGAAAACTGAAAATCAGATGATTCTGCCTTAAACAAGCTGTTAAGTTCATTGAGATTTAAAAAGTGAAATCTTTTTCCAGTTGTTTACATAATTTGTGCTTCTGCCTTCATTTTCTTTAAATTAGCACAGCAGTTTGAGTATTATGGTGTCAAACTAATAAAGAATGGTACATAAAGTGGGCATGGTGGTGCATGCTTGCAATCCCAGCACTCGGGGAGGCTGAAGCAACAGGACCTCAAGTTTGGGCCTATCCTGGGCAGCTTAGAAAGGCCTTGTCTCAGAGTGAAAAGTGGAAAAGGGTAGGGACGTAGCTTAGTCCAAAGGCGCTGGGTTCATTCCACAGTACCACACACATGCAAAAAGGTACTGAAAATCTAAGGGTCTCCTGTATCAGTCTTGCCAGGATGTGCATTTACTTGGTTTCAAATTCAAAGTACATTCATGTGAAACGTGAAGAGGTTTTGCTCTAATTGATATGCTCCCTAAATAAGCTTTTTCTAGTAATTAATATTTCTCAAAATATTTTCTCAAAATCAAACTAAACTCAAAGTTGATTGTACAACCGTGAGAGGCTGAGGTAGAAACAGTATAAAGAGGAGAAACAATTCTTGTCTTTCTACTGGCCCCTGCAGTCACCCTCCACCCTTCTGTGTTGGAGCCTGGTTGTGTCATTGGACGCCCTTGCCTCTCCCTGCAGCCACCCAAAGATGCCATCAGGAGGGTGGGGTGAGAGAGAGTGAGGTCCTTCCCCTGGACCCTCCCGCCTGGAAGGAGCTCTGTTGTGTGCAAGGCCACAGCTCCCACCCAGTGGCTCTCTCTGTGGCCAGAGCTTTCTCTCTCTACTTTCTTTCTTCCTTTGCTCCTTTGGTAGCAAGGTGGCAATATCTGCAAACTTTCAGCAGTCCCTATTGGTTTACCCTAAGCCTTATAAAATTTTTTTTGTTAAAATGTCCTTAATTGCCTTGTGGGAACTTTAAAAAAGAATCTGTTCTTTGCAAAGAAATGAAGAACTACAGAGTTGAGAGGCAGGGAAAGTTTACCTAAATAACCTCCTCCTTCTGTTCCCTTCACAAGCGTTCAATAACAGCCCTTCCTACACCAGAGCACAGAGAAAATTAGATTTTGCTCAAATGCTGTTCAGCTATCCATTTTCTCGTAGTCTAGATCCATCAATTGGCTCACAAACCACACTTGAATCCTGTAGTGAGTTCTTCATGGAACTAATTTCCCCCTTAGGTTGTTGAAAAGTCCCCTCCCCTACTTATAATGGGTGACACAAGGCTCAAATTAAAGTGCCAAACTACAGGAATAACCCCTTGTTTACCTCCGACTTTGGAATTGTATGCCACTCCAACCCCACACTTGCGATTATTTGCTTGCATGGCAATTTCTCCTGCACATCTGGTCCCATGTCTGTGGATTAAAAAGCATTAGTTATAAAATATAAATAGGGAACCAACATTTGTTTTGCATATGAATCCATGGTGTATGGTATATTACCTTTTTGTTGGCTTTGTTACTGGCTTTCTTACTATTGGTATGAAATAAAATTTATTTTCTGATGAAGGACATAGGTAACTACAGTACAGTATGTGAGTTGAAATTCTGGCTTCTACTATTAACTAGTGTGACCTGGGGTCTGTTCCTTATCATCTAAAGGTTGTGAAGGTCACATGAGGTATCTCTGTAGAGCACTTAGAACTATGGCTGACATGTGCTGGGAACCTGGTGTGTGTCAGCCTTGGATACTATGAAGAGAACTCTGACACTCGGGAAAAATGTCACAGATGTGGCTTCTCCTTCTTACTTTTTTGGTAATGAAATGTTTCCTTACTTTCCTCTCTAATGACCTTGGACTAGTTCCCTGGATTAGACTATCCCGTACCAGCCCTGCAAAATACAATAGAACAGAACCTTTTCATAAGGCTCCCTTCTCTCCTCTAAATATACATCACATTAAGATGTCTGAGGATTTTTGGTACCAAGAGGAGTCTGAGATTTTCTCAGGACATTACAGACTAATTGAAAAGCAACATGCTCCCACAGCTCTGACTGAGGCCAGAAGCCTGAATAAGATTGGCTTTGTAGTCAGGCAAAGAGACGATAATTCAGAGTATTTGGTGGGGCAGGAGTCTTCTCTAAAACACACTCAATTCTATCACTAAGGCAATAGTTCTGAAATTCTGGGCAGAATAGTCTTTTCCCACCATCAGCTTGACTTAGGAGGTCCAACAAGTCCAGAGCATGTTAATGTGAACCCATTGCATGGATTTATCCCACTGTGGAAACACTAGGAGTAGTGTGAAAGCTACTGGTGGAGCCAGTGACCCAATATGTTTCCACAGAGAAGAGAGCAACAATACGAGCCAGCTACTTTCAGCCAACACTACACTGGCCATCTATTAATTAAACCTGGCCAGGAATATAAAATACCCAAATTGACTGAACCACCCAAAATTATTCTAAATTATCTTTTATTCTGAAATCCCAAAGATGATTTCTTGGTCTCCTTCCACTTAGCGCTATTCCTGCTTCTTCATGTTAACAGAAGATAGGAATTCTAAGTCAGAACGATATCATTTTCTTTAATTCAGGTTTTTCCTAATGTGGCAGACATATGGTGCTTTTTGTATGCTAGTATTTTTCCCTGTGAGAAAACCATCTGCCCTGACTCCATGCGATTCTCTCAGTGATGGGGCCCTTCTACTCAGATGATTTTCAAGAACTGATGCTGATTCTGGAATAGAGAACTGTGTTCTTTCTTGGGACTCTTAAGTCTTAAGTTCCAGATAAGCCATATGGATCTTGCTGCCAATAAGACTCCATGGAGAACAAAGTGTAGGTGAACAGCACTGGAAGACAGGCACAGTGTTTGGTTTTCAGGAGACTACTGATTTTCATTTGAATTTTGAAGAATTGGGTGAAAACAATATTTCTATCTCTATTTCACTTAATCTTTGAATTAGGATTCTTTCCCTGGCAACTGAAGCTGTACTGGCTATTAACTGGAAAATATGTGCACATCTGCGCATAGAGAAGGTACCCTATGCCTTGTTGGTAGATGAGCTGTTTGCCTTTATAGAAGGAGAATTTCAGTTGTCATCCTCTGAGAAATGTGCTTCCAAAAGTCTGCCTATCTTTCCATTTATACATGATGAGACACAGTCCCTCACTTGAAGCAAGAGACACTGCCTGTTGATAAACATCCCTAACATGGTGCCCCTGTGCAAAAGTCGTGTAACATGACACCATCCACTACTTATCTTTCTGTGCTGAGTGCTGACTTCAACAGTGAAAGAAGCAGGAGGGTCATGGTGCAAACATGGCTGCATTTTGCCTCTCCTCTTATCTTTCCTCCCTACCTCCACACACTGAGAAGAGGACCTCATCAAAGTGTGTCTACGTCATCCTACACAGACCTGCAGCTCTTGTTCTTTCCTACGGTAGGCAGACAGATAAAAGATTCCTCTATTAACTTAGAACAATGGCAGTAACTGGCATTTAAACAAATTGGTTAAAAAAAAACCTATTCCACAAAATAGTTTAGACTACTATTATTTTGGTTAAAATATCCTTGTCACATGTGTTATTTAACTAGAAAAATAATCTGTAATTGGTGTTGAAATACTGAATGCAGATTCATGCCAGCTTAATAGTAAGAGTTATTTGCACTTTTATGATTTTATTATTTAGTGATTACTCTTTTGATTTGCAGAGGAACATTTAAATGTGGCTTCTATTAGTCTCATTTACATGTTGATAAAGAACTGAGGCAACAGAGATAGTGTGAAGAGATAATGCCCTTGGAATTGGGAGATAATATGTCTCCAATTGCTATCAGGGCTAACAAAATGTGGCCTTTCACTTTCCAAATCTAAGGAATTTGTGTCTGACAACATGCTAGAATGATAACTCTATTTTTTATTATATCTTCTGATAAATGATAGGTTGACTCTGATAGTTGGCTGACAGACAGAAAGACTCTAAAAGTTTCTCATTGTGTCATTTTTGAGTAAGAGATTGTGAATTGGCTCAGAAAACTGATGCACCTCTGCTTATGCTCCTGTCAGATAATAGTATTCTTGTCATGCTGATTTTTCACTGAAGGTCTACCCCAGGGGGTATATGATAAACCTTGATCCTCCTCCTCCTCCTCCTCCTCCTCCTCCTCCTCCTCTTCATCACCATCACTTTAGCAAATAATTACTTAACATTTTTTATGTACCAGGCAATGTCCAAGAAATGTATATACATAAACCTATGTGAAATCCCATAATAATCCAATAAAGTAGATTTTTCCCTTTTCAAAAGATGTTAAAACCTGGGCACGAAGAAACTAAATAATTTGTTTAAACTATTAGGTGGAAGACCTAACATTTTATCTAAGTCTGGCTCCTGTCTCTCTTAGCTGTTGGGCCATGCCATGTTACCCTATGCAGCTGGTGGCGGACCTATGGCACTCATGCCACAGCAGGCTGTTTGAATCATTGAAAACTCTAAAAGGTTCACCACCACTGCCCTGTGCCATATGGGTAGTCTATGCCAGGAAAAACTCCAGAAGCTCAGAATTTTCAGGCACAAAATAATTAACATTAGATGGGGGCTCTGGAGAGCTCCCAGAACTGAGGAAAATGTAACATCTATAAATGGTATACTGTGAGATTTTTCCTTTTGGGTAGCAGGGAGAAGATCTGTTATAGTTCAGATCTGGACTCCCCCTGAAGGCTCATGTGCTAAGGGCTTGATCTCCAGCTTGGTGCCATTGGAAAACAGTGGAACCTTTAAGCAGTGAGGTCTATGGGAAGCTTTAGATTATTGGGGGAGTGCCCTTGAAGGAGTCTCTTCCTCTTTGCTTCTTGCCACCATGAAGTGAACATCTTGCTCTACCATGCACTCCCAACCACGACCTGCTACCTCACCAGGGTGCCAAAGCAACAAAGCTTACTCACCATGGACTAAAACCTTTAAAACGGTGAGCCAAAATAAACCTTTCCTTTTTTAAAAGTTTATTTATCTCAGGTATTTGTTACAGTAATGCTAAGCTAAGTTCTCCTTCTCATGATCAGAGAATCTCCAGAGAGTATCATTTTACCAAGTGTTCACCTATTATGTGGCCACTGCACAAGTTATCACCCACAGTGGGTCCTGGCGCTGGACCCAGGATCTGCCTAGGAAGGAGTTGGACTGCCTGAGAGACAGGCTGATGCCTCCATCCTCCTCTGCTGTACCTCATGGGTACAAGAGATTTCCCTCTTAGTTTTAATAAGGGTTGGAACAAAAGTTGTTGTTTTTACACTGTTCTAAGAAGGGCATCCCTATCTTCCAAGTACTTACTGCCCCATTTCCTCAGGGAGTTCCTTTAGGAAATGTAAGAAGCAAGTGCCTTATCACTCCTTTTAGAGGACAAAAACCAAACAAACAAAGTAGAGTCAGAGAGAAGCAAGTGATTTACTCAATATCACTCTCTCTATTGGTAAATGGCAAAGCCACAACCACCAGCCAGGGTGACATTACAGGGCTGTGCTTCAAAGAAGTAGATGTTCTTGCTGGTCATGCAGTATCCTGACCCAGAAATATGGCTCAAAGTTTGTCCCTGTTATCACCTGGCACACGCCCACTTTGCTCCAAGAGTGCCCCAGCAGCAGTCCCTGCTGTATTGTTACAGAATGTTCTAACTTCTGAGGCTCGTTTGTGGTTAACCTCCTCACTCAAACTCTTGAAGATATAAATGAGACTGAAAGTAGTATTGTTGAAACTTCTATAGTTCACCCCTTCTCAATTAAGGAAAAAATATACACGCAGAACTTGGGGTCAAGTCTGTGTGCTCCAGTATCCCTGGGTTGTGCTGGCCTTCTGGAGAGGGATCATCCAAGGAAAGGAATAAGACTAAGTCAGTATTACTGTATCAGTCCCATGGGAGGAGAGACATAAAGAGAAACGTGAGTGACCTAAGTTGGTTAACAGTCCAAGAGACAGCCATCCAGAAAGAAAAGGGAAGCACTTTATGCTTCATGCAACATCCACCAACAGCTTTTTAGATGCTTCACTCTTTTCATCCCTATTTATAGCAAAAAGGCCTGGTTTGGACATTGGATTTGATTTGTTTTGGTGCAGTTTCTTCTGGGTGGAGAAAATGAACAGGACATTTGAATGTCTCCTTGAGATTTGTGATAGATATCAGTATGAACAAAGATGAGTTCTCACATGGGGATGGACACTTTGAGGCCATGAGCGTGGAGCATGAAGTTTGTTTGGTGCTAGGAGAGAAGGTTAGGAGTCTCTAGCTTCTGGGTCTCTCTTTGGCCTCTTTCCTTAGAAGGTCTAGGTCTTGGCCTCTGTTATCACCCATGACTGCAACAGGAAGATGTTGATCTAAGTTAGATGTTGTCTCGTTTCTCTTTCCTTGGCTTCACACCTCTCATGAACTACAGCACAGGATGGTGCACTTCAAAGCTCTGGAGGATGTGTTGGGCTTGGAAGCCAGGCCTCAGCTGAATTTTTATGTAGTGTCTGGTCGTGTCCTTTTTGGGAAACTAGTCAAAGTTGTGACCACCGTAGAAGGTTGTAGAATTTATTCCCATGTATTTTCTTATATATATTTCTTTTCATGACTAACATCAATCATGTTGCTAATAATACAAAATTCATGGAGGAATTGGTGAAAGGGAAACTCAATATTTATACTTTTTATGACCCAAATGTTCTTTCAAAAGCTATAAGTAGTCAGTAACACTTGAAAGAAGAATTTAATAATATAAGAAGGAGAATTTCATAATTTAAGAAGTTTAATTTTCAAAATATGAGACTAAAACCCAAAAAGAATATAGAAACCAAAACTTCTGTTTCTGTTTTAAAGGCATCAAAACATTGTGGTATGGACGGTATATGGCAACATTTTCTGAGAGCTGAAATATGGGCCAAATTTACAGTGTAATTCTCTCAAACCATATAAAAACATTTTAAAATTACTTTATGCCTACAAAATGCACATTTACTCACTTGTTCTCATTTGTGGGATCATATCGGGGAAACGGATCATGATCATTGTCATTAAAATCATAGCTAGCCTCTGGATCCTAAAGACACAACAGAAATAACACTGTCACATCATAAAAAAGCAGCACTTTCCCCTTTTTACCACTGCCTCTTCCCATCCTGGTAGGTAGCTCAAAAGCTTGCATTTCTGAGTTTCTAGGGTAGTTACTGAACATTTATTGTACACAAAAAGCAGGCAGCAAAGGTGAGCACAACAAAGTAAAACAGAAAAACATCAGAGTTTACTGGGTTCAATCACTTCATTTTTCAAATGAGTTTAAGTGAGGCTCGGCGAAACTGAATGAATTAGCTAAAAATGTAGAGGTAATTACTGACCCTTTGATATTTATCTCTCTTAAGACTATATGCCGAGAAATACCTGTAGGGTGGGGCTCCTCAGGTAAACTAAAAATGTAATTTGATTAAAGAGAATGTATTTGAAATTACTGCCAAGCTTTCAGATACCACACTATTTTCTGAACAAATTGCTACACTCAAAAAATCTCCCACATAGTAGTTCTATCATCACTAGTGTTTGTACTTCTTATAATATCTTTCTTAATTATACTTATAATTTTCCATGTCTTTCAATAAGTCCTGTTTTCTATCTTGTACTAGTTTTTTTTCGTCTTTCTTTTCCTTCAAGTTTTCTTCACTCTTCAGCTTTGAGTTGTGGCTGAGGAATATTGTATGGGTGAAAAGGATGAGAGTGAGATAAAGGAAAACCCTACTGATGAAAACCTCATTACTCTGACATAAACACCTAAGATAAATCACAGAGCTCATGTTACATTACGAACTTCATAAACAATTAAGCCCAGTTTTCAATGATTTATTTTTTCATTTCTAATAAATGTTTTCTTTCTTCAGCTTGGCATTTTTCCGCTCTGTGGTGTTCACTTTGAATTTGCATGGAAGGAGTAACATTCACATAATGTCACAATGTCAGAGGCACTGACTCATGAGAGATGTGAGAAGAAGACAGGGAAAATGACCTCAGACTTCAGCCTTGATTTGATTGTTTTACTGCCCTAATCACTGAGTGGTTCACAGTCCAAGTGGCTTTTAATAATTTAATTCATGTGAGTAACCACTCCCCCCCCTTTCCCAACACACATGAAGTTAAGGATTTGTATAATTCTTAACCTCATCCAATTCTTCCAGTGTCCACTGGTACAAAAAAAGTTCATATTGGCTGACAGGAGGGTAAAAAATGGGCTAAAGCATTGGCTTACTGTGCCAGGGCTGACATCGAAGCAGAATCCCCTTTACAGGGAAGAAAAGCTCTACATGTCTGCATAGACAGCTCCTTAAGTCAGTCCCAAGACAGCCCAGACTCACATAATTGGCATAAATGTCTGTGTGATTCCACTCCAAGCCATCATCCAATATGGTGAGAACAACTCCTTTGCCTGTGATGCCTTTTTCCCAAACAGGTATCACATGGAGATCCAGCTTGGGCAAGGCTGCAGTCATCCTGGTATCTTGCTGGTAAAGAAAGACAAACAAGAGTTGGTAAAATCATGATTTTCTTGCCACATAATGGGATATTAAGCTCCAACCTATAGCCCCTTGTTTTAACCCCCTTGGGTCACTGTACTATTTAGAAGAAGGCAATTAGGTGAAATGAAATAAAAGTTGAGGGTAGGGCGAAATGAATCACAGAGTTCTGTTCTTTTCCCAATTGTCCCAATGGAAAATCACTTGAAGGATGAATCATTCCAGGCCTCTTCTCTTTGAACTACATGGATTAAAAGAAGTTTGTCTCTATGTTTCTTTCATTTGTGATAACATGCTCAGCTTTTCATCTGTTGAAGCTTTATTTGATGCTCTATGTTTTCATCTTCCCCAAAGTCCTCAGCCTCTATTGCTATGTGGAGCACTCATTACATCTTCTGATGCACAATCATTTATAGTTGTTTTGTAACTTTTCTCCTAGAAGAAAAATCAGAACCTAGAATGCTGAGGTGATTATGGTCTCATCCAGAATTTTGATTTTTAATGTTTACTATTTTATTACACAGTATATTCCACAGAATACAGATGAAAAGCTATATAGGGTGAGGAATGTGCACAGCATTCATGCCCTCTGGTCATGAGCCTCTCTCTGGGAAACCACCATGTGTTCAAATATCCTGGAAGCTTTCTGGTTTTATGGCAATTTGTTGCATAAGCATAGTGGCTGGGGTGAGGAGATCCAGAAAGGCCTGTCAGTTTAGTTTTGTCTTCGAGGAACTGCAGCCTAATTGCCTATTTCCTTGCATGGGTGATTGAGGGAGTGTCTGAGAGAGGAGATTGCGGGTTTTCCTTTGCGGATAATTTTTCTGATATAGTTACAGTGTGTGGGACTGTACAGAAGAAGAGCTGGGCCACAAGGAAACACAGATACAGGCAATTTCCAAGCATACAGGAGATGTAATAGAGTGCCAGTTACTGAGCGAGGGGGTCAAAGAGAAATTTAGAAGTAACCACAATCACCAAATGTACTGTCCCTCATTGATATTCCTCATAAAAAGGTGGGGAGTGGGCAAGAGTTTACCAAGCCACCATGAAGTTGAATCACAAGAGGTTAGAACCACATTTAAATTGTTGGCCAAGAACAAGGCCTTTGTGTTAATTGCAGAGCAGTTATAAAGGTTGTTAACATGTTCCCACCAGCTTGAACCATGTTGATACATGCATGACTGTCCCATCTGGTGAAAACCAAATGAGTTAATTCATAGGAACACTTCCTACAGTGTTTGGCACATAATATATGTTCAACAAGTGTTAGCTGATAAATGTTTTCTGCTGCAATGAGCAAGCAATTATTGCTTAGTTTAGGAGAAGGACAAGAGGAATGATCCTCTTGGATAGGAACCAATCTCCTTTCCCACCCATTATGCAATGAAACTGTCTGAGCCTTTGGTTATGGTTGTCATGGTAATTTATCTTTTATTAAATTTTTATTATTTTTATTAAATTTCTCAGCAGCAAATCCTTCTATTAACATGTATTGCTACCAGAGAGTCTTAACACTGAAACAGAAACAGGCCTGCAACAACACTTACAATTTCTTGGTTCAGTGCCCACATGCCAACAAAGGTTTGGTAAATATTTAAAGATAGGATAGTTTGCAAGTCTAGACATCTGCCAATAGACTTACTTTGTGTGACTTCCTTTAGCTTTATTCAGAAATTCTTGCCTGTACCACGTAAGATTGGCACCAGGGCTGCATGTACTCTGAATGATTTAGAAGGTTCTCAAGAGTAAATTTAACCAAAAGTGATTTTTACTGAGAATACTGCTTTTGGAATTTCTAAACTGGTAAAATTCTTTTGCACTTATCTCAGATAAGCCTAAGAAGTAAAAGGACAAACAACAAAAAGCAAAACAAAGAAGCAACAAGACCCCGCTTTGTAACAGATAAAGACCTATTTCAGGCACCTTCAGCCAAGCGCTCCCCCCCCAAATCCAGATCAAGAAAGTCCTGCCAGTCCTAATTTCTAGATAATCTGTCACTGTACTCTGCTGAATGGAAAGGAGATAGACAGGGAAAGGGAAAGGGAGAAGGAGAGGGGGTGGAAGGAGAGGTTGAGAGTGATTGAGGGATTATGAGAGAAACAGATTAAGAGAGAGATATTGGGAGACAGAGATAGAGATGGAGAGAGACAGAGACTGGGACACAGAGAGAGAGAGGGAGGGAGGGAGGGAGAGAGAGAGATCTATCATTGTGCAGATGATGTAATGATATAAGGAACCCAGGTCCAAGTTGCACACACTTCTTGCAGATACTTACCAAGTACCACTGCTGATTCCACATTGGATCATTGAAGAGATTTAGTGCTGAGTCTCTTAGAGCTGAGCGTTTGCTTCTCTTTTTTTCATACTGTTGTTCAGCCCATATCACCTATAAAGATTTTCAACACAAGAAAATCAAAAGCCAAGTAGCTCTCTTGATGCCATCATTTCCTTCTCTCTAATCCCAGTACCCTTGCCATCAGAACTCAGGCAGCTCCACAATATTATTGTTTGACCACAGATCAAACTGGGAGCTGAGTGAGAAGAAGGGATTGCCCAGGGAGTAGATGAGCATTTTCTTTATTACAGTAAACTGTATCCTTAGGGGGAGGAGAAGCAGCCAGGGCAGTGTCGATTCCCTCAAATTATTTACACGGTGGTTTCAGTGGAAGTAAAAGTTAAGCCTGCTTTCATCAGAAAATGGACCATCATATCCATTTTTATCCTGAATATGCAGAGCCCTACAGCTGAAAATTTGTCTGTTTTCATGGGACAAGTCAACAAGCTAAGAGACCACAGAGACTGCTGTTACGGTGTTCAAATGGCTTAATTTCTCTTTCTTTACATGGAAAAGGTAGAAACTGCAAATGTTACACCAGCCAGGAATGCTGCTGTGTCTTTGCAAATTCAGAACTCTGGCT
This sequence comes from Heterocephalus glaber, assembly GCF_053883595.1. Lineage (NCBI taxonomy): Eukaryota > Metazoa > Chordata > Mammalia > Rodentia > Bathyergidae > Heterocephalus > Heterocephalus glaber. Next base: position 17,839,287 of record NW_028258312.1, on the reverse strand, counting down.
CCTCTGTGACTTAGCTTCCTGCCGCAGAGTATTTAATATGAGGAACATATAGGGGTGATAAATGTGCATTACTGACCAGGCACATTTACCATCAATTCAGCCTCATGTATTATGCAAAGAGATCTGACAACATGAAAATTACCTGGCCTACATTTATGGCATAATCCTATTAGACTGAAGGCCCTGTGAGAGCGAGGGGCTTCTTTATAGTCAAACCATTATGAAACAATGTTGTGCTCTTATTTTTCTGGGTAACATGACTATTTCCTATCTAAGATTCAGTTTTGTTTTGTTTATTTTGCATATGTGATAAGGGTTTAGGGCAAGGACAAGAAATGCTGTTGATGTGAGCATTCCCATGAGTCATATCCAAAATTAAAAACTGGAAAAATAATTCACAGCTAAGGGATCAAAACTATCCACTAAGACTGTCATGAATTTTCAATTAGAAAATATAATGTAAACCTATTATAAACACTGGGAGGGGCTTGAGAGCTAGCAATTAGTCCTGTAATTTATTTTTAAAGTGCTTGTATTTTTACGCTTAATTGTTTTGGCTTAAAATACCTCAATGCTAGGAATATACTGCCAGTCATGTAAGTTGGTTTTTGGAAACTGGCTGTTAGGGAGCTAATCTTTGTGGGAGAGGGTCATTTAGAGTTGGAGATTTCATTAGCAGTCTTGTGAAGATAGACTATTGCTCCATTTCACAGGGCTGATTTGAAAGAATATTATCCCCTATCAAAAATGAGCAATAAAATGAAAATTGAGAGCATTTTAAAAAATGGAATATAAAAAGAGATGCTCTGCCATCTGATCAGATAAACATCCAATTGTAGGAAACAATGTTATGATTAATGTCATTAATTCAGAATTGCATACTAATTTCTGAAAGATAAGACCAAGTGGAATAGAGAAAATTGATGGTATTTTCTAATTATGTATAGAATAGGTATCATGTACTTGATCATAAATAATACCTTTCAGCTGTAAATCACATTAAAAATCATCTAGTCCAACCTTCCACTGAAGCTTCAATGATTTCAGTGTTTTTCCTAAAATAAAATTATTTGGGGGCTAATTTTTCATATGACTACGTAAACTAACTTTTATGAAATAATCTTGGAAAGTAAATGCTTAGCTTTTAAAATAATGCCATGGGATTCCCCTCAAAATTAACTATCAAAGAGATAACCAAAGAGCAGAACTGGGCTATCCATTCATTTTCATGAGATACCTTGAGTAAAGAGAATAGTTAGGTACACTCTACTCTGTCCAACTTCTCCTATGCAGGTGGCAAGGAGGTCAAGTGTGGCTTCCTTGTACATTAATACTGGGCACTCATTTAGTCAGAGAAGGAAATGTCTCTCTTGCCTTCCCCAAGGAATAAGGGTAGCCAGAGTGCTGGAAGGTATCCTGCTTCTCATGGGCTACATACAATGAGCCATCTGCCTTTGTTTGAGCAAAGGAAAATTCTCACTGGCTAAGAAGACTTTTAAAACAAGCGTCATGGCCTCTGACTTGGAGTCCTATATGTAGACCTAATTGGGCCCAAAGAGCTCAGGATTGCACAAGTTATGGGTTCCCTGTCCATGGTCCTGATGCATCAACGTTTGTCAGTGTGGTTGGTTCATATACGATTGAACACTGGTGACCACCTCCCAGTCATTTGCTATCCTCAAATTGTCTTTTTCTTATTTTTAAAGTTTTGCCAGTTGGGGAACACATAAAACAATAAACTATATCAAAGACTTCATAAATTCCATGTACTTTCAAATGTTATATCACGTTTTTGTCACTTATTCTCCCCCACCCTCTGAGAAGTTGATAGGATGGTCTGTATTTCTCACTATAATATTCCAGGTTGCCCTAGGCAACAGAAACCATGTACACAAATATTGCTCCAACCTGGATAAATTTCTCCCAGTATAGCATAGTCTTGAGAAAAGTCAACAATACATAGGCAAACTTCTACACTACTAATGTAGTCAACATATTCTTTTAATATATTTGCTGACTTTGAAAAGTCGATGGGTATATTAAATATATATCCAAATTATCTCCACTCTATTTGCATATATTCACTCTAGACATTTCCTACTTTTGTCTAATTATGAATTGGTATACAAACCAGGATGAAAAGAGATAAAATGGTTTGAATCAAACAGTACAATGCTTTTGGAAACATTGACCTCATAAAGACATGAATTTAGAACTCTCTCATAAATACTAACATATTTCTGGTAGTGTAAGTGGCAGGATGTTTTTCAGTTACACTGAAATGTTATCAAAAGCAAAGTCATATTTATTTGGCACCCGACATTGGTATTGAAGTGCTTGGTATGTAACAAGAACATAATAAAAGATTACTGAAGCCAGGTATGGTGGCTCATGCCTGTAAATCCCAGGACACTGGGGGGGGGCAAGACAAGAAAGTTCCAAGTTCAAGCCCAGCCTGGGCAGCTTAACAACTTAGCAAGACCCTGTCTCAAAATTTGAAAAATAAAATAATATGGTTGGAGGATAGAGCTTTGTGTTAAGGTCCTGTGTTCAATCCCCAGTACTCCCCCACAAAAAAAGATTATTGATTTTATTGTCAAAATGTTCATTAGTGCTACCACCTGCCTTTAAATACTCAAATCAAACCACTAAGTACATATATATATTATATAATTAATGTATATGTATATATAGTTAACTTTCATTAATTTAACTATTCAATCCAATCTTATTACTATATGCAATTACAACCATATGGAAAGAAACTAGATACATTAAACAATGATGATTACAATAAAAAAGCATCGTATTTCCAAAATACTTTTGCTTCTTTTAGATATCAAAGAAAGCAGATATGTCAGGGTAGAAAAAATACTTACACGATCATCATCAGATAATCTCTTAGTGATATGAGAGGCACTTCTCCGAGACCTTTGGGGATGGTTTTTGTGTTTAAATAAATAGTAATTTTCAAGTGATCCAATCTGTAAAAAAATTAAAATAAAAATTTACTTTCCCAAACAAGTATATATGGGCTAGTTAAAAACCAACTAACATGGAGACAGCTAACTTTTATTAAGCCCATTCCTGGCTCCTTGAAGTTAGCTTGTTTTTCTTCATGAAGAAGGCCCTGCTAGAGGTTTTGAGATGACCCTCAGGATATTATTACTTAAGTTTACAGTGTACTTGGAGAAGGGTGATTCTTCTGTTTTACACATTTTAACAGAACTGGCTTGGTTATTCTGTATGTGGAAATAATATATAGGTGATGTTTCTCAAGAAAAACCCATTTAGTTGAACATATCCTGCCAGAAAATAATTATTTTTGCAAAGCAAGCTAATCTCTTTAGTACCATCAGGGACCAGTGTCACACCAAGACAAAAAAAATGTCATTGTTGGTATGAAATGTAACCATTGAATCTATGGTGATGATTATTATCAGCTGTTTTGATGATCTCTTGATTTTCCAGTAGTTCAAGGCTTTCAAGAAAAAGCATCCCAAATTTGGACAGGTGCTCCATCTTAGGGTGCATATACATCTCTGGGTAGCTGTCAGTGATTTTGGTCCATTTAGAACTATATTCATCATTTTTAAGCTAGTTTCCATTTACACAAAATAGAACTAAATTTAAAGTGACCAAATTTTCTAGATGCCCTGCATTTTTAAAATTAAGAAACAATGGATGATACTTCATTTCAGAAGAAGGGCATTCTTTTAAATTGAGGGTTCTCATCAACCAGAAAAATTTTAAGAGAGATGCTTAGGTTCAGCTCCAAGACTAAACCTTAGGTAATGGATCTGTTATAAGCTGTGTTTGGATTTGGAGAGAGAGATCTGAAGCCATAGGGAAAGATCATGGGTATCCAGCTCTGTTTGTTCTGTCAACTGGTTTTGCTACCTGTCTCTACTTTAATCTTAGTTTTCTCCTGAGGCCATATTTTAGAATAGTAAAGATATCATCACAAATCATATGCAAATATAGGTGCCTCCCACTATTTAAAAATGATTCTTGTGATTAGCCATCCATACTTCCAGGTTCCTATCAAAAATACTGATTTTTTTTTTTACTTTTTGAATTTATAATTTATTCTCTTGAAAAGTAATTCCCATATTGAATGGTCTAAGTTTTGATGTGTGTTTGAGGCTAACAGGTGAGACAAAGAGAGATTTATTTTTCATTTCCTCTTGCAATTTCTTGCTACATATTTGCCAGTGCTATGTAGCCTTTCAGAAGCTGCCCAATGGACACAGGATTAAATCCTGTTTTTCCTCCCATAGGACACACAAGATTTCTAGGGTGCCCATAGTATGTACCAATACATTTCCATCTGCTACTCACTTTTTTGGACAACCCCCCCCCCAAATTCCCAACATTTGTGTGCAGTTACCAGACCTAGTGCTAAGCTCTTCGGATCTCCCTGTTTCCCCGCAAGCTGTTTTCTGTGCCTGGAATGCGCTCTACAATCTCATTCTGTTCTCCTGGCAACCTCTGACTCTTCCTCCTAAACCCTGTGCCAATGTTGCTCCTTCCGAGCAGTCTTTCACTTCTTCCAAATTCCCTCTACCTTCTTTCCTTCGGTCAAGAAATATAGTATTGAGACTGCAAGCATAGCTTTTATTACACAAATCGCATTCGTTTGCAATGATTTATTTCTAAGCTAATGTCCTCTAAATTTTGGATTCCTGATGAGCATTTCTTTTCCTCCTTTTATTCCTCAGCCCTTAACACAGAGCCTGGCACCGAGCAAAGGGCTGGGCAAATTAAGCAAGAAGTCAGTCAGCTGCTAGGACGTTGGAAAGTCGATTAAGGTATTGACTTTCCTGCCTGGCATTTCAAAGACAATTTGGCTCACAAAGTTGAAGAATGAAGCCTCCATGGAGAGAAGGCGTATTCCCCAGCGGATTCGATCTATGGAATCGCCAACGCCCACGCTGATTACTCATCCATGACTTCAACTGCGACTCAATCACCACCTCCAGAAAAAAAAAAAAAACCGCGCCAAAATGTTTTACAACTCCCTCCAGCCCCGCTGCGAAGCTGACCAACTTTCAGGGCTAGGGGTGGGGACTGAATCAAGGTAAAGGAAAGCTCTAGATTAGAAGCCCCCCCACCCCCACCCCGGGGTTAGGGCTCAGCCTAACAGGATCCCTCTCCGTGCCTCCCCCCCCTCCAGCTGGCGATTAATCCAGCCCCCACTTGGACAAGCAGCACTTTCCCTTGCAAGCTACAACCCCCAGGGAAACGATTACGCGCTTGAATGAGCCACACAAAAGATACAGACCCTGTCCCCGTAGTGAGTTCGGCCACTGGACCCTGCGGGGGGCTACTGGCCGAGTAAAGTTATGAAGCTTGGGACTTTACAAGTTCCCAGTGAAAACCCGGGGCTACCCGGAAAGGTGCAGAGACCCCCACCCCCTTCACCCACCTCGTCTCCCGCCCCGCTCCCCGGCCACCTCCGAGGCGCGCGTCCCGGCGGCTGGCGCTCTTCCAGCGCTCCGGGCGCGCCCCCACACGCTGCCGGCTAACACCCAAGCCTTCTCGGCCAGGACTTGGGTCTGACGCTGCCATATTGAAAGGACGGAAAGGGCCGACTCCTGACGCAGCCCGCCTGAGTCCGGGGTGGCTGAGCGCACTACCTCTCCCAGGGCGCTCGGCTGGTGAGAGCTCGCGTGCATCTCAAGTTGCCTGAACGAGCGGGGAAGGATTTTTCTCCCAAAATGCGCGGGAACAGATTTCAATGCTGGAGCGGACAACAGCAAGCAGGACCTCTACCCAGCTGCAGCGGCATCCCTCTGCCTGGCTGCGCCCAATCTAAATAGTAAATAATGCAAGCCTTCTCCCCTCCGAAAGCGCGCCCGGGCCAAGAGCTGGAGCGGCTCCTCGCTCCTTGCCACAGCCAGCACAGCAAAGCGCAACCTGAGGCACCCACTTGGGAGACCGCGCTCCGGTCCCACCATCTCCCTCGAGCCCCGAAACTTTCTTGAAAGTGCAAACTCTTACCTGACCCAAAAGGTCATAGCCCAGCTCCTCGGCTATGGCCGAGGCTGCTTCCGGGCCCCCGGGGACCTCCGCCGCCCATTCATTGACAAACTGCCTCTTCGCTTTTACACTGTTCAGCGCACACCAAGAGCAAAAGAGAGCGAAAGCAGCACCCTGCAGACTCCAGGCTCTCCGCTCCATGGCTCTCACACTTAGTCGTACACAAGTGGGAAGGAGCGAGGGAAAAGAAGCAGTATAGGAGAAAAGCCAGCAGCCTCGATCTTCCCCCTCCTTGGGCTCTGAATCACTCCTGGATCCCGGCTGCTCTTGGAAGAGCTGGGAGGCGCGCGAGCAGAGGCCGGGCGGCGAGTGCTCAGTGAAGCGCTTCGGCCTCCCGGCTGAGAGGAGCCCCAGCCCTGCCCAGCCAGAATGGAAATGAGTGTTTACACGTCAAATCGACGAAAGCCATCTCCTGACGTCAGATCTACCTGGACTAAGATCTGGATGGTATTCCCGGCGGGGTGGAGAGGCGGCTAAAATAAGCAGCGAGGGATTAAGAAAAGGAAGAAACCGTTTGCTGGGATCAGTTCATTCTGCTCCCTGTCTGTAGCAGGGAGAAACATCTTCACTTCTCCAAGCGAAGTGCCCCATTTGAATGTAACTGCCAAGAGCCTCAGGCACGCTCCCTCCCTTCCATGTTCTTTATGTTTATTTTATTATCTCGGGTGCATGTTTGTGTTTCGAGTGGGGTGGAAAGTGGGGGTGGGTGGGAGTCTTATACTGATCTTTGGGTATCAGAACCTGCTACAGAAAACAGGCTTGTTAGATCTTTCAAGCCTGACCGGGGGGGGGGGGGGCTGGTGAGACAGCTGGCCAAATTCTGCTCCAAATTATCTAAGAAAATGAGCACGTCTCCCAGACACTTTGAAAGCAGTACTTTAAAAAGTGAATCTTTAGCCACTCAAGCCACCTTGGTTTATAAGTTTACTTCCTGGTATCCTGTTTCTCAAGCTCAATAAAACAGTGTCTAAAATTCTACTCCAGACAGTGCAGAGCTGAGCACCACCACCACCGTTACAATACTTAATCAGAAAAAATGAACAATCCCATGATTTCCAAAAGCAGAAAATTGTTTTTGTAATTTACCAACAAGGGGTTCCCGGGTCCCAAGTGCTATTCTATTGACACAGGGAGGGAAAAGGCAGGTTGTATGGACCCTGAGCTTTCCATGTTTCCCACCTTAGAGCTCTTCACTTTGGTGCTGAACTAGGGCTGAGCCACCCCTTCTCTATAAAATGCACAACGTGTCTTTCTGGAAGAATGTTTTCCCTTGGAAAGAGAACAAGCGAACGTCCAAATGTACTCCTCACTCCAACCGAGAGAAATGAGCTCAGGCTAGAAGGGCAGTGTCTAATGTTCAGCACCGAGGTCTGGACAGCGACACGCGCGCCGCCGCGGCAGAAGCCGCCCTTCCTTCTAATCACCAAGATCTCAGCTGCTCGGAAGCTGGCCAGCTCTCAGATGTTTCCCTTTGCACCCGTTCCTTTCCCCTCGTTTGAATATCAAAATAGGAAATTGACCGTCGGAGGTGCGTGGTTAGGTTCACGAGGGCGACCACTTGCATATTGCTCACGGGAACGCATTGGACTAAATACACCCAAGAGTGAAATTTCAGGGAGGAAAACATGAACCAGGGTGTTGCTTGTGAGAAAGAATTTTTTCTTTTTTAAAAACTCCCAACCGCCGGGGGGCGCAATCTGGACTAGAGAAATAGAAGAAGAGGGAGCAGATTGGAAAGAAAGGCTTGAGGACAGTCGGGGGAAAAAGATGCAAGGGACTTGTTTAGAAGAAGCAAATGAGACAGGATTTGGTGGAGGATGAGGCTCACAGGTGCTGATTCTTCACTTGCCTCCGTGTTTGCAGAAATGTGAATTAGACAGATAGTATCTTTCAACATAAAACATGTTTGCAAAAATAAATGGCACATTTAATAAGACACCTGACACGGATAAGTGTTTTGCAGTCATGTTACTCACATATGAGATGTTGTGGAATGGGCCCAAATTGACAGCTCTGTCACCTGCTCTCTAAATCTACATGTGAATGTTGATGGCTGGGTGAGCTGTCTTCTTTTTATTCTTCATGCCTCAGTTTGAGCTGTGGTCTCAAGCTCTCTAGGGTATTTCATTCTAACAGCAGACAGATGCTAATTTTGCACTAGAAAGGCAAGAGGACCCTGTGGCAAATGTTGAATAACGGTAGATACGGCCAGAGCAGGAACGTGTTTGTCCATTTCTTATTATTGTTCCATTAAATCGGCTTGGCAGTGTGTGGGCAATAAGGTCAGAGTCTTATTAATGAAAGATTTGTCTTAAATGGAACAAGGTACAAGTCTGGAGTAAACAGTCATCTAATAACAAGACAAGTGAAATTCTCACAGACAGAAGACAGCATCCCTATCCACACAATAAATATTCACACCGTATTTGAAAACTGTATCATTTTTACCCAATAGATCTTATTTGACACAACTTCTGAGTTGCAGAGGAAATGAATTTTGCCCAGGTTAGGAGTATAAACATATTTAGAACCCATCCTAACTTTTTTCACGTCACTGGCTAGTTCTATCCTCCTTTGTGGATTCAGGCCCATTGTGGTTGTTAAACTTGACTGTCAACATGGTTGCCTTGGGAGCCACCCAGGAGATCAGTAAAGCACACTCTGGGAGTGTCTGGCGGGCCCATGGAGCTTGTTCTTGGGAAATATCTGGCCCCTCACCCCTTCCTCTCTGGCAGTGTTGCCTTGTTCTGCTTTCTGCCCCCCATGAACTAAGCATCTTTGTTCCTTCATGCCCTTCTGCCATGATGTTTTTTCCTTGGAGTCAGCCAACCACAGACAGGACTGAATTCCCTGAAGTCACAAGCCAAATCAAACCTCTCATCCTTTAAATTTTGGGTGTCCAGTATTGTGTCCCAGGGATAGAAAAGCTGATTAATATACCTATCCGCATATTTTACATCATGAATTAGAAAAGCAAATGATCATCTATAAGTTGGTTTTAATAGCATTTCTCTGACCTAATTAATTTATATAGAATACAAGATAATCCAGAAACTAAACAGGACTGTGTCTCTATTATGAATTATTAAATGAATGTCAGGCCTTTCATGACTGCTCCCCACTGCCTAGCAATGAAGTTAATCATTTATTGATTTTCTTGTGGAGTAATAAGAGCAATGGTAGTATAAGCAAGATATAAGCATATGTTCCTAGAGATTGCTGCATCTCTTTAGCCTAAGAAAAAGTTTGTGATACTAAGGATTGAACTCAGGGCCTTATATGTGCTAGGCAAGCATGCTACCACTGAGGTAAATTCCCAGCCCTAAAAACCCCCAAATTTTAAATCTTTTGTTACTGTTAAATAAAATATGTACCTGCATGAACAACAAACAATGTACTTAATGACTTACTACAAAATGCATATGTAAACATTCAGGTCAAGACAAAAAGATTTCTAGCCCTACATAATAATATTTCTAGATTTTAAGTGGCATTAAGAGGGGTGAGAGCTAGGCATGGTGGCATGCTCCTGAAGTCCCAGCTACTTGGAGGCTGAAGCAAGAAGATCCCTTGAGCCCAAGAATTTGAGGCCAGTGTGAAGAACAGGATGAGACTACCTAAAAAGAAAAGTGCACTTTTAGATCAGAATGTTGAGTGAAATAAATCAGATACACAAACTTAAATATAGCATGGTTTATCTTATATGAGAAACCCAAAGTATAAATAAATTAATGAGAAAAGTAAAAAATAATAAGAGACAGGGAGACAGATCTTTCACAAATGGGAAAGACACGAAGAGATGGAGGGAGCACAGATTTGGGGTACATGATGGTGATGTAATAGGAATTAAGATGTATCTATACCAACTACCCATGAAGGATGTAATCATTATGTACTACAAACATGTACTAATAAAAATTAAAATGTATAACTTCCTTTTAACATTTTCCAGTTATCATGTTGCTTTTTACCAGTTTGGTTTGCTGTGGGTAATAGCAACTACACATTAAGACAAATGTGTAATCAATTAGTCTGTAATTAAACTAAAGATATTTTGTAAAAAAAACATATAATAAAGGAAAAACTACCTATACTAGTGTTTCCCAACATAGAAAAATCAATATTTGTATGCCACACTGAGATAAATTTGAGGACTTAGTGTATGGGACCTAGTAAAACCATTTTCTTTTTATAAGATACAATTATGATATCAAAGTAAACTACAGCATTTTGGACAATATATTAAAAGTGAATGTACAGAACTTCAAATTGAGAAATACAAATATGCTTCTATAATAGAACTCTTTATCTTGGGTTTTATGCTTGAAAGCCTATGTACAATTTCTGATCAAAACATTTTAATAAAAATTATCCTTTCAAATTTTTGATATCTACTGTCAATAAATTATTTCACACAAATAGAAAATAAAATTGTTACACTACTATATAACCACTTAACAATTTACATTTGACTATTTGATTTTAAATAATAAAAAGGACTTTCTGTTATTTCCTTGACAAATAAACCATTGTAATTTATGAGAATGCCTCTAGATTTCAAATTCTTCTAAATTTTACATGTCAAGCATTGCAAATAATATTAATATTCTAAGTTAGGAAATACACATGCCCTGTAGAGAAGTTACCATGCACCAACTTTACCACAAGTGAACAAAAATATTTAGTATATGGGGAGACTGATCTGGGGAGACCATGAAAATATATACTTTTCAGGAGTGCCTGACTTGCTTTATCTTTATTTCTCCTCCCATGACCAAATTTTGTCATGCATGCTGTAGAAGTTTGCACTTTCATGCAATGGACAAGGCCTGGTTGCAACAGCTTGCTTAAGTAGATATCACTGTGGCAGACATTCTTCTTGGTTGAGTTCCAGCAGCTCAGCAGCAACCTGTTTGCCTGAACTTCTCTGGAGATGAGAAGATGAAATATCTTGAGGGACATCTTTAACTTCTCCAGTGACAAAGCTCTGACCTATGGAGAATAATGCAGCAAAGTCTGTACGCTGAAAGGCTCTGAGGTGGATACATAATTATGGGGATTTTTTGCTGAATAAACTAGACAAACTCTTAAAATCTTGAATTCAGTATAGAAATGAATTAAAGAAATTAGTCCTATTAATTCCAATGGTTGAAAAGTATGGTTTTTCCCTAATGAAATGGATAATGAGATCTTGTTACATATCAGTTCTTAATAACAACTTTTTAAAGAACAGATTCTTTAAAAGTATGCATTTAATTGAGCAAACTGTAGAGTATGTCTGCTTATACTTTCAGGCAATGCTCCTCTTCCCCTATGCTCTCAAACTCTGCCCTCTTCACATAGAAGACCTCATATATAATTTTTTTCTTTGCTCTTGAAGTATATTTTCTATGAGAATTATAAACTCTCAATATTGAAAAATGAATGTTAGCTAATTTCCTGCTTCTCAAATTGTGGTCCATACACAAACATTACAAGTACCACTTGGAAACTTATTAGAAAGTTAGGCCCTCAGCTCCCACCCAAGAACTTCTGTATCAAAACCTTCATTTTTAACAATTCTTTGGTGATTAATAGGCAATTAAAGTTTGAGAGGCACTGGTCTAGCTAACATCTCTTTATACAGATGACACACTTCACACTTCATTTGCAAACTGACATGTGTAGTTTTTGGTTTGTCTATATGGGTAGAGAGGTCTAAGTGTGAAAGATTTTTTTCCTGCTGAATTTTAGCCTCTCATGAAGTTTGGAATTTTGATTTTATTACCAAGAATTTGCTCCTAGCTTTATGTTATATATAAATGTCAGTAGACCATATTCATTTAAGGATAATAATAAAAATATTTGGAAAGATAGGACAGAAGAGAAAGCTACCAGGAACTCTCCCGTAAGTTAAATTCCTCTAACAACCAGTACTGTTAGAAGTAGTAACTTACAAGATAACTGAGTGATCTTGTTATATAATGTGCAGAGTCCACATATATGATGGCCACGGGTCTGCCTTTGGCTGTGTGGCATAATTCTCTCTATGTCACGTTAGTTACCAGTCATCAACATTTCTTGGGTGAGTAACACAAACCAAACTTTTAATAATGTGTTCTGCACTTGGTCATCCACTGATCTATCATGGCATTTACCTCTTTTTCATTTTCAGAATTCAGAATCTTTGACCATCTCAGCTTTTCAGTGCTAATCTTTATTCTTTCTTCTAATATTCCTCTGTGGCTTCCGATAATCATCAAGGAGTCATTTTAGAATAAATTCACTGTTACAATGAATCTTAGCCACATTACCTGTCCTTTCTTCTGGAATCAAGTATTAGCGGTATAAATAATATCATTTGATATATAACATTTGGTCTAGCAAAACAAAGATTATGTTAGATGAATCAAAATTGTTTTAATCAAAAAAGACAAACAGCTATATTGTAACTACAATGAGCTTAAGCAAGAAATAGAGAATTTATTTGTTCATGTAATTGAACCACAAGAAAATAAATATAGAGCTGGCTAGGGAGACTGGAGCCACAAACTTAAATAACCCTAGTGTGTGTGTGTGTGTGTGTGTGTGTGTGTGTGTGTATGTGTGTGTATGTGTCTCTCTCTCTCCATCTCTGCATTTTTTAAGATCACAGTTTTCCAGTTCATCATAGGAGAAAAAGAGGACCTCCTCTCCATGCTCAATGTTACAGTCCCAGAGAAGAACTCTAAGTGGTAGGCTTGGGCAATATCCTCACCCTGCGAGGATATTAGAGTATTCTGATTGGTCAAACATAGGTCATGTGACCAACCTCATGTTTGAAAATGGGAGAGGAGTGTTCTTTACTATGACTGATAGCCACATCACTATGTCAATGTTTTCAATAAAGTAAGGGCAATTCTCCACAGGAAGGGACTGGTGGGAATTTCCATAATAACAGAAGGAAAAGTGGAAACACAAACAACAATCATCATGCTCCTTAGTAGGGAGAAAGCAAGCAAAGTAGACTGGATAATCCTTTGTTTCCCATTGTAAATATCATCCCTCCAGCCAGTCATTCATTTAATCATCATTCAATGTTTAAAAGCAAATATCAATGTTGAATTACTTAATTTAGTAAAATAATTTAATAGACAAAATAATACAAATATACAGTGGATTAAAGACTTTTAAAGTTCTTTAAAATAGATTTGGGGTACACTTACTAAAAATGTGATTTATTTTCCTAATTTTTCATTTTGAAGTAAAGTTAGGTTTACAAAAAGTTCCAAAAATAGTATAGAGAGCTCTTGTGTACCCTTCACTCACCTTTCTCAAAGCTGAGCCAGGACATTAATATTGATGCAATACTATTAACTAAAGCTATAGGCCATCTTAAAAGTTTTCCAGTTGTTCTGTCAGTTTATTATTCTTTTGGTCAGGTGTTCAATTGAGACTCCTCATTGTATTTGGTTATTATGTCTCCTCCAGTCTGTGTTATTTCCTCTATCATTTTTAAAAATCTTTTATGATCTTGATGCTTCTTCAGAGTCCTGTTCAGCATTTTATATATTCCTCAGTTTGGTTTATCTGATGTTTTCTCATGATTAGGTTGGGGTTCTGCCTTTGTACCAAGAAATGATGTTAGGCTATTTTAACTGCTTTTTATCAAGAGATACATGATCTCCATATATCTAATTACTAGTGATGCTGTACCTTATGGTTTGGTTAAGATGGTATTGTCCAGGTTTCTCACTTACAAAGTTACTATTTAAAAGAGGACGTTTTGATGCAAAAATGATTTTCAAAATCATGATGAAGGGTACCACAATGTATTCATATCTTCCAAGTTGATATTTTTTGGAGAAAATTAAAGTATTTCATTTTCATGAACATTTGTGTTTATGATACTCTCTATTTAATTTTCCACTTTTCAAGTGATTGCTTTTCACTTTTATTGATCATGTTTCTTGTTTGTCATACCTGAGATCAAAGTTGGGTCACTCTCTCAACCACAATTAAAGATGTTTGCTGAAGGGCTCTTTTTCCTAGCTTGTTTACAGATCCTCCATGCAATCTTTCAGGGATAACATTTATTTTTACACAATAAGAATTCCCTAGAGGGAGGTGAGATGCAAAAGTGATGGGGGGGCAGCCCGTTGTTTATCCCTCGGTGGATAAATGCCTGTGGCTAGGAGAACCTGTGAGGATCAGCCCTACAGTTGGTCACGCTCCAACCCAAATGATTCAGATCTCAGCTGCCTGCCTCTGCTCTGTCCTCCTAGGACTCTTCGGCCACCACCAGATGGAAGGTAAACAAAAGCTCTAAGACAGAATAAGTCCACACCACATTGCTTTAAACACTCTCTATTAATGTCTAATTTAAACTCGGGAGACATTTCATTTAAAAATCTGATTTTCTGGATATTCTTTAAAAACTGGAAATATGTGGGTCTGGAAACAATCATCTCCAGTGTTGTCAGACATAAAATGCGGCTAGCTGGAGTTGTTTATCACACCTTTTTTTCTCCTTACAAGGGAGTTCAGGAATGCTAAAATTCTATCAAGTTTGAGGAAAATGTAGCAGAGAGAATCAAATGCATGGAAAAGATTTTCTCTTATGCCTGACTTACACCATTCAATTATGGTATCTGCCCGTTTCCTGTGAGCATCTGTCTGCAACCTTTCCTCTGGAGCTTTTCTTAGACTGACTCTCTCTCTCTCTCTCTCTCCAGGGTCTCACTATGCAGTTCAGGCTGAACTTCAACTCACTATGTAGCCCAGGATGGCCTCAAACTCACAGTAATCCTCCTGCCTCAGCCTCCCAAGTCCTAGGATTACAGCACCCCTGGGAGTACTACCACTCTGGCTCTCTCATATGTTTTTGTAAAACATAGTAAGTACATTCATCTTGGGGAGCTGGCACATATACATACCACGTCCTAATCCTTTTATTTCGCCATCCTCTCCCTGTTCTCCCATCTCTCTCTGTCTTTTTTTTTTTTTTTTTTTGCACTGGGGCTCAAACTCCAGTCCTTGAGCTTGCGAGCCAGGTGGTGGAACCACTGAGCTAAATCCTCAGCCCTCTCCCATCTCTCTTTATCCCCAGATCCCTTTCCCATCTCCAAAGTCTACTCACCTTCTCCACACTGCTCAAACCTGGCCATGCTGCAGCCATGGCTTTTAACTACAGCAAAAAGGAAAAGGGAAGACCATTGGGTATTCAGTTTCCCATAAAATGTGTATTGGCACAGTCTGAGTTCAGTCCAAGCCATGAATTTGAAAAGAGATGGACTTGTGAGTGGCAATGAGAACAGGTACAGGGTAAGAGGGCAGTTCAAAACTATTTAAGATCCTCTCACTCTTCAGTCTCACATAGGCAAAAGATGAGGGTCCGACATTGGGAAATCTGAGAAACAAATTGGTGTAAGAAAGCATATCATGGGTCAAATGGCTGATGATTGATTCACTGTCTCTTTTCCTAGTTCTCTGTCACTGGACAAAGCAGAGGCAGTGGCTTTAATTTTATTTGCATAGCTAGTTGAGAAAAACTGACATCATTTCATAAACTTCACCCAAACTCTAGGTGACTGCTGTTTCAAAAAGCACAGAGATCTGAGCATACCGCAGAACACACTGGTCTGAAGCCCAGCTCTGCCACTTATTAGCTGTGGACATTTGGGCATATTTTCAAACTTTCTTGCTTTAGTTTCCTGAATTATAACATGGGTATAATAGTGAGTTACTGATGGAGTTATTATACATAACATACAAAACTTTTTAGTGTGAGTAAATGATAAGCTTGTTTTACTGAGAACATACCTCTGTCATTGCATCACAGTTTACTACAGCAGCATCTTCCAAGTCTGAGTGGAGACAAGTTTGTGTGTTTGTGAAGCCATGTTGGATGGGGAGATGACCTCAAAGCTAAAGCTGCATATCTCTGACACACAACTCTCACATCTCTTCTTTTCTTACTCATTAATTTCCTGTGTGCTTCCTCCCCTCTTTTCTTCCTTCCTCCCTGTTGAGAGAGGAAGGATAGATTTCATTAATTCTGGTGCACTGTAATGCAGAGGGAAGCAATTTACTCACGGTTCACACAGCTGACTTCACACATCTGACCTGCACCGAGCAGATGACATTTGATTTCAGGGGAGAGAACAGTCAGTAATGAAGTAAAGGGTGTTGGAAAGCCTAAAATGTTGGCCTCTCTGAACACATTCTCTAAAAGTGGCCTTTTAAAAGGAGGTACTACATTGATTTGACGTTGTTCTGTATGCTAGAAATGTATTAAGTGTAGAAGCAAGTGTCAGTGCATTAGACATTCAGTAGGACAAAGAAAATAACTGAAGAGGGATTTAAAAAGAACTGTGCTTCTCCCTTCACTTTGCTTTCTTGATATTAGAACCAACATGTATGAGATTCTTCATGTGACTGAATACTAACATGATTATTTCCTTTCCATGTCCTAACTTCATAGGGGAAATTTAGGATCCAGCCCACACAAGCCATGATTATGACAGTATCATGATAACTAGTGTTTGTATAGTACCTTATAATTTTTGCAAAGATTTTCATCTTTTGGCTTCTCACTACAGCATCAGGACTATTCCCATTTTATAGCCAAGTAACCTGAGTCACAAGCAGGCAAGGCCACCTGAGTTTTCACTGTTAATCTGGCAGAGCTAAGATAAGAACCCAAGTCTGCAGTGCTTCTACCCTTCATTTATGTGAAAAGGTTTTGTGTTTAATATTTTGAGTACTTGAGTGGTGAATTCCTTCTGCCCCTTACCAGTGTAGTTACCTAGGAAGATTCGGAAGATTTGGAAGCTGCAGAATCCTCACCTATGATACAGGGGAAATAATGCTGCCTACTATTTATGAGAATTGAATGTGACTAAATCATGTGCACACTTAAAACAGGGGTTGGCTGATTGTAAGTTCTCAGTAAAGCCTAGCTGTCATGATTATTGACTGTCTTCTTTTGTCATTTTCTTGGCTTTGCATTGAAGAGAATTGTCCATCATTTCAGATTAACCCCAGAAGCATTACTCCCCTGGGTTTATATTATTTAAAATATTGTTTCTCTTTGTTGCTTTGTAAGACCGAGAACTTAATATTAGTGTTCAAGATATTGTAGAGCAATAATTTTCCAACGGTTTATTATGTATAACATGTACCCAGGGTAACTGCAAATTTCTAAGAACTCCCTCAACTCCTACTGACCCTGAGATGGCATGGGACCAGAAATTTATGAACTTTAAAAAATATTCTCTCATGTCATAAGAAACATTGTCAAAAGCCCTTAACTAAAATATTTGCTCCTACCTGATGAGGCTGCAGCTGCTGTAGCTCTCCCCTCTTCTTCCTCCTCCTGGTCTACTTCCTGCTTCTTCCCTTCCTCTTCTTCCTCCTTCATTGTTTTTATCACCCTCATCCTCTTCCTCCTTTCCTCTTCCTTCTTTGTATTTCTTCTTTTTCTTCTTCTTCTTCTTCTTTTTTTCCCACCACTTCTAATAGAAGCCCCAAGGTTATTTTCCACTATTAGGCTAGCTCTATTATTATCT
The DNA here is from genome assembly GCF_053883595.1 of Heterocephalus glaber. Taxonomy (NCBI): domain Eukaryota; kingdom Metazoa; phylum Chordata; class Mammalia; order Rodentia; family Bathyergidae; genus Heterocephalus; species Heterocephalus glaber. Next base: position 17,821,717 of record NW_028258312.1, on the reverse strand, counting down.
CTTTAGAGAAAATGCCATTGAACTTAGAGGAAAAAAACCAAGTAATTACTAAAGGAAAAATGTATATATATAACTTCTCTGGAGCCAATTAGGAAGATAATGATGAGGTTGAAGTGATCATTTACTGACATGTCACAGTAGGGCTCTGACCCTCTCACAGAGAGTAAAGTAGCCCATTGTTGTTTCCATATGTAATGCCCTGACAGTACATTTTAAAGTCTTTCCTATAAAGGATACAAACTAAGGATCATTCTTCTTACAATTCAATAGAAATCTTACTTATGTTGATCTTTGTCTTCAGACTAGTCAGGCACACTAAGAGTGATGTTACTAGCCTCCATTTCCTCCTCTAAATCCCAATTTATTGCATCTGGTCTAGGACACTAGACCAGAAAGCCAAAGGCCAAATACGACATAACTTATTTTATCTCAACTATTTTATCTCAACTGTTGTCATCATATCTAGTTAGTTTCAAAGAAAGTAGATATTTTGCATCTACCAGGTCTTAGAGAAACACAAATAGCCAATCCAAGCCACAGGCTTTTAACTTGAATTATATTCCCGAATTATGTTCAATTATTTTTATCAGTGATTATCAATTGTTACTGAACATCACAGTCTTTTAATAGCTCTTAAATACTGATTCCCTCCCCGAGGCTGTGACTTAATTGGTGTAGCATGGAATAGTGATATAGTGGAAAATATAAATCTCAACCTGCTATATGTCAAATATGCTGAGTCCCTGTCCCCAGAAATTAAAGAATGAATTCTATAGGATAAAGGAGGTTAAGAGTAGGAAAGGTTTATTGGGGAATAGGAATAGCTCCTAAGAGAGAGGAGAGGACCCAGAAGTGGATTGCCAACAAGCCCACATCTCAATGGCAGTTTTATAGAGCAAAATCACAAGGTAGGTGCAACATGGGCCCGAACTATGATCATCCAATAAGATTACAAGTATAGTCACTTAGGTAATATGGATTCAATGGGGCAGCAGGTCACACAGGAAGTGTACCTGGAAAGAACAAAGACCTTTTCAGGAAGGGATGGAAAAGGAGGTCCTGGTCACCCACCTGGGTAACTGATGTCTATTTAGACTTTATTGGACCAGGTGATATCAATTATAGTATAATCTTTAATTTATTGTTTATCCCTCCAGGAGGCATGTAAGCCTGGTCATTTCATCTTTATCTTGAGGCCTGGCCTTCGATAGATGTGCCTCCAGCCACAGTTGTAATGTGTTCTCATCTTCTGCACTGACTCCCTGGAGGGCCTAGCCTTGTCTGACTGCCTGTATTTCTACCTAACTTAGCTGCCTATAATAATGTGATAGGTGATTCTACTGGGTATCATGAGATCACTATTGATATAATAAATCAAATTTATTTAACAATCACCTACTCTATGTCTTTCTGCTAGTCATGGACATAGTTAAGCCTAGAAGAAAAATGAGGCAGATAATATTAAAAACACTTTGGTCTCAATTATCTGCATATTTTAGAGAAAGTGAAATATTAATTAACTTTATTATCTATCTCATTTTGCTAGGGTATATGTGATCTTGTCAAGATATTCTCAGCATTTTATGATATAACGAACTTCAAGTACATTGTAAATGAATCTCAGTAACATAAATGAGTGATGGTTAACTATTTCTCTCAGTTGAATCTGAGTCATTATAGAAGTAGGAGTTGAGCACATCCCCGTTGTCCTTCATGGAGCTGATAGCTTATAAAGACTACCTGGAGAGGCTTTTAAAAAGAGGGTGTTCTTTGCATTGGCCTGCCTTTCTAGCTTATAACTTTTCCATGCTTTATGAAAATTGGTGTGTGAAGAGCATGACTTGCAATAAACCTCATGTGGCAGATTCTTTTAAACTTTCTGTGTAAGGCATAAGACATATTTAGTTTAGAAAGATAGCTAATAATGTTCTAGTACTTACTGTCTGCCTTGAGGTTCTGGCACCAGGAAAAAACTTTTGCTGTCTTTCACATTTTAATAAACACTGAAAAATTTTATTCTTCTCTGATTTTATTTTAAGCTGGAAAATCTGCTTTCTGTAACATATAATATCCTGTTTTCTTCAAATATAGCCACCAAATCTTTGTCTATAACTGACAAAATTATGCTTTCTCTTATTTATACCCCTCATTTTTGTTATAATTTATGTGAATTTTTCCTCCATTTATATGTGAATCCTTTAAGCTTTCATTTATACCATCATATTTTTTGATAATTTGCAAGACACCATTTTTGTTTCACAACTTTTCCTTCATCTGTGTTTTGCTTTCATGGTTGAAAATACTAATGCCATTAGTACTAATTAACCATTGAAAATACTAATAGTTTTCTTTTTTTTTCCCATTTACTTTATTAGTACATTTTAGGTATAAAATACAGTTACATTCATCATTGGGATCTTGTACCATTACATGAGTCTCTTGGTTCTTTTTTTTTTCCCCTTCCCTTGCCCTCCCTTCCCTATTTGAAAGACTTTGTTTCCATTTTTTCCCCTCTTCTCATATGTTTTCCTTTCCCTTTTTTCCCTTCCTCTACCCCTCCCAATTCCCCTGCTCTTTTAGACCTTTCCTTCCTGTTACACAATATCAGTTATACATTTTTTAAATTACAATATTAATACCTAGGAGACTGTACCACAGATTTTACAGAATTTAAAAGGATATAGAAAGCATATTACAAAAATCTGTTTTGAAATAAATTTGACAACTTCTAAGAAGTACCTTGGAAGACAAATTAATGAAACTAACTCTGGAGGAAATATAAAATTAGAATAGCACCTATTAAAGAAAGTAGATTCCTAGCTTGAAAACCTACCTGTATGACAACAGCAGGCTCATAAACATTTTAACTGATAAATTATATCAAACAAAGCAGAAAAAAGAAGGAACACTTCTCCCCTCATTTTAGGAACTCAACATTGTGCTAATCCTAAAATTGGATAAAGATAATAGAAGAAAAAAGTATGAACATAGATAGAAATTTGTTTAACACAACAAACTATTGGAAGTCAGATCTGGCAGGATGTAGAAAGTGGTTTTGTTATAGGGATGGCAGTGTTGGTTCAGCATTGGAAGATCCACCCAGAAAAGTCATCATTTTAACAGAGGAAAGGAGAAAGCCATATGATCCTGTCACTAGTTGGAGAAAGAGTATTGGACTAAATTCCACAGCTGTTCAGGGTAAAAGCTATCAGGAGACTAGAAGTAGAACAGAACCGTCTCAACAGATTAAAGACATGTACTCCATACTTCCAGTGAGAACGGCTTACATGAATGGAGAAGATACAATGCTTTCTCCTTAAGGTGGGGAACAAGGGCAGATATGCTTACTCTTTATCTCTCCATTAAACTTTGAAACCTAGGCCCCACCAAAATAGTCTGGCAATAAAATGACACAATTATGATAGGATTGGCAAGGTAGAAGCAAAATCTTTATGTGTAGATGAAATGATCATCTACAGAGAAAATACTAAGAAATCTCTAGGAGCCCCTAGAACTTGTATTTGACTTTAGCAGGATTAGAAAACACAAGGTATATATAAAAATTCAGGTCTGTGTATACCTGCTATAAATGAATAATTGGATATTGAAATTTAAAAGTTATGTAGGAGTACAAAGGACCTAGAAAAGTTAAAAACAAAACCAAAAACAAAAACAGTGTTGGAAGACGTTTAGTACCTAATTTTAAGACTTCTTCTAAAGCTACAGTAATCAAGGCAGTGTTGGTGTAAGGAAAGACATATAGATCATTTGAATAAAACAGAGAATCTAAAAATAGAACCACACATATATGGTCCACCCACCAAATTTTGAAAGATTATTTAACATTAGCATTTTATAGAATATAAACTCAATTCAAGAGCCGAGAAAGAGATAGTGTTTTCAGCAAACAGCGCTAGAACACCTGGTATCCGTATATAAAAAATTAACCTCAACCCTTTTTTGCCATACATGAAAATAACTTGAAGGGATCTATGAACCTAAATAAGAAAGCCTAAAATTATAAAACTTTAAGAAGAAATTATAAGGGAAAATATTTATGAATTCAGGGTAGGCAAGAACTACTTAGGATACAAAAGACATGATGTATAAAAGAAAAAAATTGATAAATGAGATTCCATCAAAATTTAGAACTTTAAATGACATCATTAAAATGAAAAGTAGTCCTTAAACAGACCATATTTACAATGCATATAACCTATGAGCAGAATATATAAAGAATTCTTAGAGCTCATTAATAGACAACCCAATTAAAATGTAGACATAAGAAGATGATAAACAGCCAGTATAGACAAGGAATGGTGTGCAACTCTAGAATCAGAAAAATACTAATCAGTACAATAATAAGATTGAATTATACACTCATTAGGGAGATGAAGTTCAAAGTTTTAAAAGCCTTGTCATGACTTTTTCTTTTTGTTGAATTCCCCACCTTTGGGTTTAATTTGTCATGCCCAATGGATTCATTCTGCTGGGTTTCCTGGGGTTGTGATCCTCATTATCTTTTCCTAGGTATTGTCTAAAATTTTTTGGAGTGCTGGTTTGGTATTCATGAAGTTCCTGAGGTGCTCTTTGTCATGAAAGTATCTTATTTCTCCATCAATTTTGAAAGGTAGTTTTGCAAGGTACATCAATCTGGGCTGGAGGCTGTTTTCTTTTAGGGCTTGAAATACATCACTCCAAGCTCTTCTTGCCTTGAGGGTTTGCATTGAGAAGTCTGCTGTGATTCTGACGGGCTTTCCTTTGTATGTGATTTGTTTCTTTTCTCTCACTGCTTGTAGAATTTTGTTCTTCTGTTGGATTTCTGAAATCCTAACTATTATATGCCTATGTGTAGATATTTTTTGATCAAGGCTAGCTGGAGTCCTATATGCCTCACTTATCTGTATGTCAAGTTCTTTTCCCCTCCTTGGGAAATTTTCTGCCATCACTTCTGTGAACAGTGTTTTTATGTTGTCAGCACTCTCTCCTCTTTCTTCATTGACTCCAATTAGTCTTATGTTATTCTTCTTTGCATAGTCTAGCAGCTGCTGGATTGATTTCTCGTGTTCCCTTACAATTTTAAAGCAATTTTTCTTTTCCTCCTCACTAATTGCAATCTTTTCTTCTATATCTGAAATTCTATCCTCACATTGGTTCATTCTGCTATGCAGACTTTCGATGGAGTTTTAATCTCTTGGAAATCTGTTTGCATCTGTTTTATGGATTCCATTTGTTTCCTATGTTGGGATTCCATCATGTTCCTCAGCTCCCCTATTTTTTTTATCTGTGTCCTCTCTAGATTTATTAATCATGTCTTGCACCATGAGCACAATCTTTGCTGTTATCTGAGTAATTATTTCTGATTTCATTTTTCCCTGATCCTCTTTTGTTGCCAGTTCAGAGAGTCCAGGTGGTTGAGTATCAGAATGTTCCATCTCGTTTCCCTTTGGGGTTGCTGTAGGTGATCTGGAACTCTGTTTTTGAGGCTTGTTTATGTGTTTTCTCATTTCCATGGTGGGGGGGGGTGCTTCTGGCGCCCACGAGGCTCACCTCTGCCCTAGGAGCTTGGGATGGCAGTGGGGGAGCTTCCTTCTGGGTGCTGGGACCGGCTCACCTTCTCTGCCCTAGGAGCCTGGGATGGAGGCGGGGAGCTTCCTTCCGGGTGCTAGGACCGGCTGAGCTTCTCTTGAAAATACTAAGAATTTTCCCTCTCCCATTTTGATGTTTTCTTCCCCTGTTTTGCCAACAAGCTTGTTTTTACTGTTTGGTTTCAGCTCTTCTCTTATGGGTAAAGGGATTCCTCAGGTCACTGGTGATCCTTGGTTGATGGACCACATTTAAGAGTCAAGAATGAAAAGCTGATAATTTAAACAGGGCTGAACATGAGCTTTGCCACAGGATGGTCTGCTGGGAGATGGGTTGAGAAAACTCAAATAGCAAGGTTTTTATTAAGGTTTTCTTCTTGAGTTAGTTGGATTCCAGAAAGAAGATTCTCCAATCTCCAGTTTGGAGGGAGAGAGGATCAGACTGCCAGAGGGAAGGACAAGGACTCAGAGGAACCCTGCATCCACTGCCACTCTTAGCTGCAGGCTTCAGTGTGAGACCTCCAGTTCTGACTGTGTCTGGTGTCCCTATAGAGTCCCTGTTTTGCTCTCTGAGGAAGAAACTTCCAGTCTCTTCTAGAGTGACAGAAAGATGTTTTTCTTGCAATAAAGAGTGAGGAGGACAGTTGGAAGAGGATTGCTTCTGAAAAAGACTTTCAAGAATACATTTTATTTTAGCATCTCTTTTAATACCAATTCTAGAACTATTTGGTGTCTGCCAATTCTTAAGTTTTGGCTTTCCTGTGTTATAGCTTGTATCTAGTTGTCCCCCCAAAGCCTCATATGCTCATAGATGGTACTTTTTTGGAGCTGGCTGGAGCTAAGTCATGTGATACTAGGACTAAAGGTGTGCAGTACTAAATTAGTCCATTGATTGGAATTAGCATAGTTCTGAGTGTGGCTGAATGGATTTACTGAATACAGAAGCCCCATCCTGGGTGTGGGTGGCACCACCAAAATGCTTGTAGCCTGGATGGATAAAAGGGAAAAGTAGGCTCACTGCTTGCTGCTTCCTGTCAACCTTGCCATGAAGTGTTTCTCCTCTTTCCTGACCCTGTGGTATGCCACCCTGCCTTAAGGCCAGCCAATTATGGACTGAAACATCTACAACTCTGAGTAAAAATAAACCTTTCTTTCTTCTTTCTTCTGAGTGTTGGGTATTTTGCCCAAGCAGCAAGAAAAAGTAACTAAGACATCCTGCCATTGGTTTAACACTCAGTTTTCTTATATATGCTAAATTATTTGGGGTTTTTTTTTTGCTTCCTTAATTTTGTTGCTATTGTTTCCATTCCTGTTATCTTTATTCCATAAAACTCCTTAACTTTAACTTTTGAGGGGTTTTAGGAGGGATTGAAAGTAGACACGTATTTAAATATGCATTAAAATTTTACTTGGAAGAATAACAGCCAAACAGATAGACACAATCTAAATGACCCCCAATATATAATTAGCTAAATAAACTATTGAGCACCCATACAATGGAAAACTATGTAACCATTAAAATTATACCAATGAATATTTGTTAATATGGGAATATATATTTTATAGAAAATGAGAAATTAATAGCATAATAATAGTAGCAAAGGAAGAAATTTCTGTCTTTAACTCTTCTGCTAAAGATGTTATGCTGATATCATCTTCCAAAAATCTGCACTTTTTAGGGAGGGAACCCGGGTCTCAGTGAGATTAAGCAGTTTTCCCAATGTCCCAGAATCTTAAGCCCATATTTGAGAAAATTATCACTGGATTCTAAATGGTAGAAATAGAACTCATAGGCAATAATGAGTTCTATTTGCAAGTTGTATGAAGTATCACAGAAGCGTGAGAGCGTCATTGACAAGATTCGTTTGGCCAAGTATGGTCTCTGAGGTCCTTTTCTTCTCCATAAATGAGATGCAGGAATGCAGCTTGAGCAGTTGAGAAATCTGACACGGTGGAGAAGTCCAGGGTGAAATGTGGGTGGGCTTGATTTCTTTGCTGCTTTCCAGACCGTTTCACTGCTCTGAAATAAGTTATTCTACCTTGTAAGGTCATTATTCTTAACTAAGCAATCCTGGCATCAGGGCCTCAGTCTGGGTTCTGGTCTGGAGACTTTTATTATGACATATTTATTTGATTTACTTTATTCTGTGCCTGAATTGGGAAAATGTCCTATTTATATACATTTAGGAACTCCCTATAAGGAGAACTGCAAATCTATTTTATATAGTTAATAAATGAAGTTTGTGGTATGTAATTCAATTTCTGTCAAATGAAAAGAAGCATGTTTCTATAACCCATATAAAATTCTCCTTTGAAATCCCAAGTAATGTGTCTTTACCTACGCTTGGAATACGTGATGGAGCCCTAGACAGGGTTAGCAGTCTCATCATTTTATGCCTAATTTCCATGATGAAAACATATACCAAAACTCATGCAGAAGGAAGGTCATCCCTTTGTTTTTAAAGTACCACTCTGGCCACTGTCCCCAGACTGAGCATGAGTAGGTACAGACTTCTGGTAGTAAATTCAAAACATGCAGAGTGAAATTTATAGAGGATTGAAAAATAAAGGCTGTGTGTAGCTACATTTTCTTCTAGCCTTGGAAAAAAAGAACTGTCCTCACTGGCCAGGCACTTATTCATGGGTCTCTTTGGAATGTTTCCTAGATCTCCAGGGGCTGTCAGTTTAAGTAGTTCCTGTTTTTCTACCCTTGCCTCCTCTTTTCATCTCACAATCTATCCCTTTTTTAAAGCTCAGCCTCTTCTCAAAAGTTTTTCTCCTATTTTGGGACCAACCCATCTCTTACTCTGGTACTCTTAAATTCCTGGCCTGGTCTTGTAAGCTTCCTCAGCTTTACGTACTTTTTGTACTTCTCTGGTAGTCTCTTTTTTGCCTCTTTTCATGCTGGGTTTGGAGCAAAGATGAACTCTGGGTTCCATTGCTATGTGTGAATCTTAAGGGAAGCAGGCAGGATGGGTGAGAGGGAGGTAACCAGAATAAAGTTTTATAGTTGGCATTGCAGTATTTAAGTGCCCAGAGGTATGCCAGAGAACCTCAAGGATTTCCTTTATTACAAAATCCTTCTCTGGTCTACATAAGAAACTCAAGTTCCAATTGTTAATACAACTTGACTATGTCATGGTACAAAAACTGTTCATTGCCATGTGTCGTATTATAAATTGCTCTACCATTTTTATAACTTTAAAGGCCACCATGGCCTATTGAGTTTTTGTAATTTCTGAACTTTCTTCTATGATTGCAGAAGGGAATGACTGGAAAGGCCTTTCACTTTTGCATGAGTGAAAGGATGAAATTTGCAGATATTAACCAGGATTCTGAAGCACCTTCCGCATTCAGTTAGCTGTGGGCATTACTTCAGAGAGGATGCAGGGTTTTATCCCAGCAACACAGAGACAAAAAAATATTAGCAGTCAGTGTGCAGCTTTTGAATCTCTAAAAAAATAAAAGTTAAACCTCACTGCAGACACGCAATCTATAAAGGCAAGAGTATTGATATTCAAGAGCCAGTTTCTTTTGAGCTACAAGGCCCAAAGGAAGTCTGGCATAAAGTTCATGTCATAGACAACAGAACGGAAGGAGAATAGATAAAGAACTAGACTGCGGTATCCTAGAAACTAGATAAAGGTTGCCTAGGCTAGAGGGAAGAGATACCTTGAAAAAAAGCAGCTGAGGAACATGAACATGCAATTTTTGCTCCTACCTGCATCAGACCAATATCGAGAAGGGAGGAAGGGAAATGATCTTTCTGTCATTTGGGGGATTTGGGAGAAGAGGCAGGATTCTAAGGCAGGATTTTCAGATTCTAATTAAAAGGCTCAAATGCTGTCCATTGTGGGGCAAAGACCTACATCTTTTCTGATCGCTCTTGAAAATATGCAACAAGTAGAACCCTGCTCTGCTAGAATACCTCCTTCTCACATCAGGGCTTTTCAAACATTTTAAGACGTAGATATCTCATTTTTGATGGAATTCCTATATGCAAAGAAAAAAACCCACCCAAAACAAGATAAAACCAGGGTGATCCAGGCTGAGCAGAGATGTTGGACCAGAACTAGCTCAGGGCATCTGTCTGGAGAGTTGTTAAGGCATTGGCATGCCCTTACAAAGAAAGCTATTTGAAAGCTATTACTCCATTCATTGCTATACTAAGCATAATGCAAAAAGTGTATTAAATTGTGTTTGGAATTATAAACCTTAAAGTCCTAAGTTTGACTCCAAGTGGGATGAGAAATTTCTGCATAAAATCTCTAATTATGTCCTTGGGGGTTTTGATATTAATTCTTTGCTATGCTGGATTTCAAGGAGAAGTGAAAACAAGGGGCCAAATATTTTGGTCTGACATATGGAGACTGTCCTATCAGCTATCAAAAAAAAAAAAATTCCGTGCTTCATTTATTCATTTCTTCATTCATTCATTTACCTAACAAATGTTTATTATTCTCTCACCAAATAACAGGCAACTTATCAGCTGCTATGGATATAGTTTGCCAACCCTCTTTTAACTATGACATCTTTACACAAGAGCTTTGAACTTTAGATGCTTCTGCTGCTCACACTGCCTTTTCCATTGTCCAGCTGAATGTTTGGACATATTCATGTCAGTGCTTAAAGTCTTGAAGCTCCTAGTTTCTTTCAGAACAAAAGTTCAATGCAGAAACTCTAAGTATATATTGCTCGCATAGGTCGCTCAAATTCACATGAGAAAGAAGTGAATTGCATCCCCAGCCCTTTTTTAATTTTTAATTTTGAGACAGGTTCTTGCTAAGCTGCTTAATTGTCCAGGCTAGTCTTGAATTTTCCATGTTCCTTCCTCTGTTTGCTGCTTAATTTGATCACATACCATTTTAGAAATGCAACTGTTCTCTAAATTTAGAATCCCTAGATAAATCGTAAAGAAAACTAGTATCCTTAAAAGTATTGGGTGCTTTATTTAGATCATGTCACCACATAGATCAATTACTTCTGCAAGGGTTAGTATGAAAAACAGGTCTTTAAAAAAAGTCTTCTGTCCTTGCCAACATATTCCATTTTCAGTTCTTTCAGGACAACATTTCTACTTTCAGTATTTTACCTTTATATTTTTGCATACTATTCTTTTCATTTCTTGATGTTTTTCAGTCTTAGGTACTGTATTATGTAGCTTAAAGCTCTACTTCACCATCACTCCACCTCTGCTATGCACAATGACTTGTGTCCCTTCAGAGTTACATCGCAATTCCTTTTAGACACATAATGAGTCAGGTGAGGCCATGTAAAGTCTATTCATCCCAGAGGCATATATTGTCTACTCTGATCAATTTTCCCTTCTTATATACTTTGCTACACTGAATACATTGTGTTTTTGCTTAGTTTCCTACATACTGATCATCAATTCAGCTCCAAATTCTCACTCAGTTGTCAGATCTCCTTCAAATACACCAGGTAATCCATCAATGCCATCTTCCTGGAATCATTTCCCAGGGTCCTCTGGCCTCAATTGTTTGGACAAGATTTTTTTCATGTCGAGTACGCTTTGGCGGGAAGCCATTCATCATCATCAGGGAGTCTGCAGCATTCTCTTGGCTTGGAGACAATCTCCAAGTTCTCACATCTTCTTCTAGCTTGATATTCTCCCTTATTTATATGGAGCACTTCTTTTAGTGGACACTTGAGAAAGGAATGCATGTCTGAAAATGGCTTAAATCTACCCTCATATCTAATCAAGAATTCGGGTGGATGTATAAGACCATACTAGAAATATAATTTTCCCTTTGTATTTATAAACATTTCTCCAATGTCTTACTGCAGGCACAACTTTCGTTGAGAAATTCAAAGTTATCTTTTTTGTTTTCTTTCTGGAGGTTTTAAATTTTTTACAATCTATCTCCAGTGTTCTGAAATTCCCCAATGATGTGCCTCAGTGCAGGCCTATCATCATGTATTGTGCTGGACATTTGGTTTATCTTCCAATCTGAGACTGGTATCTCTTAGGAATTCTGAAGGGCAATTTTGAAATGTACTTACTTGTTGCCATGGGTTGCATGTGGTTTGTGGTTCTGGTGTCGGAAGCTTGGACCTCAAGGTGGCAATGTTAAAATGTGGTTGGACCTTTTAAAGGTGTGACTGGTGAGAAGGTAGAATGTCTTGCCAGGGATCCTGTTCTTGAAAGAGGTTAAGGCAGTTCTAGTACTCTCACTGTGAGCAAGAGAGTGATTTATTTTTCTTTTCAAATTTTGCACTTGAAATATAATAAATTAATTAAAAACTTTAGGCCAGTAGGAATTGTATTGAGCCCATCATCCAGTATGTGTACAAATGACATTTTTATAATACTGAATTTCCTAACCCTTTGCTTAGGTTTACCTCCTCATTTATTTAGGTTTTCCAATTTCTTACAGTGATCTTCTAAGGTTTTATAAATAGAAATCTTCTGTTAAATTTATTGCTAGGTATTTGAGATTTTGCTCATGCTGCTGCAAAATGTATTGATTTTTTAAAATTTCCAATCTCTAGAGTTTGTTGCTCATATAAACAATTTTTATATTGACCCTATATCTTAATGCTTGGTTGAATCATGTACTAGACCTAGTAGGCTTTTTTTTAGAGTCCTTTGGATTTTCTAGGTATACATTTATTTCATTTGCAAAAAAAAAAAAAAGACAGTTACCTTTTCTTTCTAACTTCGTGCCTTTATGTAACATTTTTCCTTATTGCTATGAATAGAACCCTATTACAATGTTGAATAAAAATAGTGACACAACAAATATGCTTACCTTTTCTTGTGATTACAGTGGCAAAGTATTTATTATTATTTTTTTACTTAAGTGTTAGATTTTGACTAAATTTTCATTGTGTTTATTAAGATGATTATATAATTCTCTCTTGCATTATTGGAATTAATTTACCTTTTTTAAAGATGTTATATTTTAAAATATACTTTTCAAATGATGTACTCATATTTTGTCAAATATTTTCCATTTATGTTTATGAGGGGTGTTGAACAATTATGTCTTCTTCCTGCATTGTCATTGTCAGATTTGGCTTTAAAGTATTATTGGTTTCAAAACAAGTTGGAAATTTTCTTTCCTCCTCAATTTTACAAAAGTACATGGAGTCACTGGTATTTTTTCTTTCTGCCAGTATTTGATAGAATTCATGAGCAAGGCCATCTTGGCAAAGGCTTCCGTTTTAGGAAGCTTATCGTAATCCAGTTCTTAATAAATGTCTCTGGAATGAATGAGTGAATGTGATGTGAAAAAAACTGATGCCTATTAAAAAGAAAGTCCTATCATAGAAATTTCAAGAACATAAGGAATGATTTCATTTAATGAACAAACATAACTCCCTTTTATAAGGAAAATATGTTTATTTCAATTAAAGAAGAGTCCATATGGAAAAATTGGCCTGTGAGGTATGATGAACAGAGTAAGTCCTCAAAGTTACATTTCTGAGTCTCAAAACACAGCATAAGCAGCTATTCAAAAATGTTAGTTGAGAGCTGGGGGTGTAGCTCAGAGGGAGAGCATTTTGTTAGTATTCTTTTTTTTCTTTTTTGGTACCAGGAATTGAACTTGGGACCTTGTGCTTGTAAGGCAGGTGGCAGAACCACTGAGCTAAATCTCCAGCCCTTGTTAGTATTCTTGATGGCCTGGGTTTAATTCCCAGCATAAAAAAAAAATCCAATTGAATACTTGTTTTTCTGTTCATTTTCATCATTATTTATGTGTATGAATCCAGTTTTGAATGTTACTGGTATTGAATTAGGCAGTTATTCATTTTATTTAAGGAAGTATTAAGCAGTAGGATTTATAATTAGTCTAGAAAATTATTTTCCAGATTAACTTTATTTTGCCTATGATTGTCTTATGTGAAGCAACATTTAATATAATGTTTCTAGAGAAGAATGCAAGTAAAGGAAATTGTGCCTTTCAAGGGAATAAAATTTTTTATGAAGTCAAGTGGAAACACTGAGAAAAGGAAAATGGCAATCCTTGGTTTATCACAATACTGTGTTGATATAGCCACAGGAAGTACACTGGGCACCTCCATAAAGCCCTGTTAGAGGAGATGCAGTGTGGTTTTCCTGTAGATGACAGATTGAACTCCTCCAGCAGGCTAGGTCTCATTGAATCTGCCTGTGGTAATTGTTGCCAAAGTGTTCATGGAATGTGATAAATTGGCTTTCTCAGGTAACTCGACTCAATCAACGTTTCCAGCATATTGATCTAATCAGCAGAGATGCTTTGACATTGAGTAAAAACCATGAATCTAAAAACAACTCTCAATGTGCTGAAAATCCTTGAGATGAAGATGACAGAGTACTGTATCTATTTCATACTACAGCCAAGTATGGCTACCTTTCAAAAAGAGAATTTAGGAAATCTCCTAGGCGACTCAAGACTAAAACAAAGAAATAAAACAAAACAAAGGCCAAATTGGTCTTGGTTTGTCCTAATGAGTAGGACTTTGATCTGAAATGTCTGAATAATATCAAGATTTTTCTCTGACATAAAAAAAATGTTTTTTGGCTTGCCTAATTCTCCAAATATATTTTTTCTTTTTCAGTTGTAATGTGGGGCTTTAGGGCTAATGTAGCTTATCTGTGTATTGTCCTCAAAAAATCTCCAACTTATTGAGACTCTGCTATATGGCAGCTATATCATTTATGTTAATTCATTATTCTGATCATGCTCCTATGAATTATTAGACCTTTATTACAAACAAGGAAACCAAAGCCGGAGAGATTAAATAACTTGTCCAACTTCTTTTTTTCTTTTTTCAGAGAGAAAAATAGACTTTATTTACAAGTAATAGCATTTTAGAAAAGATCCATCCCCAGCCCTTAAAAACCTTCCCATTACTCCAAATCCCACCCCAGTGCAGTTCTGGGGAAGGTGGGGTATGAGCTGCTATTGAAGGCTGCCCCTCCTGCCCCAGAGATCCAGGACCCGTCTGTCCTGCCATCTTCTGGGCAGCTGTATCCTTGGGTGGAGGGGAGCAGATGGGACAGGGGCTCACATCAGGTTGTGCCCAGTCCTGGGCTGCAAGAGCAAGGGCCTCTGCTAGGCCGAGCCACCAGCTGCAGGAACTGGAGCCTGCTCCTCCAGTGGTCCCTTCTGGATCCAGAGGCTGAGAGGAAGACTGGCTGGGCCCAAGGATCCAGCCACTCATAGCCAGCCTCAAATCTGGTTATGATGGAGAAGTGACCTAGCTCCAAGGTAAGATCAGGAGACAAGGGAGGGAGAGGGTCCCATGCTGTCCAAGTTCCAAGCCTCTTGGGCCAGCTCTGGAATGTGCCAGAGAAGGCGCCAGTGAAGGTCCAGGTACCAGGCCAGGCTGTGGGTAGGCATCACCTCTCTGGGGGTTTGGCCACCATTGGCCTGGGAGCTGAGAGAAGGCACTGAGAGGGACAGAAGGAAAGGGACCAGGCGAGGTCAGCATTGGGAACACAGGTGGAGCCTCTCACTGCTACTGGCCCTTAGTGCTTTGCCTTGCCCCTGGCCCGAGGAGTGGCGGTGGCGGCACTGGCTGTGGAGGTGGCAATGCGTGGAGAGCGGCGAGTTCCACTTCGGGTGTTGAGGGAGGCCTTGGCTGGGGCCTTCTTGAGATCGCTCACCAAAGAAGACTACTCCCCAGCTTCTCAGGTGTGTTGAGGATGCTGAAAGCCATTGACTGGCGCCGATCAGCCTGCTTAAAGGATGAAACTGCTTTCTTCTGGGTCACAGTAGTGCTCTGTTTGTGCCCTTCATGTCCGTCCCGGGGAATTATAGGGCGTGGGAAACAGCTGGTGGCCTTCTTAGACTCGGGGGTGCCAGGACCCTGGTGGGTCTCCAAGGACACCCGTTTACGCTGCTGCCGGGTGGTGAAACCAGCACCCTCAGCGATCTGGGCTGGCTGCATGCTGGCTCGGCGCAGGGTCTCCTGAGGCTCTCCGGTTTTCATCTCCTCGTCTGTGATGGTGGCCAGGCCAAGGGAGGGGCTGGACTCCAGGGGATAGCAGGTCTTCAAGTGTGGGGGGCATACTCGGTTGCGCTGCTGCAGCTCTGCAATCTGGTTCCAGTCGTCCAGCTGCTCAGGCTCATCCTGGCAAGTGCCCATGTAGAAGCTGTTCCTTCCTGGTGGGGCTCCCCTGGACACCCCTGCCTGGGAGCGGCAAGTAGACCTTCGAGTGGTGGGCCGATAGCCGGGCAGGCTGTACCTTGTCCAACTTCTGAAGTTAGTGACTTCCTTAGCCTGGATTTGAATTTATAAGCCAAAGATAATTCCCCTTTTAAAATTACACATTGTTCCTTTTATGTTATTATAACACAAAAGAGCTGTTGGTATTGACTGCCAATAATTCCAGCAGTATAATTTTATTTTTTAGGAGTCCAGTCACCTCACTGTACCCTAATCCTTGTTTATAACCAAAAGAAGCAATATTGTGGATGTCTGCGAGAGGCAGGGTGCAGTCATGGCCACACACACCCACATGGCAATTGCTGAGTGTCTATTCTGTACCCAAACCTGTGTGTAGCCTAATGGGACCCACAAAGCGCTGGAAGATCCAATCCCCTTCTCTGATAAGTTAGATCAAGTAGAGATTTTTGGTTTTTAAAATTACTGTGTTTCCCAAGTGTTTCACCAGTGGCAAGTGAGATGACTTTAGGTGGGCCATTGATCCTGAATTAAGTAATACAAGGTCCCAAATGGAAATGCAGTGGACTTTCCATCCTTTCCATAACCATCAAGAGGAACAGCTCAGGTGGGTGCTGGTATGCTTTTAAAACTGCTGCTCATAATGCTCATCCCTTTAACCAATAAAACAAAAGCAGGCATTTTGTTCCGATGCTTTAGCAAGCAACAGAGCATTTATTTTATTGGTATCCTCTATTTCCACAAAATGATGTTAACTTTTCATTTGTATTAGTGATAGAAATCTTCCTTTGTAAATGAATTTAGGGTAAAAATCAAGTCAATTAAAAATAAGAATAAAAAGTAATAATTGAAGAATAACATATATTGAATAAAAATGCAAGGATATGGCAAGAAAGTGAACACTGGAAGATGAATACTTGAAATATTAGCAAAAAGGACCAGGTAAGGTCTAGGCACCCTATTTGTGGCTCTCCTGGTTTAGGCTCAGCCCTTACTTCACGGCAGGGAAAAATTGTCCCTGACTTCTTGTGTGAAGAATGATCAGAAGTGAAAAATCCATTTCTATAGAAAAGAAATTGGGGATTAACTAAAAATTACTCATGTAAGCCTCGCTCTCAGTAATTAGATGTTATCAAAAATAAACAGTGGCCAATAAGTGATTTTTATTCTAGGCAAACTATAAATAACCTCTTGAAATAAGACCAAGTTGTTTCTAACAAGATACAGATAATAAACCTTGGCATCATGGTTCCAATAATTGAGTTTCATTTGAGCAGATTAAACCAGAGTGAGCAGGTAATACATCTGCTACTCAGTTGCAAAATCTAGGGACAGTCATGCCTCGGGTACAGCCTTCCTTCTTAGAATACAAAACACAGAAAGGCATCCTCTTATCCAGCACTGGGTGAGAAGGTACATTCCACATAAAGTAAAAACCCTAAGTCTGTATCCTGGTGATTTTGTCCCATTGTCTAGCTTTACACACTCATACATGCTGTCAGTTCCTAGAGGGTAGAATGTTGCCTTTCTGCTGCTAGGACATGGGTAAGCAGTCCTGCTAACTGAATTAGTGAAGCCTGTCACTTAAGCTCCTGAAATTAATTTTATTTATCATTCCAGAAAGAAACCCTTCCATAAATTTTCTCATCGTTTCCCAATTTCCAAAACAGATTCTACAGCATAACTCAACACTACGTCCTCACTGTCAGAATGAGCAAATAAGCACAGTTGCAGGGCATCTGGCAGCTGCAGCTGCTAGGGAGCCTCAGGAAGCTGTTTCCCCAGACCAAATGGACTCAGGATGAGAAAGCGTCCAAGTTCTTGCCATTACTTTTTATATTTCCCTTTCTCTACCCTTACTGCAAGATTGTCAGTTGTCATTATTGTCATTGCAATAGCTATTTTCAACTTCCTTTAAAATTGACAGAGAATCAAGATTATATAGCATAAGCTTAATATCTCTGGGATATCTGCTTCAGCTACTGAGAACCATTTTCTTTACTTCATTCCCAGTTGTAACTCATGTACTAGAGGTTTCTAGATAAGTGACCTCTGAAAAAGTGAGATGCTGGTGTACATGATATACACAGGCTAATTCTTTCTATTTTGAAGCTCAGTCATTTTTCAGTTGAAATCTGTTCTGTACTAGATTATTTTCCAAGGTTGAATCTGTTTTGCCCAAATACTTCCTTCAAAGATGAGGAGAGTTTTCATGTTCCCATCTCCATGTTTTCTCATGACACATTTAATTTTGGCATAGGAAGTTTATTCTTTTAAAGTTTTGATGCCTATTAAAATAAAAATCCGGGCCAGGGATTTAGCACAGTGGTTCTACCGCCTGCCTCACAAGTACAAGGTCCTGAATTCAATCCCCGGTATCGCAAAAGAGAAAAAATGCACTTTCATGAAGAAAAGTAACATCTTAACTCTCACCAGTGACTTTAAAGTGATAGCAATTCCAACCCCTTCTCAATGGTTAGGTTTTGATGACTATCAGGGACCTATGGCATGTCAGTGTGATAGCAATTCCAATCCCTTCTCAATGGTACATTTTGATGATTACTGGGGACCTGTTGCATGTCAGCTGGGTGTTATACAAACTCTTCCCATAGCTGCCATGTCCTACAGGGTTGGCCCTTGCCCAGATCCCTTATGTCTTATCTCATGCTCTCTCCTGGCTCAGATATTCCAGGCAGATCGGACTCCTTTCCTTACTGCCTCAACAATGCCAAGCCTCTGTCTGCTCATGACCTCTGTCCACTCATCTTTCAGCCACAGCCCTCTCCTTACTGGCTTCTCACACAACTCAACTATCACCTACTCACAGAAACCACCTTTGAAGAAATTATTTGAATTACACTTTCCCTGCATATTAGTTTCTCTTGGCATGTATTCTTTTTCTCTGTGGCTTGTAACATAACTTGAAATTGTGTTGGTTTGCTCTTTTTTTCTCCTGTCTCTTCTTTATACTTTAAGATGTCTGAGAGCAAACCTGGCTGTATCTAGAGACTGTCCCATCTTCAGTGTGTGACAGAGTAAGCCTTCAGCTTATGCTAGTGAAAGGAAGGAAACGCGAGGGCACTGGACTCCCAAAGACTGAGAACTGAGGCCAAAATGGGAGGAATTTGCTCCACAGGTGTGTTGGTGACAAAAACAATCTCTCTTGGTTTAAAAAAGAAAACATAAAAGAGGAAAGAGGGCTTGGTATATGAGAGAGATGAAAACCTGCCTTTATTCTCAGGATTTGGAGGACAACAGGAAATACTGGTGAATCTGAGGGCCTAAAAAAGACACAGCACAGGCCCCTGAACACTGGCCATGAAGGAATAAGAGGCCAATAAGGCTAGATCTTGATTTTTTTTCAGGAGAAGCTAGAAATCTAAATCTTTATGTGAATTCAACTGACTTTAATGCTTACAGCTAAATTTAAATGTTTAAAATTTTGTAGGGGCTGATATTTAATGAGTTAAACATCTACCTGGGTTGTTGTTTTGTGGTCCAGGATCTCATGAAAATCTTTATTCCCCTTACAAGTTTTCCTGTGGGCAAAATCTCTCGAAAATATATAATGACATGTAACGACTCCCAGTACCCTCTCTCACCATTTGGAATTCTAGATGGTTTAACACTGAACTTTTCCAAGAAAATCAAGACCATTGTTTTAAATTCTCTTTTCCAAATCCATCATGGTTCCCAAATCTCTCTTTAATACACATAACAAACTTCATTCATTAATTTGCTTAAAAAATTGGATGTATGTCCTGTGCCAGATACTAATGATAAAACATGAACATCTTCTTGCCCTCCAGGAGCTTCTGCCTAATGAGGGATTTAAAGGGGTGGAGAGTAGTTATTAGCTACCAACCAGAGTTTATCAGTGCTCCCCTTGACCTCTCCTCCATTATTTCTCACATCCAATCAATCCTCAACTCTAATGAATTCCTAGACCTCTCAAAGCTCCCCATTTGCTTCATATCCATTGCTGTTGATGTAGCCCAAATCAATAAAAATTCTGTATAAAGAGCCAAAGCAGCATTCTAATTCATTGCCTTCCTTCTGTCCTTTGGCCACCCCCCACAATCTGCCCTAAACGTGATAGCCAGTATGATCCTCCTTAAAAATAAATGAGTGGATCATGTCATCTTTCCACTCAAAAGCTATCCACTAGCTTTCTGTGTTACTCAGAGTAAAGTTCTTCATTTGATCTACAAGGCCTTGGGTTCATTTCTTTGATCTTCTATTATGTTCTGCTTCATCTACACTGCCCTGGGTATCCTGGTCTCCCCAAACACACAGACACACTCCTCAAGACCTCAAGGCCTTTGCCCTCACTGCTCTCTCCACCTAGCATCGTCTCCTAGATATCCATGTGATTCCACTCCCACATTACCACTCATCCCCTTCTTCCATTTTACTTTTCTCCATCACACTTGGCATTATCTGAAAAACTACTTGGTCATATGTTTGTTCACTTATTGCTGATCACCCTTTACTAGAATTTAAGTTCCAACCTGACTGGGTTTTGTACACTTATATTTCCAGCAGCCAGAACATTACTAAGCACTGGATAGGTACATTTAATGTTAGCCCTGAAGGATAAGATGTCAGACTAGGGAGATGAATTGAGTGTGTGTGTGTGTGTGTGTGTGTGTGTGTGTGTGAGAGAGAGAGAGAGAGAGAGAGAGAGAGAGAGAGAGAGAGAGAGAGAATGTGTGCGGGACTGTGTTAAGGGAAATGAGAGCACAATACTTTTAAGGATCTGAAAGGAATCTGAAATGTACCTATAGTAAAAATGAACGAAATAGGGCAGAAATAAATAATTCAATAAGAAAAGTTTGGAACTATGGAAACTTGGATATTTACATTCTTTTAAGGGCTTAGGAATGCTGGAATAATGTTGCCAGATCTGGTTTTTCAAGAGAAACTGGATTTTGAAAGATTACAAACAAAGCATTTACATAGTAAGTGTACCTATGATAATTCACTATCAACTTCTGACACCTGCAGTAAGATAGAAACTTCCAACATCTTTCAGCTATTCTGTAATTATGTTTGTTATTTGATCTTTATTTATTCCTGTGCCTAAGTTCAATCCTTCAATATATCCATTTTTCTTGAACACAGTGTGAGTGTTCCTACCTGTACAACTTCATGCAAGTGAAGCCCTTCTAATCCCTGTCTCCCTTTTCCATTCGTATTGAATCATTCTTTTTGTTGTTGATGTTTGTTTCTAAGGGGCCAGTAGCTCCTTGTCTCTGAACTCAGTGTGGATTGTCACTGTCCTTCACATGGAGGTCACCACTCTCAGCAAAGGGATTGGGTTGGAGCACACACCTGACCAGGCTCACATGGGCAGGTGGATGTAGACATTCTGTACTGGGTTTATGGTTCAATTGTACAACTTGTAGTTGGGTTTCCAAACTTAATGCACTCACCCTTTTTATACTCCTGGTTTTTGCTTTACAAAATTGATGAAGGAAGGTATATATTTACATGAAAGGAAGTTGTCAAGATAAGTCCTATTGCTCCCTATTTTCCTGGGTTAAGGACTTGCTCAGTTTGTTGTCATCAAGAACAGAGGTCAGGGAACTGTGGCCCATGGGCCAAATCTATCCAATCACCTGGTTATGTATAGCCCCAGAGCTATGAATGCTTATTACCTTTTTAAGCAGTTGGAAAAATATTGAAAGACTATTTTCTGACACAGGAAAACCTTATAAAATTCATGTGTCAGGGTCAATAGATAACGTTTTATTGGAATGCAGCCATGCTCATTTGGTATTTATTTATTTTTAATTTTTAAAAAAATCTTTGCTCATTTGTTTCTGGGTTGTCTCTGGCTCTTGTTTGTTTTGTTTTGTTTTCTCTATACTAGCAGATGTGAGGAGTCGTAAATAATACCCATATGATGCACAGAGCCTAAGACAGTTACTATCTGGTTCTTTACAGGACTTATCTCTAGAGAAATGATTATTAGACTTTAGAGCTTGATAGACCTGTAAAGTTTAAGCATGAAGGAAGCAAGTAAACCCATAGTTTCCAACTGTTGGTTTTGCCAATAAAAATGCTCAAAGAAATCATGTTATTTGTACTCATTGAAGTTTAATAATGAATATTATAGCCCAAAGAAATAACATAATCACAGGAAAAAGAGATATATAAAAGATAATATAAGATATATAAGAGATATAAGATAATATAATGATATAAGAGATATAAGATAAGAGATACGAGAGATAATATGAGATATAATATAAGACAAGATATGTAAGATAATATAAGAGATATATAAAAGATAATCACAGGGAAAAGAGAATATTATACAGTTAAGAACACAGGGATTTAGAGCTAATCCTAACTGGTTTGAGCTCAGGATCCAGTCTTCCCAATAGGCTTCTCAAATGGGCTTCATGGTTTAACCTATTTAGTGTTCACTGTCCCTTTTGCTTTATCCATGGAAAACACTAGGGTTGAGAGAAAAATAAAATCATCAGTGTTTTTCTACTTACCAGAAATAAATGACTGCTTTCTGGGGCTGGTTAGGGTGGGACAGTCTTGGCAGGATAAGTATGGCTGAACCCCTCCTGCTATTAAGGATATTACAACCCTTTTTATATAATTCATTTATCTTATGGTTGGGTAATATAATATAGATCACAAATTCAGGAACATTTTGCTTATCAAGCATGTGTTAGGAAGTCAAGTAAGGTCCCTCTCAAATTGGGGCAGTGGGTTAGTAAAACCTGTGATCCTCCAGAAATAATACAAGAAAAGGAAAACCAGTACAGTGCTGATTTAGGTAATGGACCATGATGGTTCTTTAAAAAGAAAAAAAAAAGTATTTATAGGATTCAGCCCCTTAAACTTTAATTCAACTGAGGACCCAGGAAGGCCTCAGAACTCCTAGAGAGATTTCTCTCTCCCTCTCTTCTATGGCCAACCCTTCAGAGTAATTAGGAAATAATTTCAGAGTAGCCACACATGTAGGCAATCAGACCCAATATAGGAAACACCTGCTTTTACTTCAATTCTGGCCTGCTTGCTAATAGGGCATATTTGTCTTGGGACATTGTGTTTGCTTGTGTAATTGTGCGTAGCACATTCTCAGATTTTACCACAGATGGATGCAGAAAGCAGTTCTGAGTTTGTCTGGGTAAGTGAGACACAAACAGCCTCCCTCTCTCATCTTTTGTCCAAACAGACGTAAGCAGAATTCCGCTTCACTCTCCCCTCTGCCCACACCTCGAAGCACAAACAGGAAGCGTGAGCAGCTTGGTCCTTCCAGGCTTAGCAACCAGGTTTCTGTTGTTTGGTTAACAATTTCAGAGCCATCCAGCCAAAAGGAGGGAAACATACACAGGTCAACAGCTAGATGATGAAAATGCTGACAAGCAGTCCTGATGTTACAGAATCAGAACAGGTTCTGATCTAGGGAAAAATGGGCTTCCAGTACTAAAGTTACAATATTATGCATTTTAGCTGCCCTTAGATGAGTGTTTTCATGAATAACCCGAAAGAAGGAGCATATGGCACGGCAAAAAGAATAGGAAGAGTTGCTTGAGGACACTGAGAAAACAGACAGAGGGGGAAAATTCCAAGGAGAATACGACTAGAAAAGAAAGAAAACTCCAGATCACTTTGTTGGAAATGAAAGTGGCATCCAGTAGCTCTGTTTGAATATGTAAATTGGAATGAAATGGAGAGCAAAGACAATGAAGTGGAAGGAGTCATACTTCTATAAAGTACTTGCATATTTATGATAAAAGTATTTTTGGGCTTGATTTATGGGACATTTTCCTCAATTTTTTACCTTATTTTGGGAGGACAGAAATGTATGAAAATATGAATGATATTCAAGATTTCTGAATAAGCTGTGTATTTGTAGATAAAATTTTTTAGATAATAGCTTTATAGATAAATATACATATAGTCATGTACTTATACAATTATCAATTTAAAATATTTCATCCTGCCCCCCAAATAACCCATGCCTGATCAGCAAAAAATCATTATTTTTCTTTTTCCCAGCTTCTGACAATACTGACCTGCTTCTCCTTTCTGTCTCTAGGGTTTTATGTACTGGGGACAATTCACACAAATGGAATCATACAGTATGGACCTTTTGCGTCTAGTTTCTTTCACTTGATGTAATGTTTTCAAGATTCCCTTGTGTTGTGCCATATATCATTAGTTCAGTTCTTTTTGTGACTGGATAATCCATAAAATGGATATCTCACATCTTGTTTATCTGCTACTCTGAACATCTGTATACAAAATTTTCCAATGATATATATTTTTTAATAATCTTGGGTATGAAAAATAAAATTGCTGGATCATATGGCAATTCTACATTTAACTTAGTGAGAAATTTCTCAGAAATTATTCCAAAGTTGCTATGCCACTTTTTGTTTCCACCAAGGAGGCATGAGGGCTCTGATTTTTCCACATCCTCATCAACACTGGTTATTGTGCATCTTTTTGCTTTTTAAAGTACCTACCCCAAAGAAGTGGTTCAGCATGTTTCTGAATGGACCCTCCAGAATAGCCCAGCAAGGTAAAACAGGATTGGGTCTGTCATTTTGTTTTACCATCCAATTCATATTATTTTGGGGTTTTGGACTAAATTAATTAAAATAATCATATACAGTTAATCTTCCCTTGGAGGCAACTTTATCTTCTCAAGAACCAGTTAGTGAATATGACATAACACAGGTCATGTTTTAAAGTTTATAATGGGTATAATACATGCATGCTTTTATTTGCAAAGTCAAATTTTGTGTTACATATGTACATCAAAGTCAAGTTGTCTGTGTATCAAATAATTAAATCCCAGCTTGAAATAGATAAGCACTCCATTTGCCGAAGCACAACCAGCACTGTAACTGCTTACTGACCAAACAGGTAAGCAACACATGTAGGCAGGCCTAGTAGCAGCTCTTTGGGCCTTTTCCTAATGGAAGTTCAATGAAGGAGGATAGCATGAAGTCTTGAAAAGAGTCCTGGCCTGGGAATCAGGGGATCTGGACTCCAGTTCTGAGAAAAGTACATGCCAAATTCTGTTTTCTAGCACCTGCTTTTTCCAACAAGGTTGTATATGTTTCTTCTTTGCTTACCATAGTCTCCTTGTATTTATGTTATCAGTGCCTTTGGAAGGTTTTACGTTATTGCTTCATTAATTGATTTCTTTTGGCCCATAGACTGTAAGCTCCCTGAGGTCAGAGAATCCTTTGTGCTTTGGCTACCATTGCATTTTGAATACTTTAGCCCAAGACTTGACCTAAAGAAGTGAGCTATTAAACATCATGGAAGTCTTGTACAAATCACTAAATTATAATTCAAGTGAACATTAATGTAGAGTCTTATTTACTTAAACACTGGCTTCC
Organism: Heterocephalus glaber; assembly: GCF_053883595.1. Classification (NCBI taxonomy): domain Eukaryota; kingdom Metazoa; phylum Chordata; class Mammalia; order Rodentia; family Bathyergidae; genus Heterocephalus; species Heterocephalus glaber. The sequence continues at coordinate 17,796,612 of NW_028258312.1, read as the reverse complement.
TGTGTAGATGAGGATCCTTACATGTAAATGATAAAATAGGAATATTAGCAGTACCTACCTCATTGTGTTATGATGAGAAGTTTATTAAATACAAGTTAAGACACATTGTGGCACAGTAAACAATCAATATTTGTCATCTTCATTTTGATTTTCATTTCTCAGTATCAACAAAGTATATGAAGATACTTTAACTGACATTGGAGATAAAAATAAAAATCAAAAAGGACAGCATGAGAGTTTCCCTTAGGTTGCCTCCCAGTTCAATATTCTCATAATGTTTCCTAGCATGACAAACTATGTCCATGGTGTTTATGAATATTCTATTTCTGGAGAGGAGGTATGACGTCTCAGGTCAACATGTGTATGTGGCAGTTTGATGACAGTGGAAGTGTACAGTTTCATTCATGAAAATAAAATTACTTTTGATAACTAGCATTTTTTCTACATCATTTGTGATTTGAAAATCAGATTATTTCTCTCACCCTGATGGAGCACAGTGAAATATTAGGGTAGCTTTAGCAAATTTTCAGAAAATGTCAAGTGTCCTTTTCAGTGAAATCAAATCCTGTGCTTCGGCTGCTTTTTGATTTAGAAAAGGTCATCATCATGGACCATTTCAAATTCCCAAAGTAACTTTCAGAGCACACTGCTCCTCAGGGGAATCATGTTGCTAGAAAAACACAGGAACTTTCTGGTTTCTGAACTGTGCCCTGAAACTCCAAATCTGATTTCCTAATCTTATCCAAGAAGGACACATAATATTAATTACTCAGATTGTGAAAGTATTTTTTAAAACACTAAATCTCCATTTAGAGAAAATGCCTGTTCCTTAGATTCAATCCATTCGGATGGTTATTAGCTGTGTTAAAGGCGAGGACTATCTAAATGGTTTCATCACTGTTGCTTGGATGAAGAGGGTGTAAGTGATAGTAGTACTCTAAGCCCCCCTGATAGATTTCATTCTTTTCCATCATTCTCTGTGTTTCTTCTTCCACCAGTTCCTTTACCCAAAACAAAGCTTCCATGTCTCCACGTTTCCTTAGTATTTCTTTTGCCTTCTGTTATCACTTGACTCCCATTTTACCTTGTCTCAATCCTCTTCTGAACCTCTTGCCTCTTTAGCCACTTATTTTGACAGAGAAGTACAGAAACTGATAGAGAGGATCAGAAGGAAAAAGCAGAAGCTGAGAAGAAAATTCTGGAGGAAGCTGTGGAAGCAAAGATCATCATGACAGAGGTGGAAAAAATGAGAGAGGGGACGGGCTACCAAAATATTTTGAGAAACACATATGATTCACTTTCTGTAAAGACTAGATTTTTGTTTTTGTACCCAGGCTAGATGTGAACATGGTTTAACTGACATTGGAAATGACTACAGAAAATGTTCCGGTAGTGTATTGTGCCAGAAAGCAGCTCAAAAGCACTATTGTTTTCAGGGATTTTAAGAATCATTTCTGTCGGTAGCATGTACAGTAACAGCCCTTTACTTTGGGAGCCCCTGTGTCACCCAGATGTTTACCTCTGCAGGTGCACGGAGTATCACTCTTACTGTCTTTGGTTACACTTCCTGACAGGTCTTATAGTGTATATTTTTTGGAGAAGTTTATATACCTTCTTGGAATCATTGTGAAAAGATCTAGAAATCGGGACAGCCATTTCTTTAACATCCATTTAAAATCTATTCATTTCATGTTAGTGGGACCATTAACTTGTCACCAATCAAAACTATTTAAAACTGTTTGTGGCCTATATATGTCAATCCTGGTTAAAGATGAAGCTTCAGAATACTGGTTTTATTCATATTAACCAGCTATAAAACACAGACCTTTATCAATAGCAGGCAAAGAATTAATTTAAAGACAGACTATAAAGTCATGTAATTTGAAAAGCAATGTTACCTTATGAAAGAGCTCTCATGTTGTTTGTAAAGCTAATCTAATTAAAAAGATGAAGAAATTTTTTTTTAAAAAAAGGAACTATTCTAGCAAAAGAAATAAGTTATCAGGCTTATTTTTATTAGTGCATGATAATAGTGACACGGGAGATTAGGGTATGGCAAAGCTGGCTGGGGAAGTAGGTGTGACCTGTTAATTCAAAATCCCAGAAGACATGCAGAAGAGTTCCCAAGCCCTGCATGTGGATTTCTCGCAAGAACTGGAGCACATTTTGGGTAGGATGGCCTAGACCTGATGTCAGCCTGCAGAGTGGGTGATACAAAAAGACGTCCACACTGAATTTTTCCCACCATGTTCTCTCTTACCTGGTGGCCCACTCTCAGGAGGTAGGGTGCACTTGTTTTCTTACTTTTACTTACCCCAAACTCACTCAGCAGAGCCTGTTTCCTTTCCTACTTCTAATAAAGCTTTGCTATTGTTTGTGCCTGTCTTGACCAATTCTTTGCTCAGGACAGAAAGAACATAGAAACCACCTCCAGAAAGAGACTCCAGCACCCCAGAACCTGGTAACAATATTACATGATGACGGGCTTTATTTTGGGAAGTTGGTATGTACAATTAACATGCATTCATCGGTTTCAAGCCCTTCCTCTCCTTCTCCTTCTCCTTTCCTTTCCCTCTGGCTCATGCCCTTCTCAATCTCCAGAAGTCTACCTTCATGTTTTCTGTCCTCTTTCCTTTAATTCTTTTTAAAAACTTATTGTTTCATTAGTGTATGTTTGCAGTGCATAATGATTATGATTATCATGGGGAGTTAGTACAGACCCATAATATATCTTAATTCTTTTTTCTCTCTTTTTAAACTTTTCATCCCCTACCTCTTCTCTCCCTCTGTGCTTCTTCCAGATGTTGGTCCTCTTGCCATTTGCAAAAGCTCTATTTTCTTCATTTTAAAATTATTTAAATTATGTATTTTTTAGGATTTTCATAGAAGAGAAATCACATGATATTTAACTTTCTTAATCTGGCTAACTTTAGTCACCATGATGATTTCTAGTTCCATCCATTTTTCCTGCAAATGACATAATTTATCTGACTTTTTAATACATTTATCTCCCTTTCGAAAAAGACAATTACAGACAAGCATTTTCTGTGTTGTTTCCTTCTCATTATTACTTAGGAGTTTTTTCTTCCAGCAAAAAAACAAAACAGTAATTACTGTCTTTGATATATTTGAGTAGGGTCACATATAAGGAATAATTTTAGAGTTGCATCCATGGACCAGACCTAATGTACATATGAAAATGATGATGGCATACACTTGTAATTCTAGATCTCTGGGAGGCTGAGGCAGGGGGATGGCAAATTCAAGCCCAGCCTGGGCAATTTAGCAACTTAGCAAGACTTTGTCTCAAAATTTAAAATAAAAATTTAAAACAGGGCTGAGGATGTAGCTCAGTGTCAAAGCCCTGGGTTCAATCTCCAGTACCAGGAGCAAAAAAGATATTTTGGTAAGTAGCTTTTACATAGCTCATTCGTACAGGATGTCAGTATACTTGAAATTTCCTCAGCTTATTCCAGTCAGGTCAAGGAACATTATGCCAAAATATCACTGAGAAAATCACATATTACATAGCTTTGAGACATTTGCAGTCCAAACACTTAATACTCATGAATGAATCTTGATTGTAATGACAGAATGAAGGAAACATTTTTAATTTTCTTTTTCAAATACCCTTTTATTGCAAAACACAATAGTAAATTAACTATGCCAAAAAAGCTAATAAATATAAATGTATAGGTTAATTTACATTGTAAACACTTGTTATAGGTCAAGAAATACAACAGTGCTCTTCCTCAGACGAAGGTCTACTATCTCAAATCTATAAAGAACTTAAAAAGATCTGACCTCCCAAATTTAAAGACCCAATCCAAAAATGGGCATCTGAAATGAACATGCGTTTCTCAGACAAAGAAGTAGAAATAGCAAATAAATACATGAAAAAATGTTCAATATCACTGGACTTTTGAGAGATGCAAATGAAAACAATGCTGAGATTCCACTTCACTCCAGAAAGAATGGCTGCTATCATAAAATCAACCAATAACAAATGCTGGCGGGGCTGTGAGGAAAGAGGAACCCTGCTCCACTGCTGGTGGGAGTGTAGACTGGTGCAACCACTGTGGAAATCAGTATGGAGATACCTCAAAGAACTAGGACTGGAAGTCCCATTTGACCCCGCTATTCCACTGCTGGGGATCTTCCCCAAAGAATTAAAAGAATCATACCACAGTGATATATGTGCACCCATGTTCATAGTAGCACAGTTTGTGATAGCTAAAACTTGGAAACAGCCCAAATGCCTATCAACTGGAGACTGGGTAAAGAAAATGTGGTTTTTTAACAAAATGGAGTACTACTCAGCCATAAAAAATGAGAAATTAGAGACATTTATTGCTAAATGGATGCACATTAAGGTGATACTCTTAAGTGAAATCAGTAGGACACACATGTATAAATACCGAATAGTTTCTCTGGTATGAGAAACTGAAAGTGTAAATAAGGACTAAAATGTATAATAGGTAATGTGAAATAGGAAGAAAAGGGGCAAAGGGGAAGGAATTGGGAGGGCTAGGGGAAAGGATAGAAGGGAATGGGATTAGTAGGAGAAAATGGAAAAATAGGAACTAAATCTTTGTAAATAGGGAGGAATGGAGGGGTTGAAGGGAGGGCTGGGCAAGGGTGAAAAATAAGAACCAAGAGAGACTATGTAAAGGTGCAAATTTCCAATGATGAATGTCATTATATTGTATACCTAAAATGTACCAATGATTAGAATGAATAATCGATAATGCAAAACAGGAAGAAAAGGTCCAAAGGAGTAGGGGTAGTGGGAGGGGCAGGGGAAAGGAAAGAAGGGAAAAGAAAAATGCTGAGAAATGGAAAAATGGAAATAAAGTTTTTGTAAATAGGGAAGGGTGGAGGGGGTGAAGGGAGGGCTAGGAATGGGGAAAAACTAAGAACCAAGAGGCATTATGTAAAGGTACAATTCCCAATGAGAAATGTAATTGTGTTGTATACCTACAATGTACCAAATAAGAATTTAATTTAAAAAAAGAAATACAACAGTGTCAGCTGTAGATTTATGGTAATATTGACATCTTGTACAGCAGTACAGCAGTTCAGAAATATTTTCATTCTTTGTTGATCCATTTAAAGTTTAGAAAGAGATTTTTCAAGTTCCAAAAGAAATACTGTTGAGGTTTTGATTAGGATTCAATTTGGACTTATGGATTAATGGAAGAATTTACTTCTTTATAATATTGAATCTTCTAATCTGTGAACATGGTATATTTATCAATTATTTATTTAGGTCTTCATTTTTGTCATAAGGTTTTATAATTTTCTCTGTGGAAATCTGACATATCCTTTGGAAGATTTTTTACTAAGTATAGCATGTGATGTTTTATAATATTATAAATGTTCTCTTTATTTAAATTATACTCTTCATATTTTGTCATTTAGAAATAAAATTGATTTTTATATATTGAATTTTATTATAAAAACTTGTCCAACTATCCTTTTAATTTTACTAATGTAACTGTATATTCCTTTAGATTTTTACCATAAATAATGATAATTTGGCTTTCCCTTTTAATTCTCACTTTCTTTTTTTTTTTTGCCTTCTAGTACAACTAAGATTCCAATATAATGTAAAATGGCATAGTTGATGGAAAACATCCTGTCTTGAAAGGCAAACTCAATAGTTTTACTCCTGAGCACAATTAATGTTACCAGTATTTAGAGATATTTTTTATCCAATTTAGGACATTTCATTTTAAAAGAAGATGGACTTGAATTTTGTCAAGATCTGAGTACAAACATCCTTATTGTCACCGGAGTCTTATGATTTCCAGACTTCTTTAGTGAACAGAAATTGGAAATATATGAATGGATACACTCATATATTCATAAATTTATATCTATTTCTATATCCTTGAGTCTCTCTGTGTGTATATATAATCCATGAGTTTATAACAGATACTTCTAATTCTAATCCAATCCTGCAGGGTTCATTTTAACTTCCTTCTTTTCCTTATTTGTAATTCTTTTCTCTAACAAGTAACATCTGGGTCGTATTACTCACAATATATTTACTGTTTTCTCAGTTATAAAATACGGCCAATGTAGTTTTAGAATTTCTAACATATATTACTGGGGAAATCAGGTTTAATAACTAGAGTACTGTTTGTATTCAGTTTTTGTCCTTAGAGTTATTGCAAAAATATTGCTTTACAAAAATACTTATGTTGGTATCCCCACTCCCCCCACTCCATTTCCTTCAGTGTGATTATGTTGTTAATTTTATTTGGCTAGGTACATTTGTTCCTGTTTGTATGCCATCCTTACAAATTTATTTTTTTTAAATGTTTAAGTACAATACAAAATTTTAAAAAATAAGATGGGTATGAAGCATGACTGGTTAGTCAGCTTCGCATGACTATAACAAGTACCTGAGATAATCAACTTACAAAGAGAAAAAACTGGACTCAGGCTCACGGTTTTGAAAGGGTCAGTTCATGATCTGTTAGCCCCATTGCTTGTGGGCCTGTGGTGAGGCAGAGCATCCTGTCATGGAGCAAGTGGCACAGCAAAAATCACTCTGTGGCCAAGAAGCCAAAGAGGGAAGGAGGAAGGGGCTGGGTTACATCGTTTTCTTCACATGTGTGCCCCTAGTTACCTGAAGACTTCCCACAAGGCCCTACTTCCCAATAGCACCATCGTGGAGACCAAGCTGGTAGCTCATGGGCCTCTGGGGAACGCTTGACTCCAAACTATAGCAATGACCATGGCTCTACAAATCAGAACTGCAGGAAAAGACACTCCGTTTCAGTTCTCTCATTCTTACCACCTTTTTCCATCATCTAAAGATAACCTGTCTCATTATCTTCTACTTCATCCTTCTAGGATTTTTAAAAGCTTTGTATATGATTAGATGAATGAATTTTGGGGTTGTTTTGTTTTGCTTTGTTTGGGACTGGGGATTGATCTCAGGACCCAGGGCTTGCCAAGCAGATGCTGTGCTGCTGAATGAGCTACATCCCCATCTTAGATAAATGTATTTTAACTCATATCCCATCCACTTACCAGATACTATACCACCCATAATCTTGCAATTTCAAATAAATATCTTCCTCATCTGTTTTATTACTGCTACATAGAACTCCATAATTTATTCTAACCACTCTTCTATAAATGCAGATTTATAATTCCCCAAATATTTTGCAATGTAAGCAATTCAACAATGAATAACCTTATACATGAACATCTGTATTATTGCAGTATGTATTTCTATGAGTGGGTTGGCCTGATCAAAAGATAAGTGCATATATAGTTTTTCCAGATTGCTAAATTCTCCTAGAATGATTATACCAGTTTGTATTTGTCCCAGCAATGTGTCATACTGTTTCCCTATAGTTTAGCTAAAATCATGTCTTCATACATTTTGATACTTGCTGATCTAATAAGCAAGAAATGTCTTTTCAAATTTTATTTATCTAATTATTAGTGATTTTGAGCCTTTAAAAATATGCTTAAGAAGTTATTTTCATGCCATTTTCTGTAGCAGTCTTTTATACTTTTCCCTATTTCCTCTTGGTTTTGACTCTGTGTTCCTCAGCTTCTAACAGTTCTTTGTACATTAGACTCAGTACATTTGTGTGTGGCCTGTGATACATGTTGAACTATGTACTCAGTGATTCTTTGTTATTTTGGGGTGTTTTTGGTACCGGGGATCAAACTCGGGACCTTGTACTTACAAGGCAGTTGCCAGAACCACTGAGCTAAATCCTCATACCTCTTAGTGATTTATTTATCTTGTGACTTTGATTATATGTTTTTTGCCAGGGACAAATATTTGTTATCATATTTATCAATTTTTAATATTCTCCCTGAATTTTGAGACAAAAAGATTTCCCCTACAATGAGATTAAAAGGAAATTCGATTGTGTTTTTCTTTTAGTATTTTGTGGTTCTATTTTTTTACAATTAGGTCTCTAACCATCTTTGAGATCATTCTTGCATATGGATCTAATTTTATATTTTTCCAAAAAGCCACCTATTTTTCTCAATACCATTTATTTGAAAATTCTCTTTTTTAAAGGCAGTGAAGGCCCTGGATTGTATTCTGGACATTAGTTCTCTTGAACCTCTGTGTTCTTTTTGGAAATTTGTTGATAATATCCTTTTTTTTGGTATCAGTTAACTTTTTAATACTATTTCAATTCATCCTCCAAGATTTACAATTTGAATTTCTTTTTTTAAAAAAGATAATAACCCGAATTTATTATTAGATTTCATTAGAAATATCAAAGGGGAATGAAATGTTGTAAATAAAAAAGTAGGTAAAAAATAGTGATATAAAGCAAATAAACAGACATGCAAGTGTGTCTCCTGGAAGAAGAATCCATGGTTGAAAAGACACCTCCCTGAGTGATGCCGGTGGGAACTGCTCAGTGGTCAACCCTGGGAGCCGAATGAATGGCCGTCAGCAGAGGATGCGGGACAGCTGTGCTCCACCCCCATGACGGTGCCACCACTGAGGAGGAGCAGCGCGCAGGGATCCCAGCCTGGTGTTACGGTTTGAAGAAGAACTGCCGGAAACATTTATACTGAATGGTTCCAGCTCCACCCTCTCTACTCCACCAGGGACAAAAAGCACGTGGTCAGCTTGGGATGAGAGGACAGGAGGGGACAGCAGCGCCACCAGAGACGTTCCCAAGTGATGCGTGAGAGTGTTCTGCACCTCCGCTGGGTGGGAGGTTTCACAAAGGCTGCTGTCCCCTCGCACTGTCTCTGCACTGCATACTGCACTTGGTGTTGAGCTCGGTATCTGTGCTTACGTAGCTATCCATGTGCACTTGAAAGTTACAACCTGCTGTGAATCCTCCACTCCTGGCCACCCAGGGGTTATCAGCTGAAACTTTTGTATCCTTTAAAGAAAATTATATTGGACATTTTGGGATCATCTCCATAGTCCCTACTGGAATTGAAAGGCAATTGAAGTCAACCCAGGAAAGAAAATCATCCTCAAATCCAAAAGATCTCTAAGTGCTGACATGAGCACTGTCTTGAGAGAGAGTGGACCCTTTGGATGGGAAAGCACACTTCTCCCTGTGCCTGCTGCATCTTAAGCATCTACACATTTGCCGGATTAAAACTTCTCATTCATCAAACTCTAACATCACAGGCAGCTTTTCTGGCTTCTCATTGCTCTTTCTAAGGAGCACACAGATAGATGTGTTCCACCATGAAAGGAAGGGGCCACGGGCTCTTCTCATCAGAGGGGGCGGTTTGGCTTATGACCCTAGCATTGCGACCTCACTTCCTTGGCGACAGGTCCAAACAGAACTCGGAACCCTGGAGTCACTGGGCACCACAGTCCAGCGACGGCTGCCTAACAGTCACTTGGCTGGAGAGAGTCAGCAGCGATCATGCTGTGCTGCTTTCCCAGGCCTCGAGGCTGCAGCAACAGGACCCCACGCAGGGAAAGCACTTGGGTGCAAGTGAGAGGTTGGATGGCTGAGTCCCTGTGCTTTAGGCCACTCACCAGGAACTGGTTGGCCATCAGGGGCAGCACAGGGCGGGTCTCACCAGACCCAGAGACCTGGGGACCTGAGATGAGCGGGAGCCCAGGGCAGATCTCCCTGGACCTGGACACCAGAGACTCGGGGCCACCGAGTCCAGGACAGGTCCAGTTAGGCCCGGCCACCACTGTGAGTCCCCTGTGTAACTCCCGCCCTTCTTCCTCACTTTGAGGAGGGTGGGGGACGAGGTCGTGAGGGAGGCTCCTCCTGGGCAGGGGCAGGTGTGGGAGGCTGTGGGCCCGGGGCCCTGGCCTGTGTCCCCAGGACGGGGCTGAGAGGAGGAGAAGGGCAGTGCCCAGTGATGATCCGCAGCCCGCAGGGCCTTCTCCTGTCCTCTGGGGTGGAAGCCTGAGACAGAGCTGTTTGTGTTTCAGGAGCACAAGTTTACCCGGGGCAGAAACAGCACAAACTGTGGTAAGGCAGAGCCTTGTGCTTGCTGCCGGCTGCTGGGCACTGTCCCCACAGAGCTGCACACAGGACACAGTGTCACTTCTGTCCTGTCACAGCTTTATTCTGCTGTGTCACCTCAGGGCAACTCCTGGCCAGGGCCCATGTGGTACCCACAGGGGCTACGAGACCTGCAAAGGTGGCAGTGAGCTCAGCCAGGCAGCCTCTCAGGACCAGGAAATGGGCCTGACTTTTTCTAAGCTGTTAACAGACACCAGGGACAGGCTGGCCTCGCAGGAGGCCTGGAGCCAGGCTGAGCCTCGGTTTCTCTCTCCACCACGGGACCTGAGGTTGGGTGGGCTCTTCATGCCCCAGGCCATGACCTCTCCTTGTTAATGAGTCATGAATCAGTAGCATTTCTGTGTGTCCCTTCTGAAATTACCTTCTAACATGCATCGCTTTTCTGCCAGGCCCATTTGTGCCCCTTCTGGTAAGAGCCATGATGGCGACTTGCAGAGTGGTCTGGGCTTCGGCCTCCAGCCCTCCTGATGGCCTGGGTGGGCCCCAGTTCCATGTCTCCCCTCTGTTCCATCCCAGATTGTGGCCCAATGGGAGGAGAGCCGAGCAGAGGACTGCATGGTGAGGATGGCACTGGCAGGCATGCAGCACCCCTCAAGGGAGCCCCCAGAATGGGACTTCCTGGACAGCCACCCCATCCACATGGACTCCCTCCTGTACCCCTCTGGAGCCTGCATTCCCGCCCTGCAGGAGGGGATGGTACTAAGGTGAGCTCTGTGGTCAGCACCCAGTGGCACTTGGCCACTGTGGCCCCAAGTCTCGGGAAGGTATGAGCCCTGCCTCAGCCTGCTCACAACTCTGAGCGGCAGGGCACTGAGAAAATCAGGCTCTCGGCATCACTGCAGGGCAGAACTGGGGTCTCCATGGCAGTGCTGACCCAGGCCTGCCAGATTCCCTTCCATCCCTGGCCGGCTGTATTTGCCCCACTGAGCCCTGCACAGGGGAAGGCTGTCCATTCCCTGTAAAGGAGACCACAGAGTGACTCGGCAGGCCTCTGGTCTTCCCAGAGCAGGAGTCTGTGGGGATGTGAAGGGCCCAGGCCCACTGACATCAGGGAAGAGCAGGTGGGGTCCCCATTCCATGGATGTATGTGAGGATACACAGTGTGCAGACCTTTTCCAGGGCTTGGCTGTGATCATCAGTAGCCAGAGCAAATGCAACCCCTGCCCTCTGGGGCTTCAGTGCTGTTTGGGGTCCTCAGTCACCCTGGACAGCTGAGCAAGCATTCCTCGCACTGCAGTAGATGGCACTTTCCCGGCATCCCTAGATGTGGATCCACAGCAGTGCAAGAGGAGCCCAGGAGCGGCATAGACACCGGGCAGCACAGCGCTGCAGAGCTGAAGCCTGAGGAGAGGTGGGCGGGACAGATGCCCACTGTCCCCCACGTCTCAGATCCTTACAGAGCAGTGGCCCTGTGCCCTTGAGTGTAACACGCAGCGGACAGCAGACTCTGTCCTCATGCAGCTGGCAGTGGGGACGGGTGGGCAGACGGTGTATTGGGCTGCCCTGAACAAGGCAGAGGCGGTCGCACCACAGAGCACGGAGCCTCCTGTTAGGTCTCGGGCTGCCTGAGCCAGCACTGCCCCACTGGGCATGGAGAGGGTGGGGCTGGAGCACGCGCAGCCGGGCCAGGAGGCCTACTTGGCCATCTCCGCATGTTCCCTGGGCAGGCAGCATGGGAGGAAAGGCCAGGCCTCTCACTCTGCCTCCTACCTGCCTTTTCCGGTCCTCCTTTTTTGTCCTCCACTTCTTGGTGGAGCTGCGCTCCCAGGAGAATCCACCAGCTGAACTCTGGCCCAGCTGGAGCAAGCTGAGCCCACTGAGGCACAGCCCACGGGTGAGGAGGACGGGGTGTGGGCCTGTGGGCATGAGGGGAAGGCTGGGCCTTTAGACACAGAGACAGCTTCCGGGTGCTGGGGTGACCTGGGATCACTGAGACCTCAGCCGTCACGGCCTGGGAGGACTTCCTGGGGAGGCTTTGTATGCAGAGCTGTCTGATGGGCAGTGGGGAGGTTTTGCCCTGGGAGGGAACATGGACAGTTGGTGACTTTTTCTTCTCTTGGAACTGCAGGACCAGCTCCAGCCCCAGCTGAAGTCCCATATGTGGAGACTGAGCCAGCTCCACCTGCAGCTTTCTGCCCAGCGCTGGGACCACAGCCAGAGTCCGTGGCAGCCCCTTCACCTGCTGCAGTGCTGGGGCACCCGGTGGTTGCACGGTGGTCGGTGTCACCTCCTGAGCTCCGCCTGGGGCCAGCTCCTGGCCCCCTCCCACTGTTCCCCTCACGCTGGCTCATGTTCTGGTATTTACAATTCCCCTTATTTCTTGGATTTATATAAATAATAGAACTAGCTTTTAATAAAACTTAAAGTTTTAGTGTTCAAAAGGGTCAGTGTGGCTGCCTGAAGTGCCTTCTCCCTGTGTGCACCCATCCCCAGAGCACTGTGCTTGGTGACTCCTGCCCACGCCCCTGGCCACTGCTCCTCTCATGTCCCCACGGGCACCTGGCCTGCAGGGTTCACACCAGTGCAGTCGGACTTGCCTTTGGCCACACAGTCGTGAGAGGGGCTGATGAATCTTGCGCTATGCAGAGGGGAAACCCTAGAAAGATCCTGGCCATTTTTCATTGGCTTCTTCAGTAGGTAATCCAGGTTGTGTTGCCAGACAGGATGTATTTATCACAGTAAGATAACGTGTGCAGTCTGAATGAAGGACAGGCGAAGGGCACCGTCGCAGGAAACCCACTGGGCCGTGGCCTCCCCTAGGCGCCCCCTCCCTGTCTGCATCTCGGGGTTCAGGCTGTGTCTTCCCTGCTGGGAGGGGGTGCGCCAGGCCTCAGCTCTCCTGCCATCTCATTATGTGCGTGGGGACCTGGCCTGTCAAGCTCAACCCCACACATTCAGGGCCCCAGTGACACGGTTGGCTCAGCAGCCTCTGCCCTCCTGGTTCGAGGGTCCCCGGCGTCTGTGTCATCATTGCAGCTTTTTAGAGTGGAAGCCTGGCAGCGGAGACTCCGGTCACAGTCACAGGAGCGGGGCCAGCGATGGGCTCCTCCTGCAGAGTCTGCAGGGCAGAGCACGCCGTCCTGGCCGAGCTCCAGGTGACCTCCTGGACTTCAGCTCCGCAGGTCTTGGGGCTCACCCGGGGACAGTCTGCTCTGGTGCTGTCTGTCTCCGCTCAGAGGGCAGAGGGACAGGACAGCACAGCCCCAGCCTGCCTACTTGGAGATGGACGAACATTCTCTCCATCTCTATTAAATTTTACTTTTAAAATATGAAACCACAGAGCATCCTGGACAGCAGAGGCTGGAGGTTCCTGGGGTGTATGGTCCAGCCCTGCCCATGGACTGAGGTCTTTACAAATCAGTAAAACTTGTTTTCAGTACTGGGGATTAAATTCAGGACCTTCTCACTGAGCCACATCAGCAGCCCATTTAATGTGCGATTGTGATTGTCAGAATCTTCTCATTAAGTCACCATCACCCAGCCTGGGCCTCCCAGAGTGCTGGGTAGCAGAGCTGCACCACCTCACCTGGCTTCACTGAGCCTGAGTGGCTCTGAAAAACGAATGGATCCCGATGGCTGGGTGTCCACCATTAACGCTTGGGTCAGCTCAGCAACTCTGGCTAGGGCTATGGGCTCCACCAGAGAGGGTGCTGCTCCCTGAGAGGCCAGTGAGTCGCTGCCTCGTGCCAAGTGAGTGACATCATTCTGGGCGGGTGATCACAGGCTGAGACCTGACCTCCCTCCCACACTACCCTGGTGTGTGCAGTCCCCAAGTGCTTTCCTCTTCTCCGCACGCTAAGCTGGGCAGAGAGCAGGGTGAGTCTGTCCCTGGGTGACCTCACTCCTGGGGCCCCAAATCCTGCACCAGGCTGCAAGCTGCACACAGCCCCACGCTGGAGCTGCACCTGCAAAGCTGCAGGAACCATCTTTCCGGTGTCCACGCACAGCTGCGGCTCCTGACCGCACCGGAGTGTCCTGGAATCCCTCCCTGACCGCACACATGCACCCCATCCTGGCCAGATGCTGCTGGGCCCTCACACTGTGCCCCACCGCCCACTGCAGCGTCCACAAAGGATCATCCAGACAGAGCCGGGCCTTGAGCCGGCAACGCCAGGGGAGGGGGGCTGTGTGCTCCACAGAAGTGACTTTGAGAGCAATCCACGGTTTACAGATTTCCCCACAAAGCCCCAGGTGGGGCCTGATTTGCATTCCACGCTTTAAACTTACCGACCTCACCATGAACGTAACCTCTATGGACTGATGAAATAACACAGCGAATTATAAGCAATAAGAGGAAATGAGGCCCTGACGGCAAAACCGAAACAGAGGGAAGTGAAGCGAAACTCTTCAGGGCCACACGGCCCTCCAGCTGCCAGCCGGGGTGCGGCAGGTGAGGCGAGCCCGGGGAACCAAGCGGCAACCTCGGAAGCCAAGGGCCTCTCCTGGGATCTCTGTGGCCAAGCTTGGGACAACAGCGATGCGAAATGTCGGGGCCCTTTGCTCTGTGCACAGCCGGGTGCAAACACATGGAGCTTGCTGGGCACTGGCTGCCCAACAACCCCAGAAGCAGCTCACGCAGCCTTGGGGTAGACAGCGAGCCCACACTCCCAATACCCGGCACAGAAAGTGAGCACCGACTCAGGCGAGTCTTCTGAGGCCGCACTCTGCACACACTCCCTTGGTCCGCTGCTCAGGGCCCTGACGCCTCGGTCCTAGCAACGTGCTAGCCGGGTGCTGGAACCGGCTCGCCTTCTTGGCCCTAGGAGCCTGGGATGGCAGTGAGGGAGCTTCCTTCTGGGTGCTGGGACCGGCTCACCTTCTTGGCCCTAGGAGCTTGGGATGGCAGAGGGGGGCTTCCATCCGCGTGCTGGGACCGGCTGAGCTTCTCTGCCCTAGGAGCCTTCTTGGCCCTAGGAGCCTGGGATGGAAGCCAGGGAGCTTCCTTCCGGGTGCTGGGACGGGCTGAGCTTCACTGCCCTAGGAGCCTGATAATATCTTTTTAAAGTAATTATGTTCCATTTACATGATATGTATTGTACTAGCCCCTTAATAAATGCTAATTTCCTACCTATTAAAGCATTATTGGCCTGTGAATCTAGATGAAGCATGTATCTGTCTAGAACAAAGTTTCTGAAATAGTGATGTTCGTAACACTTGCAATGATGGTTAATATTGACTCTATCTTTTAGATTTTCTCACTGAGATTTGGGGCTCATAGCCCAAGAAAACTTAGGGTATACTTAATTTACCTAATCCTATTTTAGTGGCTAAAAATATGCAAAAATTGTAATCCTCATAGGATTATAAATCACCATATTCATGAAACTATTTTACATCAGTTAATAAGTGATGTATCTGTGATAAAAGGGCTGAAGATTTCAAAAGCAAAAATGTGATTAGGGTTGATTCTATTTAATTAATTAATTAATTTTTTTTTTTGTACCGGTGATTGAACTTGGGTCCTTGTGCTTGCAAAGCAGGTGGCATAACCACTGAGCTAAATCCCTGGCCCCAAATCTATTTAATTTAAATAGATAATTTTTGACATAGATTATGAGGTAAATTAGGATTGCATAAGTAAATGGAGCCATTGTATTTGTGTGTTTAATGGCCTATAGGCCTGTTTGTGTGCTGCCCACACCAAAACATCCTTCCACAGAATCTAGCAACATAGAGAAGAAAGGCAGAAAGATGTTATCTTTTTACTGGCATTCTAAGACTAATTAGAGACAACAAAAGGCAAAGGAGAACTCTTCTAGAATAGGTATCTTTGTGTTCTAGCTAAACTAAAAGTAATGTGTGCTTGACTTACACCTGAACCTAAATTTTATGTCAAAAGAGCACGCCCCAGCTTCTTACTTCAACATATAGCTATAAGGCTAAGAATGCATTTAGGGTTTAGAACTCATTACAGAAGAACACTCTCTTTGTCTCTTACACCAGTACTGAACTAGGCATCTGGTGACAGGGAGACTGTACCTATGATTCATTCACAAGTATTGTGTCTAAAAGTAATTTTTGTGGCAGTTCAACCACTGAGTGATTTCAAATTTCTAAATAGAAGGTAAAGTACATCAGCGTGGTTAAATGCACTCCCACAAGAACAAGTGTTTGTTCTCAATATCACCATGTAGCCTGTGCAACTCTAATTTGAGAGTTTAAATGTTCAAAACACCTGTCAAATTGCATAGAACATGATTATGTTTTGTGCTGTGGGACAGTGTGTGAATACTCATGCTCTGGGCTCAAAAGTAAACTATGAAGTGACCTTTTTCCTCCAGTAAAGATTCAACTGTTAGGGCATTGCTTTCTTTTTCTATTGTCAAGGAATTTTAAAGATTAGAGACCAATAGTTTGCATATTTAGAAAAGTTCCTTTTTATTTCAGTTAGCTCATTTCTCAGGTTGGTGACTTTGAGAAGCCAATTACAAATTGGAACAAAAATCCCTTTGTCTTATGCCATTGGGAAAAAGAGAATACATTGAAAAATTACCTAGCAAGATGATGTACACATGCTACGCACATAGCATACTATATATACAATTTACATCAGATACTGTTTTCAAGTTTTGCACTGACATATGGTCTTTTGAAAAAATACCTATACAAGGGAATCCTACACATAATAGAAAAGGCAAAAAGATATATGCTTTTATGTTTATAAAAATTTTCCAGAGAATATATGCTTAAGAGATTTAAAACTATCACAAACATGATGTAAATTAAAATATAAAATATATTACCTTTCCAATGAATCAACATTATAATAGACCTTGTTCTAGTTCATTATAGTTCAGACTTTTTCAGTGGGAAGGTCTTTGGCAAGACCCTAGATCCAATGCTCATTTCCCCCAAGTATTTTCTACTACTTGGAGGAAAAATAAACTGAAAACAAAACAAAACAAAAAACTCTTAAGCAAATATGCATGTATGCACAGAGAGAGAGAGAGAGAGTTTATCTGATTTTAGAAATGGTGGACTGGCAAGCTTAAATATTATATGGTTTCTCTTATATGAGAAACCCAATATATAAATAAAGTACAAAAAGATAAAAGATAATAGAAAGTAGGGAGCTAGATCTTTCTCAAACAGGAAGGGAATCCAAGAGATGTAGGGAAGAGAAAGAGAATAGAAAAAATTAAGATGTGTTATGTACATGTACCAGTCCCATGGTAAATGTAATCATTATGTGCAGCAAGCATGTACTACTCAAAAATAAAAATTGAAAAGAAAAAGAAATGTTGGAATGAATAATTAACATTGAAACCATGTAACATAATCCATAAAATCTGGTCATTAAAAAGTGATGGAATTATGGGCCAAAAATATTGTTGATGCACCTATGCATCATCATGCATTATAATATTAACCAAACTTACAATAAATAACCATAATGATGCAGCTAAAATAATAATAACCCTGGCAAGAAGAAGAACATCTGAAAATTACATCTATTTTAAGAAAACACTGGTGCAGCATCAATGCCAGATTTCTGGCATTCCAATTATATATATGCATAAAATATTTTAACCTTAGATACTTATTTGCATAGTGCTGTGGGGCCGCTGGTCTTCAAAGTAGACTATTGAATTTAAGTCCTTGATATGTTTATATGCTTGGTTAATGTGCTATTTTTATGAATATTAAATATTAGTAGTTCACCTCATTAACATAGTTTTAAGTAGCCTTGGGACCCCTGTGAAACTAATAGTTAATGGGTTTGCATATATTTCACATTTGATAACCAAGAAGGGACATACCTTCTGAGGGAATTTTGGGATCATATTAGTAGTGTGCTGGTGACCTTGGAGCTGACCTTAAGAATCATTGGTCTACATGGCCAAAGACAGATTATGTATTTTTTTAAGTAGCCATAAATCTAATGTATGTCCATATTGGAAGTGTTTGGTCTAACAGTTTCACAATGTTGAGAGCTTAATAAGATTTAGTGCTTGAGTTTCATTGTTTAGACTGACCTCATGGCTTCTTCTCAGAAAAACATATTGCAGAGTTGAGAAAGGCTTTGAGGTCATAGAGATAGGACATCCCTTGCAATATCCGTGCAGCTGGATTAGACAGGACTGGAAATCTATGTAATTGAGTTAGGACCTGAGTGTCACAGTAGCTATAAGTAACTTGATTAATGTCTCTAAACAGACTGAAGACAGGTCAAATTTTTCACAGTTCTGTAATTTCTAAACATTGAATCAATAACAACCAGTCATATTCTTCAAATATAAGCTTATAGAGAATAAAATATTTACCATGATATTAAATTTATACTGAAGCCATACCTTACATTAAATAAAGGTCTCTAGTTTTTATCAGTTTCCTGCAAAATTATGTTCTATTTATGTTTTCACAATCAAATTATAAAGAAAAATAAATTTTGCTTGAACTAGCTAGAAAATTCCAAAAAATATGGTTAGAGGAGGTGGAATAACATGATTAAGATGTCTGACAGTTTTATATGAAAAATGCCTGCCATACACAGAGTGAAGAATTTAAGATTTTCACAGACACTGAAAATTTTATTAATCTGAAAAACTGATTTTCTGCCAGCATTTGTTTTCAGTCTATTCCTGACTCTTACTACATTTTAGAGCCAACTTGATTGAGATAAAGAGAACACGTTAAATGACACACATAAAATCATTGAAGATATCGCTCTTATTTCAAATAAAAATATCAGTTTTGCCATTTTTTTACCTTTTTATTAATTAGAAATAGTTCTTTCAAATGGAGTGTGTGTGTGTTACTTATGTCTGCATCTGTATGTTGGACTTAAACCTTTAAATTTAGTATACTTTTCTGACTTTCTCAGAAGCACACCCAAAGATATATTGTGACTATTAATTCTGCTTTGTCAACTTCACTGGATACAAAAATGCCTAGCAGAGGGCCAGGGATTTAGCTCAGTGGTTTTGCCGCCTGCTGCGCAAGTGCAAGGACCTGAGTTCAATCCCCGGTACCCCTCCCCCCCCAAAATGCCTAGTAGATTAGAAAAGCATGATCAGGGGTGTGTCTGGGTGGAGGCATGACCTTGCATAATATATATGACCTCTAGCCAGCTCCTCTCTGGCACTCTTCCCCTTCTCTGCCCCCCAGCCACCATGAACTGAGCAGCTTTGCTCCACTGTGCCCATCCAGCATGATATTTCTTCCTTGGAGCCAACTGACTATGAATTGAATTCCTCAAAACTGTGAGCTAAATTAAACTTATCCTCCTTTAAGTTATGGATATTAATTGCTTCTCGGCCTTTTGGCTAAGATCAAGTGTAGTTATGAGTATTGGCTATTGTGTCTTAGCAGCAAGAAATTTGACTAATAGAGAAAACTGGAACTGAGAAGTGGGTTCTGCTGTGACTATACTTGACCATGTAATTTAGGAGATTTTGGATGAGTCTGGATGAGTGCAGAAGAGTTTGGGGATTTAGGCCAGAGAAGACTTAGAATGCAGTAAGCAGAGCCTGATGAGTGATTCAGGTCAGAGCTCAAAAAACCAGAATGCTGATAGGAACACAGATAGTAAAGCCCAAGCTCAGGATGTTTCTGTTAGGAACAATGTCTACATTGGTATTTGGAGTGGAGACCATGTGTATTACACTCTGGCATTACCTCCTGAGACTTTACAGGAGACAGTAAGGGTGATGGACTAATTAACTGGGTACATTAAATTTCAAAACCACCCAACATTCAGACTGTAGCATGAGTACTGCTGACTGCATTTAGCCAGATTTATAGTAAGAATCAGGGGGAAAAGACAGAGCAGAAAAATTTGAAAAACTAAAATATTTTCCCAGAAGGAATTATGTGTAAATTTAGGCACAAAGGAGATGTGATTTCTGAAAAGATTAGCGCCATTAAAAAGAAACCAAGTTCTTTACATTCATAGAAAAAAAAATGCCTTGAAGCCATCTCAGGAATCAGCTCCATGCATAGCAGGCTCCAGGGTAAAAAAGTGTCATCTTTTCATTTGAGAAGAGAGTACCTGGGACCCTGGGATTTATTTCATCATGCTCAGCCATCTAGGTATTCAGTGGCCTCTTCAGGCATGGTCCAAGTGGGCCTGGCTAGTGCTTCTACTGACAGCGGACCTTGTCATTGTCCATATGATGCTAGTTTTATTGGCATGCAGAATTTAAGAGGTTTGGGATAAAATGCCTAGTGGATTAGTAAAGCATGGTCCTGGGTGTGTCTTTGTGGGCCATAGAGGCACAACCTTAGGTTCCTAGACAGCTCCTCCCTTCTCTGCATTCCAGCTGTCATGATCTGAGCATCTTTGATCCACCGTACCCTCCCACCATGATGTTCCTGCCTTGGATCCAGCTGAACATGGATTGAATTCCTCAAAACTGTGACTCAGATTAAACTTTCTCTTTAAATTGTGAGTGTTGGATATTGTGTCTGAGCTATAAGAAAGTTTACTAATATATCCAATCTATCCTTTTTTTCTTGGACAAGTACTCATAGCTATTGTTTCACAGTTATCTCAACAAATCTCAACCTCTGATTTTTACTCTATAATGGAAAATGAAATTCTTTGATTCAGTGTTATATACTGTGAACTTCTTAAAATTCTGATTTGGGCAGGAAAATATTCTTAATGCTTAACCTGGACTTTAGCAGTGTTTGGTGCAGCAATGAAACACTTAGGCCCTCTCATTAAGCTAGTATCTACTACCATTCCCATGTTTTTCAACAGCAAAATAAATATGAGAGAGGTATGATCAGACACAAGTAGAACAAGTTTCTTACATTAGTCCCCAAAAAGAGATACACACAACTGTGATTTGGCCTGAAAATCCAATGTTGTGACTAACTCCAATCTGGAAGGATTGTAAATATATGGCAAACTGCTTTAGTACCTCCCTGCCATGTTTATGGAAGATATCCTTTAAATCCATCACAGCACTCTTTCCAATTCAGCTTCATAGAAGCAGGGACTGTTAGACTAATTGGTTGCTTAATTTATTTTGCTCTTTTTCTGTGTTTTCATACTTCCAGGACCCAGAATAGTACCTGGCATATCACATAGTAGATGTTCAATAAATAGTTGTTGAGTGGCTGTAATAAATGACTCAAATTTAGTCTCAGAATTCTTTGCAATACAACACTCTAAGGCAAGCAAGATGAAATCATCCTTAGATCCTGAGTTCTTACTAGTTAGTGTCATCGTAAGGAGATAGACTGTGGAGGGAACCAATTGTTGGCTCAGAGGCAGACCAAGTATGTCTTCTGGCTCTGATCTACCCCATATTATGATTCAAGGGATGACCTACTTTGAAGGAAATACTATAAAGTTGGTAACTATAACATAAGGCTTGGTATAAATTAAAAATATGCAGACATGATCAGTATATTAGATTTCTAAGCCTACCATACCAAATTACTACCAAGTGAACAGAATATAAAACAATATTAATATATACTGTCCTGGCTCTTGAAGCTAGAAGTCTAAAATTAAGGCCTTAGCAGTACCACATTCCCTCTGAAGGCTCTAGAAGATGCTTCCTTGCAGTGTATAAAGAACCCAAGTGTTCTTGGTTTTGTAGCAACATAGCTCCAACTTCTGCTTCTGTGGTCATATGGCTTTCTTTCTTATGGGTCTCTGTGTCTAAGTCTCCTTATCCTTCTTCTTACACCACAGATCATTATCCAGTACGGCTTCATCTTACCTGATAACATCTGTAAGATCCCTATTTTTAAATAAGGTTATGTGTTCACAGGAAGCAAAGGTTGAAATTGGAGCATATGTGTTTTTAAGGACACACTCCAGTCACTGTCCTTGTGGATCTTAAAACTGAGAGTGAAGCCATAGATGAGTAAACAGGAAATGACAACTAGATGATAATTTGTTTTCACAGGGAAAGAATGCTGTGAGAAAAACTAAAAGGAGTACTTAATAAGATTGCCTAAGAAGCTAGAATTTTACTCAAGGGAAAATAGAAGTCTGACAATAAATCATATCAGAAAATAAGAAATAGGGGGTAAACAGGTTGTCAGGTACAACTGCTCCAGAAAGTCATTGAGAACTCAGATTTTCTTGTCTTCCATTGTGGTTGTTGTTCTTGTAGCCATAGAATGTCTGCTTCAACATCAGACTTGGGTCTGCATTATAGTGAGAAAGAGAAAAGAGACTTGTAAACAGTCTGGCTTTACATGCAGAAACTGACAGTGTCTTAGATGTCCCACCTGGTTGACTTCTACTTGCAGTTCATAAGACTGAGTTGCACTTACAGATTTGGAGACTCAGGAGGTGCATATTACTGAGTGGGCATTAAAAAGTCTCTAAAAAGTTGAAGTGTTATTAGTAAAGCAGTGAAAGAAGAGGGAATTTGGATACACAACTAGCCAATTCCAAGACAGACACTGTCTGCATGATTGTGATGACAAAACTGGGACTCAGATGGTAAGAGTCATCCTGGTACAGAGACTGGGAGAGAAGACTTCCAGAGAACAAAGCAGGAAGATTCAAAGATAAGAAAGAGCCATGTAAGAAATTATGACTTTCCATATGTCTGAGTTACAGTGTGTGAGGTGGGGAAGAAAATAGAGAGGAAACTATAAAAGGCTCCATAAACTGTATATATTGCTTACTGCTTTTTTGGTATACAATATATCCCACTGAGAAGTCACAGTTCAGAGTTTTCTGCCTCAATTGTTAACAGATTTTTACTTACAACCTAGCTAATAATTGTTCACAGAAATCCCCCAAATTTTGGAAAACCCAAAATATCTTCTGAAATTGTTTTTTGGCATCTCTGACAGATGCACGTGCATTTCCTCATCGTAACAGGTTGCTCTACTACATGTAACTATCTCCAGTGATCTAGGTTTTGTTCTTTTTTTTTTTTTATTTTTTTCCCTTAAATTCTTTTATTGGTACATTTTAGGTATACAATACATTTACATTCTCATTGGGAACTTGTACCTTTACATGATATATCTTGGTTCTTATTTTTTCCCCCTTCCCCTGCCCTCTCTTCACCCCCTCCAACCCTCCCTATTTACAAAGACTTTGTTTCCATTTTTTCATTTTCTCATAATTTTTCCTTTCCCTTCTTTCCTTTCCCCTACCCCTCCCACTTCCTCTACCCCTTTGGACCTTTTCTTCCTATTTCACAGTATGAATTATTCATTTTAATAATTTTAATCCTTATTTACACTTTCAGTTTCTCACACCAGAGAAGCTATTCGGTATTTACACATGTGTGTCCTATTTATTTCACTTAAGAGTATGACCTCGATATGCATCCATTTAGCTATAAATGTCTCTAGTTTGTCATTATTTACGGCTGAGTAGTATTTCATTTTATTAAAAAACCACATCTTTTTTATCCAGTTACCATTTGATGGGCGCTTGGGCTGTTTCCAAGCTTTAGAAAACTGTGCCGCTATAAACATGGGTGCACATATATCACAATAAATGGTGTTGGAAAAACTGGATTTCAACCTGCCAAAGATTAAAACTAGACCCATATCTATCACCATACACTAAACTAAAATGGAAGTTGATTAAAGATCTAAATATTAAAACAGAAACACTAAACTTGCTGGGAGATAAGTTAGGTAGAACTCTGAAAACATCGGCATAGGAAAAGACTTTATGGACAAAACCTCAGTAGCACCGAAACTAGCATAAAGAATCAACAACTGGGATCTCATCTTATTAAAAAGCTTCTGCACTGAAAGAGAAACCACCAACAGAGCTAAGAGGCAACCTACAATGTGGGAAAAAAAATTTAGCAGCTGTACCTTACACAAAGGACTACTATCTAGAATATATAAAGAACTGAAAAAAACAGACCTCCCAAAATTCAAAGACCCAATTCAAAAATGGGCACCTGAAATGAACAGACATTTCTCAGACAAAGAAGTAAAAGCAGCAAATAAACATATGAAAAAAAGTTCAACATCACTGCTCATTCGAGAGATGCAGATGAAAACAACACTGAGATTCCACCTCACCCCAGAAAGAATGGCTGCTATCAAGAAATCAACCAATAACAAATGTTGGTGGGGGTGTGGGGAGAAAAGAACCCTTCTTCACTGTTGGTGGGAGTGCAGACTGGTGCAACCACTGTGGAAATCCGTATGGAAATACCTCAAACAACTAGGATTGGAGGTCCCATTTGACCCAGCTATTCCTCTGCCAGGTATCTTCCCAAAGGTTTTATTCTTCTTAAAGCCCTAAAACCCCTAAGATGCGGCTCAAATACCCTGCACCTACTAAGGCTTTATTAATACAGTATTTTATTAAATTAAATTAAATAACTGCTGGAGACATAGTGTATTTAGGGTTAAAACTATAAAAATAGTCATGTGTAAGCATTTTTCTGACCATATCTGAAATTTGCAGTTTTTCACAATTCGCAGATCCTCTAAGAACATAACCCTCGCAAATTTGAGGGGTCCACTGTAATTAGAAACAAACTTCGGCTGTTTTAAGCAGAAAACATAAATATTAAAATGTTCTTGGTCAGTTCACAGGATTTTCTAGGACTGAAAGACCACATAAGGCTGTACTGCCAGGAGCAAGGGGCAGATTCTACTGCAGAACTGTTGCCACAGGCTGCACTGCCTCCAAGGCCAAGCACTGACCTGACTTGCACTGTCATCACGCGGGTCTGAGGAGTCCCTGAGGCTCAAATAAGGAAGCTAACTTATTCTTTTGAAGAATAAGTTTGCAAGTTCACTGACTCTTGTTGCAGGGAATTTTCAGAACATGTCACTAAGAGGCCTGGGAAGGGTTTGTTAGGTAGAGATTTTAAGACACACTCAAGAGTGAAGTGTATGCACTCAAAGAAATGAGATGCAGTAAGTTTGGAACTAGGAATCAGTCTATGTGTTTTTGGTGTTAGGGTCGGGGAGTGTCTGTGGAATCTGATAACCTAGAGACTTGGTCCTGGTCTGGTGGGTGGGGGAGGATGGCCCACCCATAATAAGATAATCTTTATGTGTTTTGGTTGCTGGCCTAACTTATAGGTGAAAAGATGATCTGTGCTGGAAATCTATGGTCTTGGTTGGGTGGGTAGGGGAGGAAGGCCCAACCACAGTAAGATGGTGGTCCTAAGTACTGGAGAAAACATTGTCTATTCACAGGTGAAAAAGGACCATTCTCAAGTAGAAAAGGGAATGACCAAGCCCTTTTGCAGGCTTCTTGTGTTCTGGGAGAGGAGAAAACAATAAAAATAAACTGGGCCTATGACCTGAAGCTGCAGTTGTCATTTTTTAAATTATAATTTTCCTTATCTCCTTTCTGCCTAGTTTTTATTCCTTCTATCCTACCTCACTCGTACCAAGAAGCTTCTTCAGACCTGGTAAGAAGCTTCAGATCCTAGGCAGCCAGAGATGATCACAATGGCAGGTTCAGTCTGAGGACAAAGGGTGTGGAGGGAAGCCTTTGATTTGGAAAGTGTTATGGTTTATATATGGTTTATATACCCGGTACCTTCAAAGCCTCATGTGCTCATAGGTGGGGTTTTGGGGAGATGATTGGGTCATGAGAGCACAATACTCATCAATAGATTAATCCTTAATGAGCTTATAGCTAATTATGATGTTGGTAGGTAAACCCTGGTCAGAGGAGGTAGGTCACTGGGGGTATGGCCTGGAAGGGTTTATATTCTCATCCACTCTCCATGTCCTGTCACCATGCCAAGAACTGTTTCTCCTGTGCCATGCTGCCCTGCCTTGGAGCCAGTAGACTATGGACTGAAACCTCTATAATCTTTTAGCCAAAATAAACCTCTGCTTCTTTAATTTGTGGGTGTCAGATATTGTATTGTTTCTCAGCAACAAACCAAGTAACTAAGACAGAAAGATAGTGTTATGGTTTCAATGTAATTGCCAAAACTCAGGTTGAAATTTAATTCTCATTTTAAGTCATTAGGATGTGACCTTAAGAGGTGATCATCATGAATAAACTGTTCATAGATTAATGGGTGATGGGTTACCTAAAGTGCTTCTTTTACAAAAGCCAGTTTGTCTCTGTCTCTTCTACTATACCCCAAATTCCCATGTCATGATCCGAGTCGTGTCTAGACACTGCAGAGTCCCTACCAGGCAGTATAAAGGCTCTCATACATGTGACCCTTTGACCTTGGGCTTAGTCTCCAGAAATGAGAGAAATAAATTTAATTTCTTTATAGATTATCCAGTCTTAAGTATTCTGGTTTGGTAGATGCATTTGGTTATAAGGTGTGGTAGCTAATTGTGATGTCAACTTGAATAAGAAAGGCCAGCAGATTGGTTTCGCACAGTACAGATGTGTCTGGATGATGTGCTCACTGGGGACAGAAGACCCACTCTGGGTGTGGATGGCACCAACCAATCAGTTTGTAGACTGAATGGGGTGAAAAAGAAAAGAAGAAGGAAGTCTCATTTCTGTTTCTAGCTCCTACCTTTGCTATAACCTTTGGACATCTGTCTCCAGGCTTCCACTGTAAAGCCTTCAGCTTCCTGACACAGCTTTGGACAGGACTCTACAGTAAGCTTGAGGTCTTCAACTTTTGACAAGATCCTTTGGATCTTCAGGGTACAGATGGCCCTTTTGCATTCTTTCACACCTGATTCTGCAGGCAGCCATTGTAATGCTACCTTGTAAATCCTTATTGTATAAATCTTATTATAATCTGTTCCTCTAGTGAACCCTGACATTCCTGGGGAGCACCTTTGAATAAGGAGATAATAGTAGCATTGAGACAAAAACTGTCCTTTGGGTTATACTCAACTGACTGGGGGAGTAAGACAGATAATTATAATATTTAGCCTTTCTGGGATGAACTTTAAAAATAAATTAATAAAGCTATTGTTGAATGAGAAGGGAAGGCAGGGTGTGTTCTCTTGGGCTTTGGCTGGTACCACTGGTCCAAAGCAGAAAGCATATAACCTAGACCAGGTGGTCAGTACTCAGTCGTCTGTCTTTGTGCTGAGAGTGAGGCTGGAGTACAGGCTGGCCAGGGACAGTTCTGTCAGAGTGTCCCTGTGCATCTTTCTGGGGAGGAATGAAGCACCAGAATGAGTGTGCTCTGGGTGCACACAGCTGGGATCTGGCTTCCCTGCTTCTCCTGTGGTAACATCCTCATCTAGAAGGAATTAATAAGGATTTATTGCCATGGCACTTTCCTCCCTGTGTACCTGAGGAACTGAAGTCTGTAAATCCCACTATGAAGTCTCTAAATCCCATTGAGATTAAGTCTCAGCTCTGGTTTCAGAGAGACATAAATAATAAAAATCTCTGGATAGTCCCATTTTTATCTTACATCAAATCATGAGGAAGTAACCTGGGTGTTGGCTTTTTATCAGTGTTCATACCCAGCAGTGTTTCCTATCAAATAGCAATAGCAAACTGAAGAGCAGGTCAGATGGTCTGGCTGCCCCCAGTGTGGCCCCACAGAAGAGCCCCCATGTTAAAACATTGCAGGAAGGTTGGGTTCCCCTGCTAAGCACACAGACTTCTTTGGTAAATTCACTCTGCCCATGTGTGATAAGCAGGGGACTTGGAAGTTCCTATAAACTTCAGTGAAGACTTAGGGATTGACAAAAGTTTGAGGAAGGAAAAAGAGATTGAAAATGATGGGCCAATGTCTGGGACCATGCCTCTAAGGGTAGGTGGCAGCTCATCCTTTTGAACTGCCAGACTGAGCTGGTTGCAAGAGTCAATAGAGCAGGGGAAAAAATAGACCAGCTACACAACAGAAAGAGGTGAGAAGGCCATGGACAGCAAGAGGAGCCAAGACTCCACTTGTGCTGCTACAGGGGCACAGTTTCCCTTTATGTACTAGAGTTCTATTGACCCCTCTTGAGCAGTAAAAGGGACTTGCCCCAAAGAGGCCATTTAAGGCCCTATGGATTTACCATCACACATTAAGAAGACATAATTTAAATTATAAGAAACAGGATCCAGAAATGAGTGTGGACAATAGCAGCGTGGCTGCGGAGGTCCCAGCCAGGGTCCTGCCCAGATACCAGCAGCTTGGGCCCACAGGACCCAGACAAAGGCCCAACAGTGCAGGGATCCAAAAGGCAACCATTCTGAACCCAGGAAATGGTGCAGTGATGAGCAGCAAAGAGAAGGCCTCTCTGAGGCTTGCTGAGAATTGAAGCCCACTGGGCTAGCAAAGAGTCACATCAACAAAGGCATAGCAGACTGCATCTGTTGAAATGAGAAGAAATGTAAACAAGACTCAAAACCAGACTTCCAGATCACCTAAGGAAACCCCAAGGGGCAACCAGATGGAACAATCTGATACTCAACCACCTGGACTTCTTGAACTGCCAATGAAAGAGAATCTGGAAAAAATGAAAACAGAAATAATTTCTCAGATAAAAACAGAGATTGTGTCCATAGTGTAAGACATGATTAATAACTCTAGAGCAGGCACAGATTAAAAAAAAATAGAGGAGCTGGGGAACATGATAGAATCCCAGCATAGGAAAAACATAGAATCCATAAAACAGATGCGAATAAATATCCAGGAGATTAAAAACTCCATTGAGGATGGGGATTTACCTCAATGGTGAAACCACCTGCCTCACAAGCACAAGGTCCCAAGTTCAATCCCCTGGTACCAAAAAGACCCCCAAAAACTCCATTGAAAGTTTACACAGCAGAATGAGCCAATGTGAGAATTACAGAATATCAGATATAGAAGACAGGATTGTGATTAGTGACCAGAGAAAGATTTCTTAAAAATAGCAAAGAACCATGAGAAATCAATCCAGCACTTGCTAGATGATGCAAAGAACAATATAAGACTGATCAGAGTCAATGAAGAAACAGGAGAGAGTGTAGATTACATTAAAAAAAACTGTTCACAGAAGTAATGGCAGAAAACTTACCAAGCAGGGGAAAAGAACATGACATACAGATAAGTGAGGTATATAAGACTCCAATTAGCTATGATAAAAAAAAAAAAACTACACCTAAGCATATAATAGTTAAGAGTCCAGCAACCTGACTAGGGATTTAGCTCAGTGGTTCCTCTGCCTGACTCGAAAGTCCAAGGTGCAGAGTTTGATCCCTAGTACCAAAAAAAAAAAAAAAAGATTCCAGAAACCTAACAGAAAAACAAAATTCTACAAGCAGTTAGAGAAAAGAAATAAATCACATATAAAGAATGCCCTTCAGAATCATAGCAGACTTCTCAAACAAACCCTCAAGGGAAGAAGAGCTTAGAATGACATATTTCAAGGCCTAAAGAAAAATAACCTACAACCCAGATTGATGTACCCTGAAAAAACTACCTTTCAAAGAGAAAAGGTCATGACAAGGGATAAGTCAATATATATTAGGTATAAACATCAATATTAATGGTCTCAATTCACCAGTCAAAAGAAATAGACTGGCAGAATGGGTCAAGAAGCAAGATCCAAAAATATGCTGCATACAAGAAACACACTTAATTCAAAAAGAAATTCATAGACTGAAAGTTAAAGGGTGGAAAACAATACTCCATGTGACAAGAACCCCCCAAAAAGCAGGAGTAGCTATCCTCTTGGCAGAACAAGTGGATTTCAAACCAACACTGATTAAGAGGGACAAAGAAGGACACTACATCCTTGTAAAGAGAATGAACCAAGAGGAAGAGATAACAATCATAAATATATATGCACCAAATACTAGTGTACCCAACTATATAAAACAAATACTAACGGACATGAAAAATCAAATAAGCACTAATACAAGAGTAGTGGGGGTCCTCAATACCCCACTGTCACAAATAGATAGATCAACTAGACAAAAAATAAACAAAGAAAAACTAGAACTCAATCAAACTCTTGAACAAATGGACTTAACTGATGTTTACAGAGTGTTCCAGCCCACAAAATCAGAGTACACATCCTTTTCAGCTGCACATGGACTGTTCTCCAAAATAGATCACATACTTGCTCATAGAACATGTTTACATAAGTGCAAAGGAATTGAAGTTATCCCTTGTATATTATCAGACCATAGCGCTATGAAATTAGCAAAAGAAAGGGCAAGAATTTCATAAACACATGGAAATTGAACAACACACTTCTGAATAACCAATGGGTCACAGAGGAAATTAAAGAAGAAATCAGACAGTGTCTATAATTAAATGACAATGCCAATACAACATACTGGAATCTATGGAAAACAAAGAAATCAGTCTTACAAGGGAAATTCATAGCAGTGAATACTCATATTAGGAAAACAGAGTGAGCTAGAATAAATAACATAATGCTGACCCTCAAGCTTCTAGAAAAAGAAGAGCAGAACAAACCCAAAGCTCATACAAGGGTGGAAATTGAAGGATCAGAGCAAAAATCAATGCAATGGAGACTAAGAGAATGACATAAAAAAAATCAATGAAGCCAAGAGTTGGTTCTTTGAAAGAATAAACAAAATTAACAAACCCTTAGCCAACCTTATCAGAAAAAGGAAAGAAAAGGCCCAAATCCATGCATTTAGGAATGAAAAGGATGAAATTACAACAGACCCAGCAGAAATCCAGAGGATCATCAATACCTACTTTGAGAACCTATATGCCAATAAGATGGAAAACACAGAAGAAATGGACAGTTTTCTAGATACATATGAATTAGCAAAGTTGAATGAAGAAGACCTAAAAATTCTAAACAACCCAATATCAATCAATGAAATTGAAAACGTAATTAAAAACTTAGCAACTAAGAAAAGTCTGGGTCCTGACGGCTTCACTGCAGAATTCTACAAGACATTTAGAGAGGAGCTACTGCCACTACTGTTTAAACTCCTCAGTGAAATTGAAAGGGAAGCAAACTCCTGAATTCATTCCTGGGAGCAAAGAATCACCTAGATTCCAAGAGCAGAAAAAGACCCAACCAAAAAAGAGAAGTATAGGCCAATCTCATTAATGAACATAGTTGCAAAAATCTTCAGTAAGATACTGTCAAAAAGAATGCAGAAGATCATATTCCCTGACCAAGTGGGAATCATCCCAGGGATGCAGGGATCCTTCAACATATGCAAATCAATAAATGTAATACACTGTATCAATAGAGCTAAGGACAAAAGCCATATGATCATCTCAATAGATGGAGAAAAAGCGTTTGACAAAATCCAACATGCATTCCTGATAAAAACCCTACAGAAAATTGGAATAGATGGTCTCTATCTCAAACTGATAAAAGCCATCTATGAAAAACCAACAGCCAATATCTTACTAAATGGTCAAAAACTGAAATCCATGCTAAAATCAGGTACAAGACAAGGATGTCTACTATCACCACTCAATATAGTTTTGGAAACATTAGCCACAGCAATTAGACAAGAGAAAGAAAAGGAATAAAGATATGAAACGAAGTTAAATTTTCACTATTTGCAGATGGCATGATACTCTATATAGAAGACCCCAAAAACTTCACCAAAAATCTTCTAGACCTAATAACCAAATTCAGTTGTGTAGCAGGACACAAGGTCAACACAATCAAAAAAAATCAATAGCCTTCCTGTACACAAATGGCAGACTCACTGAGAGGGGAACTGTAGAAACAACTTCTTTCACAATGGCATTCAAAAAAATGAAACAACTAGGAATCAACCTAACAAAAGAAATCAAAGACCTCTACTCTGACAATTATAGCACTCTGAAAAAAAGTGATTGAAGAGGTTATCAAAAAATAGAAAGACATTCCTTGCTCCTGGGTAGAAAGAATCAATATAGAGAAAATGGGCATACTTCCAAAACTGCTATATAGATTCAAGGCAATCCCAATTAAAATTCCAATAGCATACTTCACAGACCTTGAGAAAACAATCCAAAAATTAATTTGGAACCAGATGAGACCCAGAATAGCAAAAGCAATTCTAGGTAACAGAGACATGGAAGGGGTTATCACAATCCCCAACTTGAAACTATACTACAAAGCTACTGTGATTAAAAAAAAAAAAAAGCATGATACTGGCAAAGAAACAGACCTGAGGACCAGTGGAACAGATTAGAAGATGCAGTAACAACTCTGGACACACTCAGCCACCCCATCTTCGACAAAGGAGCCAAACATCCTTACTGGAGGAAAGATAGCCTCTTTAATAAATGGTGCTGGAAAAATTGAGTTTCAACTTGCCAAAGTTTAAAACTAGACCTATATCTCTCACTATGCACTAAACTAAGATTGAAATGGATTAAAGATCTAAATATTAAAACAGAAACACTAAACCAGCTGAAGAGAGGTTAGGTAGAACTCTTGAACACATTGGTGTAGGAAAAGATTTCATGAACAAAACCTCAGTTGCATGTGAACTAGCACAAACAATCAACAAGTGGGATCTCTTCTTATTAAAAACCTTCTGCACAGCAAGAGAAACCACCAGCAGTGTGAAGAGACAACCCAAAAAGCAAGAGAAAATTTTCATATGTAGGGTTTTCTAATTATTTTTGCATGGCCTCAAATCCCCCCTCACTAAGGCTTGTTTGCATGAATTTAGTATTTATTGACAACATTAACTTGAAAAAGCATCATGCTTCTGTTGATGCCAAGTTCACTACTTATCAGCTCCCCTAGTAATACTACTAACATGATACTGGGAATTATCCAGGAAAATATTTAGCCAGAACTGTGGTGACGAAGTACTTTTGAACAGTGAGGACAGAATAGGATCACTCTACCTCCTCATTTCTTACCCTGTGATTTTGAACCCAAACACATGAAACATTTACATACATAAACTCCAAAGAAAATCATATACACAGTTTGAAAATACCCAGTTATTTGGCCAACCCCTTCTTGATGCTCAGCCGGAGTGGGTGGCCATCTGAGTATCCCTTGCAATAATCCTCACACTCTTGCCAAAATATTTTAACTCTCAGTAGAAAAAAAGATAATTATGAAATATGAGAACATTCCTCATATTCATATTCTCTCTCTGTCTCTCTCTCTCAATATAAGGTGACAGCTCTTGTCTTGATGTATTAGGAAATACTTTTAATATGTACTGATATGAATGGCTGAAAGAAATGGCTATTCCCAGTCCTTTTTAAGTTCTAAGATCTCAGCTGAACATCAATTCTCTATTTCTTCCAGAGTTGTTGATCTAACAATGGTAGATCAATATACCAAAAATCTACAAGTTTTCAGTCTTAGCAAGCCCAAAATACTTTTCACTGCATTTCATAAGGAAAAGATGAATCAAATCTGCTCATAGTTTACATCCTTTGATGTAGGTAGGGTGTTTCTTTTACCAGTTTAATGAAATTTGATCAGGAAATATATGGGTGGACAACGAGCATGGTGTGGAGGCACACATCTATAATCTCAGTTGCTTGGGAGGCTGAGGCAGCAGAATCACAAGTTCAAGTCCTGCCTGAGCATTTAGTGATTTAGAACTAGCCTCAAAAAAATAAAAAATTTTAAAAAGGGCTGGGGATGTAGCTCAATGTGAAAGCTGTGGGCTTAATCCTTATGTTGTGGTCTGGATTTGCAATGTCTCCCTGAGGTAGGATAGAAGAAATAAAACTAGGTAGAAAAGAGACCAGGAAATTGAGAATTTAAAATTGTACTTTTAAAGAAAAATTGCAGCTTCAGAACGCAAGCTGAGTTTATTTACTCCCCAAATGGCAAACCTGGGCAAGTCTGTCCCAGCTGCACATGGATCTGCTATTTGCTTTTGACCTGCAAATTGCCTTTTCCTTCAGCTTCCTCCATCCCAGAAAGCAGCTGAAGTGTGGACAGCATGTCTAATCAAAGCTCCACTTCAAACCCTTGTGGCTGGCTTGCAGTGTAACCAGGCAGACAGTGAGAATACATATCTGAGATCACCCATGCTGATAACAGCCTTTAAATGTGAGCCACACCCCAACTGTATCTTGTCTCAATTCTTTGAGCACCTGCACTCCACTCTTGAGTGTGTCCTATATTTTTCCTATAGTAAGTCCTTCTCAAGCTTTTTTTACGGATGTGTCCTGAAAATTCTTTTTCTGCGATGGGCATCAGTGAACCTGCATACTTATTTTTTAAAGGGGTGGGTTAAGTTCCTTAATTCAGCCTCTGGAACCCTCAGGCCCAGCTGGTGACACCCCCAAAGCCTCAATAAGCACAGAGGCGGGGCTTGTGGAAGATGATTACATCTTGGGAGAACTACAGCTGACTTGCTGCTAGGAGGTGGGGCCTGTTTAGAGGCAGGGGGGCGGGGGACGGGGGGGGGCATGAGCAGGAAGGGCACATTTCCCTTCCAGTTCCTCCTTTCTCTGTCTGCTTCCTGGCCACCATGTGGTGAGCAACTTTCCTCAGCAGCAGGCCCTTCCACTAGGCCATTTCTGCCTTGAAGCTGGCCAACTATGCAAGGACTGAGACTTTTGGAACTTTCAGCCAAAATAAACCTCCCCTCCTTTAAATTGCAGGTGTTGGGTATTGTTTTTCAGTGATAAGAAAATAACAAGGACACCCCAGGACTGAAAAACAAACCCAAAAGAGGGGAAGTAGTTCAATGTAGAGCACTAGCATGCATGAAGCTTTGTGTTCAATATTCAGTGCAGGATAAAAAAAAGAGCTAGAGATGGGTAGAGAGAAATAAAAACAGAGAATTAGGCACAAAAAGGATGTTCATTCTTTGTGTGTAGCCCACTCATTTATTCTTTTTTGTTTTCCTAATTGGTCCATCAACCTAGGTTAACTACCGCCTTTGTTAAGCTTTCCTAACAAAATAGTTACTTCTTAGGCTAATTCGGCAACCACTTTCACAATTTGTTTTTGTAGGTATTATTTTCAGCAATTACTCTTACAAAGTCACCATTCTATTTTAACTCATTTTGATTCAACATCCAGTCATGGTGTCCAGGGCTCCTGGGTCAGTGGCACAGGTCACCTCTGCTCTCAGTGCCGTACCTGGGCTATTTTATGAGTTGTTAACACAAAAATCTGCACACTCCTTTCTTCCTGGTCATCATTATCCTATCATTTCTTTTGCAGATGAGAATAATTATTTGTTTCTCATCAATTTGACTCAATTATCCAGGTTACAAGTGCCAGGTTGGAACATATAATCAAGGATTCTAAAATGAAGATCAAGGGCATCAGAAAAGATCAGAAAGTGGGGGCAGGGGTAGAAAGGATTGCTGATTTTCCTCATCAAGCAAACCTTGGTAAGGAGACACCTCCTTATATGGAGGCTGGGAGATGATAACCAGTCCAGAAATAAGAGACACAAAACTCACAGTACCCACAGACACGAGCCAAATGTTCAGATACCTATTTTCATGGCCCTCCTTTGCCCCAATAATTTGAGCATTTAATCAGAGATGTAACTATATTTTCCATATAATTTATTACTTAAGGCAAATATCGCTCTTCTTAATAAAATTGATTCATTAATATTTTCTAAAAGTTCACATTCTTATGATTTGTAATTTGCTTTATCAAAACCTAACACTAATCACCAGGTGTCTTTATCTTGAAATAAGTGAGTATATTATCAATAATAAAAATATTTAATTTTTGCTGTTTAAACCTAAGATAATTAGAAGAAATACATTTTATGCTTCATTTTACCTGACAGCAAAGTCTTTTTGTTTGTTTGTTTTTGTGGTACTGGAGATTAAATCCATGGGGCACCAAGCTACACCCTCAGCACCCTCAACCTCAAGCATTTTTTAAAATTTTGAGAAAGAGTCTCACTGAGTTGCTGCTGTCCTCGAATTTATAATCTTCCTGCCTCAGCAGCCAGGGTAGCTGGAATTACAGGTGTGCACCACCATGCCTGTCTACATTCATGTATCCTGAATATTCCACATTGAGGTAATGCACATTTGATCCACAGTGTACACTGGCCAATTTGTAGGTTTCAGATATAAAACAAAAATTGTGTGATTATTTGCTTTGAATCTTCTTATCTCAGTTCATTCATAGCTTTCTGAGGTATCACTTTTTTGGAAAGTCAAGAATCTTTACTGTTGGTGAAGTAAATCTTCCTACCTTTTTACTCTTTGAGCTTCATTGTTTTACTATTAATTATTTAACTATTTACAAGGGGTGTTTAATATACCTACACAGTCTTTAGTAAACCACATTAAGACAGATTAACATGGTGTAAAAAACAATAGTCTATTTTGTTTCCAACACTATATACCTTTACTAGGATTTATCTCATGAAAGGTACTTATGCTCACCTAGTACTTACCATAAGTTCTGAGCCTAATGATGATACTGGTGCATAGGAAGCCTTTATATCCTCCAGAAATGATAAAATGAGAGCTATCATTGGAGTCAAAACTCACCTCAGCCAGTGAATTTCTACATGATCATAGATTAGCCTGTCTCTTCCCTATTAAATAGGGAGAGAAAGGCTGCTTCACATCAATCGAACACATAAAGTGATGCACAATTGACGACAGGAATAAAGGAAGTGAGAAGTGAAATAAGGTGATAATTGGGGGTAACTGATGGAGGAAATCAGTAGTAGAAATCAAAGGAGTAGGATGTGAGGACTTAGGGGTAGCCACACAATGTAGGATAGGGGCCGGCAGACTGCAAACCAGGTCTCCAAGTCAGCCAGGAGGAGGGAGCATTAAAAGCCACGTGCCTTCCTTGTACCGTCTCCTCCCAGATGACGTGAAGACTCTTCTATTGGTATGTAATTGTTATGGTTCAGATCTAAAATGTACTCTAGTCTCATGTGTTCAGAGGTGGAGCTTTTGGGAGGTGATTGGATCTAACTTCATAAGTGGATTAATTAATGAGATTATAATATCATGGCATTATTGGGAAGTAATGGAAACTCAGGAGGTGAGGCCTAGTTGAAGGGAGTGTGATGGGAAAGTAAACCTGGGGACTATATCTAGTCCCTGACCCCTTCATCTTTGGCTCTTTCTCTCACCCTCTGCTTCCTTGATGCCATGAAGTAAGCAGCTTTCCTGTACCATGTTCTTCTACCATGATATTTCTGCCTTCCACAGGCCTAAAAGCGATGGAACCAGCTAGTTATGGTCTGAACCTTTTGAAACCATGAGCTTCAATGAATCTTTCTTTAAATTGTTTTTCTCAGATATTTGGTCACAGTGAGGAAAAGCTGACTAATATAGTAGCCCATTGAAAGCTCAGAGGTTAATGTTGACAGAAGGACTCAACACTGGTGGCTGCTTCTGGATTTGATTATTTGATTAAATTTAATGGACAGTTTACTTGGGAACAGTAGTTCAACAAGGCTCTTTAAAAGTAGAAGTATGCATAGTGAGGGCCTTCTTAGAGAACATTGCTTTGAAGATAGCCTTTGAAATATATTCAATCATTTAAAAATTTAATTAGTGAATATGTTATAGTTAGAGTGTGTCCCATAAATTTCATGTGTTACAAACTTACTCCCCAGTGCAACAGTGTGAAGAGGCTGGACTCTTTAGGGCTGATTAAATCATAAGGACTCTGCCCTCATGAATGGACTAGAGCCATTATTATAAGAATGGGTTCCTTATAAAAGGTTAAGAAAGGGATAAGTTTGGCTTTTATTTATCTGTGAGCTTCTCTGTCTCTCTTTCTCTCTCATGCTCTCTTGGCCCTTTACCTCATGCCATAGGATGACATAGAGAGAAGATCCTTACCAAACTCTAGCACCTTAATACTAGACTTTCCTGGCTCCAGGTAGTGAGAAATAAATTTATTTCTTTATAAATTACCCAGTACATGTCCATGCAAAACATATTAAGAGAGAGAAGTGGACTGGTTGCTATGATAAATATCTGAAAATATGGAAGTTGCTTTGGAACTTTAATAAAGTTTAGAACAATTTGGAGGAACAGGCTAGGAAAAAATCTAGATTGTTATGAATGGACCATTTAGGGTAAGGGCTCAAATAGAAAGAACTATAGAGAAAATCTTCAACTTCTTAGAGATTACTTAAGTAGTCATAATCAGAAAGTTGGTAGAAATATAGATGTTAAAAGACATTCTGATGAGGTCTTACAACTGAGGCGTTAGGTATTAGAAACTAAAGTAAATGCCATCCTTGTTACTCAGTTGTAAAGAACTTGATGGAATTAGATCCATTTTCCAGGACTGTGCAGAAGGCAGAACTTCAGACTAATAAACTAAGATATTGGCAGAAGAAATATCTAAGCACAAAAGCATTCAGTGTGCTCTACGACTTATTTTTTAACCCATTTACAGCAAAGTAAGAGAAGAGATAAATTATTTAAAGATGAAATTTATAATTAAATAGAAGCACAGTGGAAAAATTTGGAAAACTTGCAGGCTGGCCTTGTAAAGATTGAAAAAATATCTTTACGAGAGCAAACAAGGGTGTAGCTAAGCAACCATGTACTAAAGCACAGAGAAAAAGGAAAGGTTCCATGCATCAGGGCAATGGGACAATGATCCTGAAAAAATTTCAGAGACTGAGATGAGTTAGGACCTTGAAGGCAAGGTTTCCAGGAAGAGCAGCACCAGTGGAACCTGTGCATTCACTGGCCTGCACTTCCTCAAGTCTCTTTCTCTGTACTACAGTGAGGAGCTCCTCAGTCACCCTCTTATTGGGTCATTTGGACTCAAGTTCAGCTCCTGCTGCCTCCCTGGAGGGCACAAGCTGTAAACCTTGGGAGTGTCCATGTGGTTCTGAGGCTGTTGATACACAGAATTCGGGAGCTGTGGGGCCATTGCTGTCTCCACCTAAATTTAAAGGGTGTCACAGACTGCCTAGGGGCTCAAGCAGAGATTTGTCATCAGGACAGAGCCACCTCAGAGAGTCCCAGTAGGGCTATGTATACAGTGACAGCTCCTGAGACCCCAGAGCTATACGGGTACTAGCTTGTGACTTCAGCCTTCAAGCAACAAGCATGAGACTTCAACCCCAAAGAGCTTCCCAGGGGACTGAGCCTAGCAAATCCCTAAAAGTGGGGCCCCCTGTGGCATTGGGACACTAACTCCCACCCTAGTGGGCCCACAATGCAGGACCAGGAGTTGAAGGAAATTATTCTGGTGCCATAAGATTTAACACTATTTTCCATGTTTTGGACTTATTTGGGACTAGTCACCCCTTTGTTCTTTTCTGTTTCTGCCTTTTTGAATAAAAATGGCTACTACACTATTGTCTTTTGGAATAGATAATAGATAAGTCATACAGGTTAAGGCTGGCGGGAAATTTGCCTCAGGATTAATCATGCTTCAAGTCTTACTTCTGATTTAGATAAGTTTCTGAACTTTGGGTTCTTCAGTTGATGCTGGAACAAATTAAGAGGTTCCTGAGATGGAATACATGTATTTTGCATGTCAGAAGGACATCAATCTAGGGAGCAGATGTGAATTTTGTGATTTGAATGTATCCTCCAATGTACATGTGATAGAAACTTAACTACTGATGCACCAGTGTGGAGAGGTGGAACTTTTAAAAGGTGATGAACTGATGAATGCCAATATCATGGGAGTGCATTAGTTATCCTGAGAATAGGTTCTTGACTAAAGGATGATTTGCCTCCTACTACTCTCATGCTTTCTTGCCTTTCGACCTTTTCCTGTGGGATGATAGAGCTAAAACACTCTCAGCAGATGTCAGCACTTTGATAGTAGACTTCTTAGCCTCCATAATTGTGAGAAATACATTCCTTTTCATTATAAATTACCCAATGTATACTGTTCTCTTACAATTCAAAATGGACTAAGATAATCTACAAGTTTCCCAGAATCTTTAAAGTATAAATATGCTCCCTGCCTTTGTGGCCTGATAGTCTATTGAAGGGGAGGAGAATTCTCATAAATTATGAAAAGGAAAATACAGCATAGGCCTAAGGAAAGAGTAATAGTTTACCAGGATGGAAAGAGCACTCCAGGCAGCAGAAGCAGTACATGCAGATCTTTCAAGCTGAGGGAAATAGAGCTCTTTGTGGAAATAAGGGGTTCTCATTTTATCAAGAGAATAGGCTGGAAAAGGAAAAAAAATCATCAAAACAAGTAAGTGATTTAAAGTCATGTTACAGAGTTTACATTCTAGCTGATGAGCTACAGGAAACATTAAGGGTTTTAGTGGGGTCAGAATCACAGAAGGAATTTGCAGTAAAGAAAGATGATTCTGCTTGTAGGTTGGAGCACAGGTTGCAGCAAAGAAGGGCAGGTGTTAGAGCAATTTGGAAGTACTGGTAGGGGAATTCCACTATGATAGTGGAAATGAAATGGGGGAAAAGGAATTACATACAGAAATTTCAGTATAGAAGAGTGAAAATTGAAATATAATCACTTTTGAATCATTGTAGATAAAGAATATATGAAGAGTATGTTTCCAGGGCTGGGATTGGGAGAGAGAAGATGAATTTGGTTCTGGACAAGTTATCTCTTTAGTCCTTGCAACATATCTAAATAGATTTCTTGTAGGTCATATCAATGAGTCTAGTACTCCAGTGAATAGGCTGAACTGGAGATATAGAAATGGAAATTATTGACATTTAATAGGAATTGAAGTTGTGGGTGGAACATTAAATCACTCAGAGAAAGTGAGAAGAAAACCTAGGAATAAATCAGAGCAACAACTAGATGCAAGAAATAGGATTTTATGAAGATGAAGAGTGGTTGAAGAGATAGGAGGGAAACCAGATATTGTGGTCTTAACAGAAACCAAAAGCAAGAGGTATCTTAGAAAGGACAGTATATTAGTTAGCTCTTTGTTGTTTGACCAAATACTGAAGAAAAACAACTTAAAGGAGGAAAGTCTTATTTTGGATCATAATTTGAAAGGATTCAGTCCACTGGTTAACCAGCTCCAAAGCAGAAACATCATGGTGGAAAGGCATGGCAGGAAAAAGCTCTCCACTCCATGGCAGCCAGGAAGCAGAGGAAGAAGAAGTAGAGAAGGGGCATTCCCATAAGAGGGCCACCACAGTGATCTACTTCCTCCAGCCAGACTCCATGTCAGCATATTCAGCAGTGAACTCACTGATGGATTAATCTATTGATGATCTATTTATCATCCCACAGTCCCTCCTCTGAACACATGAACCTTCTGGGGGACAGTTTTGATCCAAACTATAACAGAAAGTTGATACACACTGTCAAGTTCTGAAGAGCAGTGATCAGTGGCCATCTGAAAACAGCTTCAGTGAAATTGAACAGGTATAAGCCAAACTGGAGAGCAAATTTGAGATAATGGTAAGTTAATAGCAGTAGAGGAAATAACTCGAGAATTTTAACCATGAGAAGGAAGAAATAATTAGAGCAGTAGGTAAAGGGGAGCCAGATCTAATCACAAACAGCTACTCAAAGAGCAAGATTGCCACTAAAGTTGAAGTCACTGGAGCTAATGGATATCTCTCATGGTCTTCTCAGGAGGAAGGCTTACAACTACATTGGCATGTGGAGAGAAAAGCACAACTCAGACAGAAAGGAATGTGTACGCAAGAAGTAGTTCAGGGATGTTGGGATCGTTCTCAACGTTTTTACAAACAGAAAAAATACAAGTGCACTTCTCTGTCTGTCTCTCCCTCTTCCTTCTTCTCCTTTTCTACCTCCAATTCTTTTCCTCTCATATATTTTAAGGAGATTCTCTATTCTAACAAAAAAGGAACTTTGTATCTGAAGAAAAAACCCACTAACAGTCTCTAGCCAGAGCACTGTCCTATATTCACAAAAGTATACAATGATACCTCAGTTATCAAACTTACTTCATTCCAAATTCATTTTCAAACACTGAAAAGTTTGAGAACTGGATGTATTTTTCCATAAGAAATAATGGAAAACCAAATAACCGATTCTGAGACCCCACAACTACACTTGTACATTCCTTTTTCCAAGACTTAAACAAATTTCACAGTGATTTCTTTTTTTAACTGTATTGTAGTTCTCATAGTTTTCTTCTTAGCTTTATTGGTGGTATCACTAACTTTCTTTGGAGCCATGGTTACAATATTTTATGCAAATAAAGCAAAAGAAAACCACAATGATGAATGTTTTAACCCACTCACACAAGCACTATATATTGTCTACACAAGAGCAGGGCTTGGACTGTGTGTTCAGCAAGAACACAAGGGACATGTGATTCATTCTCAGCCAATGCAGGTTTTTTTCAAGTCAGATTTTAGGTTTGACTATTGAGCAAAGTTTCACACATCCAGCAGATTTTTATCAAAATTTGTTGTTCAAGTAGTGAAAAGCTCGATCTTAGAGTCATTCGACAACTGAGGTATCATTGTAATATCATTCTTTATCTATCACATTTGGCACAACATTTGTCTTTACTTAATAAATCACACTTATTGTAAATCTACAAAAAACAAATAGCCATGTAACAGGTTTTCTGAAATAAGAGCAGGGTTGGTTTTTTTTTGAACCCTTAAAAATCAGTTTTGAGAAGATTTTCTAGTATTTCAAATACTTTGATATCTAACTTGTAATACAAAAAATCCAATTTAAAAATTCATTTTGCCCACTCACTTAGTCTGAGAGCCAGGTTGAGCTGAATCATCTGGGAAGCTAGGTTGTTGCTTGCATGCTGTTCAATTAGAAAGAGATGTATCATAAGTGGGAATGTTTGTCCTCATTTACAAAGCAGCAATATTTCAGCCTAGTCATAGCCATAACATTTCATGAGCAGTCTTTAACATTATTTCTCTCCGGGAACAAAGCACTTTTTCTCTTGAGGTTTGTCTAAGATATTTGGTTTCAAATTGGACTCACACAATTTTGTCCTCTGGAGAATGCATACAAAGGTGAATAAGTACAAAAATGCTTTTGGAAACTTCCAGTGGAGACATGTCCTTTCTGCAAGTCACAAAAAGGATTTCAGCTAGAGATGTGAAATGACTAATGACAACACTCCACTGGTTCAAAATCACCTACTCGTTCTGAAGGGGAAGAAATGAAATATGATATTAATAAAAAGTAAAAATTATAATCACCGTGGATCTGCACAACACTAAATATCCCTTGACAACTGTGAGAAAACTCGTGAGTAATTATCAAGGCTCATTTAAAATTAAACGTGGCCTTGTGCCCCCGCCCACTCTTGTGCAGGCATGGCTATGAAAGAGACTTATGATGCCTTTGTGCAGATTGCTGCCGTTATTTGGCTGGCCACTCTTAGGATATAATCTTTTTCCACTGCGATTTAATTAAAACAGTGAAAGATCTGACCTTTGCTGAAGATTTTCTTATCCAAAGGACTAAAAATATCCCCTGGAAGCAGTCTATCAATATGATCTTTCAAATACAATGCTGATAGCCCTAGAGAAGAAGAGAAAGGAAATGAGACACAACAGAATCTACAAAGGTGATTAGCACATAGTTAGTTGTCATAAAACCATAGTCATAAGGTTGTTTACAAGGAGGATGCAAATGTAAGCCACCTAATTACATAAAGCAATGGATGAAAGTCCCCCATCTAGTATCCAGCATATAAAAAGTATGATCAATCAGAACTTCGCAATT
The DNA here is from genome assembly GCF_053883595.1 of Heterocephalus glaber. Lineage (NCBI taxonomy): Eukaryota > Metazoa > Chordata > Mammalia > Rodentia > Bathyergidae > Heterocephalus > Heterocephalus glaber. The sequence goes on along the minus strand of NW_028258312.1, from coordinate 17,753,257 downwards.
TCCCTTCCCTCTTCCAGGAATTATTTTTGTGTCTCTTCTGGTTTAGATGCCATTTAAAGGCCTTAATACCTGATTTGTGGAGATCCACAGGAGGATTTCCTGTCCTTGTGCCCCTATAAATCTATGCAATCTGTAGCAAAAGAGTTTGACGAAGAAGGCGCTTCTCTTTATTGATGAAAACAGAGGCTCACTACGTGCTCTGTTCTGATAAGCTGAAGTGTTCCTGTCCAGCAGTAGGATAAATGCCTTTTATCTTCCTGCTATGATAGGAGAGAAAGTTTCCGCCTTTTTACTGCATAAACATAGGCTTCTAGTCTGAAATACGATCTGATGGATAGAGAATGCAAGTAGCTTAAGGAGAAATGGAGCCCATGATGAGGACGAAGTCCTGCTAATTCTGCCAATAATCTTATAGGGAATAGTTAAAAAATTCCACATTTGAAGAGATCAGATAGACCTGGGGTCAACTCCTTCACTATTTCCTAGTTATCACTGCTTAGGAAATACACAAATCACTTCTGACTTGGTTTATAAATGAGAATAATATGATTTTGCAAACTTTTCAAGATAATAGAGATAAATATAGCATATCACCTGACACATACTTTTGTTAAATAGTAAGTAGAAGTTATTATCAATAGTCAAGAATGTTAAACCAGCCTTTGTGGGTCAAATTAAGAAGCTACAAACTCTCCCAACAAAATATAAACTCAAGATTCCACTGGCCAAACTGATTCTGTTGACTGACTGAATCAAACAGTAAGCACAGTTTAGTCAATACAGTATGGTTAGTTCACTAAATTAGCACTAATTTCAAATTTTATTCAACTCATTCACAGTACACATATGTATTTTCAGTTCTTGCTGTGCTTTTTTTTTCTTTTTTTTTCTTGCTGTGCTTTAACAAATGTTATAACTGTCTGAGTTTTAACTAGTGCCCCACAGTGCCCAGACCAGTTGAACACTGGAAAAACTGAGATCAAACAAAGACGAGCAAAGGCAAAGAAAAACTATATTTTATTCATCCTTTTCTATAGAGATGATCCTCAAAGTCCTTAACAACCAGTATGGAATAAGCATCAACCAAGAAGAAGGGATGTTGACTATAGACAAATGAAATGGCAGCCAAGTGAGAGTGGATGCTAGGTGGGTATCAGTCCTGCACTTCTCTACAATGCCTACCATTGAACTTTGCAATAATATGTTCTATTAATATTATTTAAATGAATCATACCATATTAACCTGGCCATCTCAAAAAAATGAAGTTAGGAAAAAATTGAATAATTAGCAACTTAAAGATTTATAAAACAATTATTTTTTCTTCCTATGAGCTTTTCAGTTTTTGTGTATGAGCTTGAGTACATGTTGTCTGGGTTAATTATAGTCTTTCATTATTTATATCTTGACATTTGGGATGCTTAAAGTGACAGATATTTTAATGATTAATAATTATAATCCATTTGTAACTTGACTCATTCGAAAAAAGCTCTATCTTTATAGTGTATAAGGAGCTTTATAGGAATTCCTGTGGCAATCCTTCAAAACTGAAAAGATAGGTTCAGAGAGGTCAAGTGAATTTTCAAAATCAGAGAACTAGTGAAGTGCAGAGTGAAGCCTTCTGCCTAAAGCATGTAGTTTCAAGTCCAGTGTTATATTCCCGCCACACCATGCAGCCTCTTAGCGTCCTGTAAATCCACACTAGGCTTTATCTATGGCAGATGCAAGTCTTACTAACAAGCAGTTTTCCATGGTGTTCCTTGTGCTCTAAGCTTCAGCACCTAGGACAGCGCCTGCATGGTCAATGTCAGTCAGTAGGTGTGATTATGAGTGTGATTGTGGGACTCCCGTCAGTATTTTTATATTTCCACAACTTTATCATTCTGAGGACAGCACTAAATTCCTCTAATCCTCCCTCCTCTTCTCTCTTGTGCCTGATTACTATGGCCAATGATGGCCTCACCACCAGAACTGCTGTTTTCCCAACACAGTCCAGTTGTCACTTTTAAGCACACCTTCAGCCCAGCTAATGATTTCATATGGATAAGTCAGGGAGTTATGAGAAAAGTGATAGCATCACAATTTTAATTGTTATTAAACACATACATTTTGCCCTTTTACATCTGTTTTTAAACCAAATACAGACTTTAATAATTATACTCAGCAGAGGCATCTGGAAGATGTTTTGATACTAGTTGAAAGCAGACACCAGATGGGTTAGTCAATCTGGAACAGACGGTAAGTTGGCATTAATTAATTATAAGCCTGGACCTTTCCACCATTCATGATTCTCAGTGTCTATGAATAAATTCACCATTTTTGGTTTATTTCAGTTTTCTAAATTCATCTTTCTAAACTGTGTGGTTTTAGGAGGAAAAAGCAGGGAGGAACTTTTCTCTTTGATTGAAGAATATTTTGAGCCCTCCAGATACTCTAGGGTTGAAAAATGAACTCTGGTGACTTCATGATATTATTAGTAAAGCCGTGAGACTCATCATTGTTATAATCACCACAGACTTAGGATTTCTCTACTTCTATTCTGACAATTAGTGCTACCCTCTTCCCACTGTCTTCCTCCTCTGTTCTGTACTGGCAGTGACATTACTTGTGGGAACTTCACCCAAAGGACAACAGTCAAATGCAGCAAAGCATACTTTTACAAAAAGATGCACACATGTCTATAATCAAATGCAGAGCTCTCTGGAAGGGAAAGGTTGAGGTGAGCCAATGAGAGCTAAATTAGGAGCAAGACTTCTTCTAATTCATACCCTGACATCTTGGATGAAGTGCATGGAGGAAAGAAATTGAGAGAAGGAAAAAGTAAGTTTTTTGGTTCCATGGAGCACCATCTGCCTCAGATTGAAAGAAACAATCACAAGGCCACCAAGAATGTGGCATGGATCCACATAGTCTTATTGATAAAGGAGTAAGAGTTGGATTGATGAGTGATATTTTGCACATGGGGATAACATAAGCACTCACTAGTCAGTGTTGCCCAAGTTTACCAATCAGATCATCAGTCCTCTTCCTTGAAGTATAGGAACAAAGATAAGGACCCACATGGAGTGATGTCCAGAGTGCAAAAAAGTTACTGTTGTGTTCACCATTCTTACTCAACTTCTTAATGCCTGAGATTCTGCTCATAGAATCACCTCACAATTTAACTTTAAATATTTTATAGAAATTTTTTAAAAATTAAAAAGTGAAACAAAGTGAGAAGTCACTAGAGAACTGATCTGGAGGCTTAAAGAAGAGAGTAATGAGGCAGCAGATTCCAAAGTGGGAGTGCAGGAAGAGGGGAAAAAAGAGACACCCCAATCCGAATGGTTCAAAACTGGGGCTATTGAGGAAAATCATGTTTTGTCTCAAGCTAACCTTAGAGGCCACATAAGACAGAGAAAACTCTTCTTTGTATAGTCTTATCAGCTGTCTAACTTCCTAGCTGACTATCCAGTGGATAGTGAGCCATCTGTGAACCTGACATAGAGGAACAGAGCTCAGAGAGAGTGTATATTTCCAGTCCCACCACACTCAAAAGTTTTCCTTTCAGAATTTAGACCACTCATACAGATGGGAAGCATCTTCATTATGAACTACTCATCTTACCAGATACCAAGAGTATACACAGAGCATACTTCAACTAAAGATTAAGATTTCCTCCTCATAGCTTAGGTATTGTTGCATTTTCTCTCAAATTTTACCTAGAGACATCTGCAGAAGTTAGGTAGGTGGTTACTGGGGCCAGAGCAGATTGTTTCTGGACTTGTACAGAAGTCTAAATAAAATAGATTGCTCTTGCAAAGTAAACAAGAAAATGGCACAAAAGGAGACAAAGTTGAGAAGCAAGGAAAGTTCAGAAACCTATAATGGCATTACATAGTCACAGAAGCATAGTTCTAGGAGTGGAGGTGCATCTCTCTCCAATGTAGGAGGAACCCATGCCTCTGAACATAAGGTAGCCTTATCTCAGCTTCCAAATCCAGGTGCCATTGTCATTTTCCATTGCAGATTCCTTGTGAGCACTGTCTAGACAAAGGTACACTATAATACTAGTGTGTAACCATTATCTCCTTAGTGAACGTGACCACACTATGAATGACTTTTGACAAGTAGAAATTTTCAGATTGTATTCCTCTGAACCCTACAGTTTCACACAATTGTCCCATGGGATGTCTTAGAGAATGCCAAGGAAGACAAGAAACTGGAGGTTTTACCTCAACCCCTCAAACCCTCTACTCTGCTGCCATTTCCCACACAGTAGTTCACTTCTATTTGCATATTACACCGGAGTTCTGTGTAGTATCTCCAGACAGATTCTGTGTAGTGTCTCTTTGGGGTCAGACTATGCCACTGTAAAATTATACAAACTCATTGGCATTAACAGTGCAGACCCATAGATCCTGTTTCCTCAGAAAATTTCCTAGAGATGCATGACATGGAAACACAGGGCCAACTAATCTCAGAAAGATGCCAACCAAAATGTGGGCATGTCTTTCAGAAAGAAGAGATTTTTAAAACTTCTGCCAATGTCAAAGCATACAGAAATTTAACATAAAATGACTGTATATCACCATTTCCTAAGTCCATATTTCTGAGTATCATTTGGTTACCCATGTGGATCTGCTGATGAATTTTCCATTCCCCACATCAGCTATAGTCTCATTATAAATTAGTACATTAGTCATCTGTTTTCTTCACATTTCTTTCTTAGGAGCTTGCATTAATATGAGTTGGTCTATGAAACATCTATTATCAAACACTAATTGGATCACAGCAAAGATTTCTAGATCAAGGAAAAAGATAACTTTCCAAATTTCACCCTCTTTAGGAGCTTCTAGAGAGCCTGCTGGCTCCTTCTCATCAGATTTCTGCCCTAATTTGAAACATCTTTCAAATCTTACCCTAAAAATTCCTGTTGAATAAAGTACTTAGACAAGAGCAGATTTGAAATATGATTACGAGCCATGACTTTTGAAACATGTGAATGAAACTCAATTTATATTCTTTCATTGCTGTAAATTAAGATGGCATTAGGAAATGGCAGAAACACATAATGTTAAGCAGAAGGCGATATTATACATTAACAATGGATAATACAAACACTTTTATGTAAGACTTTTCTCTAGTAGTCCATTAACCATTAATAACTGCCTTTCACATTTATGTAACTTTACTCATGGAAATTTTATACACTATGACTAACTCATAACTTTTTTAAAAATTAGATACATGGCTAAAAATATCACCTGTTAATGTAGTTATTAAGCAACTTTATGTTTCATAACAGAACCAATCTGGGCTAGGAGAAACAATTCCTTAGAGGAAAATTATTTGCTTGCTATTTCAATGTGTTATGGAGAGGGTTGTCTTTAACTCAGTAGTCTAACACAAAGTTGAAGTGAGAATTAAAGATTTAGAGGATTTCTATATCTTTTCCTGGGAATTTAGTGTTGTATGACAAATAAAATTCATATATTACTTTCTGAATGGTAAGAAATCATTACCAGCACTTAATGATAACCAGAATAAAAAAGCAACAACTAATAAATAGTATTTTCAAAATATACATTGATGAACTTTCACTTCCCTCTTTTTAAAATTTCTGTTGCATATTGTGATATATGTTAAATGTCGGGGAAAAGGCAGGACCCCAAAATAATGGCCTAATAACAACCAGCATTTTTGAATGCTGTGTGTAGGTGAGGCACTCTATCAAATGCTTCATATATTGCAGTGCGCCTTGTGAGACATAATTTCTTCTCAATATAGAGAATCTCTCAGACAGTTTTGTCCAGGTGAGAGCAACAAGTGCCTTAGGGTAGGTCTCTATTGAGGAATATTCCATTTACTGGATTATTAAAACCATGTAAATGGATAATGAGTAAGTAGCAACCATTTTTTTGGAGGGAAGATGTAACAGAACTTTTTATGACCCAACAAAGGCCTTTCCTCTCAACCTCTTGGCACTAAGAAATGTTTGGTAAATTTGTTTACACAATAAATTACGCTCCTTTGGAGAGAAAGAAGAACAAGGCTCTCAACTTTCTCCTTTCAGGATTCAGCTCTATTAAAACTTTCGTGGTGCAGGGAAATGAGACAAACTGAAGACTTGTCCTAAGAAGGCATTAAAGACTCCAAGAGGGAACTTGGCTTTAAGGAAGGAACATAGAATGGAGACTCAGATTGAACACAAGATCCTACTGCCTTTGTACAGTTAGGTCAGAAGAACCTAAACTGGAAAATCCCTGGAATATCCTGGAATAGCCCTTTACTCCTGGAATAGCACTTTAGTTCCCTGGCACATGCTCAGCTATCCAAAATCTCTGGATAGTCTGAGTTAACAAAGTGAGATGTTCTGAGAGGTTAATAACAAATGATAGCCTTGCTTTTGCAACTGTAGGTCTAGGTCTCAACAGAGACTGGCATAATTATTTCTGTTCAGATTTTCATGCTAGATTTAGGTAGAAAAGAAAATGACTGGGGAGTGACTTGGTTATGTTCTTCTGGGGTTGAAAAAGATACTTTCATAGATAAAGCAGTTTGTTATGGCAGCAAAATCACTGTATACAAATGTGCAGATTGGGTAGTTCACAACTACAAAGAGTGCATCTTTATTGATTCAAAAGAAAAGGCTCTGGTGGATAATGGTCATGCATACCTGCACACACATACACACACATGCTACACAAATCCACAAAAAGGAGAGGGTAGGGGACTCAGAGACCCCTGAATGTCCCTGTGTCCTCGCACCATGTGTTAGGGCAGTGTGCACACATATGAGTGAGTCATGGCTGCTATGGTTTCCACACGTCAATTTCAATTTGCGTGCTGCCTTTCCCCCTTCCTGCGCTTTCCAGCCTGATGCCATCCCATCCGATTCTAAGAGTATCAATGACAACAGCTGTCCAGGGGAGTGTGGCTCTTCCTGTTTGCTAATAGGCTGTAGAGACACCATCTTGATAATGGCCCCGGTAGCCCCATGGAGATGCTCTTCTTTCTCCCCACAGCTGGGCTTTGCGGTGGCATCCTGTCCAGACAAAGGTGATTAGTCAAATGGTGGCTTATTAATGGCACAGAGTTAGGAGCAATGAACTTCAGGCTCTGGATAAGAAAGAATCTATGTCTTGAGACAGACTTATAACTAAAAGTGACTTCTGTGTCACGTAGGTGATAATGAAGAAGGAAATACAGCTATAGATGGGACTTCATTAAAGTTGACATCTGGAGGTTGGTGCTTTCAGCTTCTGCACAGCACAACTGTACTCACACAGTGCTGACCACAATTACTGCCCTGAAATGGCTTCTTCTTCTTCTTGGAACAAAGCTTAAAATGCCTAACACATTCTATTGTGCTCTGCTGTGTTTAGGTCCACTTATACAGCCTCCTCTCTTCCCATTCTCACACCTGCTATCCATAAAGAACTTAACTGGCCACTACCCAAATGGTCCAAATATTCAATGTAATTCCAGTAAGAATTTTGGCAGTTGTGTAAACTGATAAATTGCCATGCTGATCCAAAATACATGTGGACATGCGAAGGACTAGGAATAGCAATGCACAGACAGTCTGGAAGAATAGCTAACCTGGAAGATATTCTACTGGCATTCAAGGCATATAATACAGCTATACAAACAGTGTGGTGTTGGCATAATCATATATGGATAGGTTAAGGGAAATGAGTAGGGACCCCAGAAGCATGGACATATATGTATATAGATACAAATGATAACGAGAATCATGCTGCAGTGCAGTGGGTGTAAGAGAGTCATTACAACAAAGCAGACTGAACTGCATATCCATACAGGAAAGAAAATGAATCTGAACTCTACCTTTTACTACATACAAAACCCAACTCCAGATAAATTTAAATCTAAATATGAAGTTGTATACTCTTAGAAGAAACCATGCAAGATGATTTCGTAGTAAACAAAGATTTCTTAAATAAGTACAAAAAGTATCAAAAATTTAAAATGAAAATTAAAATATTTTTTAATGCAGTGCTGGTAATTATACCCAGGGCTCTGTGCATGCTAGGCAAGCTTTCTGCCACTGTAAAAATATTTCCTTTTATCAAAAACCACAATTAAGATAGTGAAAAGGGAAGCCACTCAACGTGAGATATTTGCAGCACAAATGTCTGAAAAAAGACTCATATATCAAGAAAATATAATTCTTATAATCTAATAAGGAAAAGACACAAACCTATAGAAAAATATATATGAAGTGGTAATTTAAAGAAGAGAATATCAAAACATAGAAATGTACTTAACCTCATTAGTCATCAGAGACATGCAAATTAAAATTATAGTATGAATCTATGTACCCTCATTAGTATGGTCTAATTCAAAAGACTAACAATATCAAATCATGGTGAAGATGTGGTATAACTCAAACTTTTATGTACATATTGTAGGTGGTAAGATAAATACAAACAGACACATTAAAAAACTGGCATATATTTATTTAAACTAATTATAGCCAGAAACTTTGACACAGTGATTTAATTTCTAAGTATATACCCAACAGGAATAGATATATAGAAAAATGTGCATAGGAATATTTATGGTTGTGGTATTTATAATAACCTCAAAATGGAAACAGCTCATGTGTCCATCAACAGTAGAATGGACAAATAAATGGTAGTATGTATATTCCTAAGAGTATAATATATGCAATGAAGGTGAATAAGCCAAAATTACACTATAAGAGTAGGTGACTATCTCAGACACAGTGTTGAAAGAAAGGAGCCAGACACAAAATAATGCACATTATGCAATTCAACCAAAGTTCTAAGACAGGAAAAGTCAATGTATTGGGACAGTCAGTGGCTCTTCTCCAAAGGAGCTAATATTTAAGGAAATGTAGGTTCTTCTGAGATGCTGGTAATATTCCCTTTTTGACCTAGTGTTAGTTACACTGCACAGCCAGTTTATAAAAGATCATTTAGCTATACAGTTTATTTGTGCACTTTTCTTTAGGTAAGTCATACTTCAGTAAAATAATCCACTTTTTAAAAAGCATTTTGGGAAGGCAGCCACTTATTCTTGTTTGAGAGAGGATTTTGACTCTACAGTCATGGTTAATGCAAGTTCCGGAGAAGACTTAAGTTAGTAAAAGACAAAAAGAGAAGGAAGGAGGGAAGGAAGGAAAGGAGGGAGAGAGGGAGGGGAAAGGGAAAAGAAATCAATTCCTGGAGACTGACAATTGTTTAAGTTGGGTCATGAGGACTTTCATTAGTTTTTATTATATTTCATTATAATCTTCTCTCTAACTTTGTAAATGATTTCAATTTTCCATAATAAAAGTTTTTCCCCCTAAAAATCGATGAGATGTAAAACCTGATTTGCATCTAAATCAAATCACACTGCTATTTTCTACTCTATTTATGTTAGTTCCCTAAGGAAACAGTGTCATCAAAATTTTTTGCTCATATAGAAAAGCTCTCTTTCTGGCCACTTGAAACTATGGAAAGTTCTTTCTTATGGGTTCCATTTTTCATCTTTTTAGAAATAAAGATATTCACTATTTCCCTTGGATCAAGACTCCCACCAGCCAATTATGCTCTCTCCCTCCCCCATGCCATTATCTAATGAGTGCCCAGATGATGAAAATAAACTTCAAAGGAAAACACAGAGGGAAGTATACAAAACTAAAGAACATTAGCCGGAAAGGAGAGACTGGATGTCATGCTAACGAGTGTCCTGATGCCAAATCAACTGAAAAGGAAATGATTAATTACAAGAGTGTAGCAATAGAGATGCCCCCAAGTGTTTCAGTAAAGTCCAGTGACGCAGGCTGGAGTCCAAAATAACAGGACAATTGATTTGAGAGTGGGAAAAACACTTTTTAAAACTCCATGTGTCACATACAGATGGCCCTATTTTTTAAAAAATATCAAAAACTGCTTTCAAAGATCAATACAACAAAGCTACAGGTAAAAGCTACAGATAATTTTATTTTTTATATACCAAAATGTTCTTATGTTAGAGGATAGAAACAGTGCTGTAAAAAACTGATTTTTTTTAATTAAGCAGAAAATAGTTGCCATAAGAAGCCACAGTTCCCCACAGAAAAATATCCTAAATCTGATTTAGTTTTACTTTGAAATTACCATTTTAATATATTGTTTTACAACATTTTTATATCATTTTCACTTCTTCATAAGGTTGAACTTTTGTCAATTTTTCTCTCCCCTTCAGCCAAGGTGAAGTACTGAGCCTTCCCAGGTATGGAGTGAAGTTTTCCTTTGTCCTCTGATTGAGTTCTACCCGCCAACTTGTCTCTTCACCAGCGAGAAGGGGAAGTGGGATAAATTTACTCACTTTTCAGTTGTATGTTTGACAAGCTGTATAAATACACCCTTCAATGCAGTTTTGTCCTTTGGAAATTTTCAAGCAGTATGTCCTCCCACCTACCCAAGCATCATGCTGAGTACTACGAGACTGCAGGTTTGGAACTTGGTAGAGAGGAGGTTCGAGGATGTTACACAGGACGTAACAGAGTCTGTTTCTTTGCAAAGAGGAATTGCATTAAAATGAACCAAGAAATGAATCAAAATGTAAAATATACTTATCTTCCTCTTCAGCAGTGCCTGAACTCCTTTTAATCACTCATGGTACAAAGGTTGAGCACAGAAAAATTGAAAGAGGAAGTCCAGGGGGCAACCATTGCCTAGATAACAAGAAAGGAACCTCTGGTTTCTTTCAGGATGTTGAGTTACCTTGTAGCAGTACAGTACAAGAGTAAGAGTAGCTTGCATTGAGGCAAGTTTTCAGGATGTGTTAAAAGACCTCTCTCTTCTGACCCATAACTTGAAAAATGTTTAGAACCTTAAAAATGATATGAGTTGTCACTTAAGCTGAGGCTGATATGTTTTCTGGTTTTTTCCTAAGTGGTAGTAATCTTGACTTTAGAACATAGACACAGCAGGGGGAATGGAAATCAAACTAGAAATTGTCCTCTGGACCACACCCTACTAAACCTTTTTAGTTTCCTACTGTGGAGGAATTGAGCAAAATTCATTTCAAAATGAACCCTTTTATAGATGTTTTGCTTTTATTTAATTAAGTATATAGTCACATGAATATATATAATTTAAATCTATAGTGGGTATTCACATATTCTAAGCTACTTTATTTTAGTGCTGTACATAGAGGAATACTTATCTAAAACTCGCATAAACAATATCTCGCTCTGGATGTACTTATCCCAGGGTTGACATCATCAGTAACTTATGCTTTTCCCACTTTCCTGCTCCTCAGAATATTGATTTTGATCTTCAAGCTTCTCTGCAAATGATCACAGGATAGTGATTTCAGTCTCTGTACACAGTATAATAAAAAACAAAAAATTGAGAAGGGCCAATATTTCCTAATGTGTCCCTTTTACTCAGAGTTAATTTTTTCTAAGAATCTTTCAGATTTTGTCTTCTATTGCATTGGTTAGAACAAAGTGATTTAAAGACAAAACTGGGGTTCTATAATATGGGGGAAAGAGCAGTTGATGGAATGGTAACAAGCTCTATATGCCACAAATACTTTTATAAAGTTCTGCATTAAGAAGCCCGTCATCTGTTATTATTCTTAAATATTAGAACTTAATAATAAACATGGGCTGGTGTTTAAACAGGACAACAGTGATCCTGTTTCCCACAGTGAAACCACGAGTGCATGTTTGGGTTTTTTTTATGCATAGTTTGTTTTTCTGTTTTCTGACTAGTTTCCCAATCTTCGTCTAGTGTAGAGTCAGGTGAACTGAGCTGGTCATGGTACCAAGTGCAGATAAAAGCAAATTGAACAAAGTCAGGTAGAGTCCTTGGCTGAGTCATCAACCTGAAAATTTAATCAGAGAAGCCATGACCAGATAAAAGGCAACAGATCAGACAACAGTGACATCAGATAGGGATAGAAGTTGATAAATAAAAGGACTTGGAACAGCTATACAGTATGAAATAATATAGTAAAGAAACTTGAATATGTCAATAACAATAGATATACATGGAATAGACTTTTCACATAAAAGAAGTATAGATTTTTTTAATCTTTTATCTATAATCAGACATATATTTAAAAATTAGACATAAGCTTGTTATAACAGTTAAATATTAGCCAAAAGAGCACTTCGGGAAAGTATTAATATTTGGCAAAATTTAGTTTAAGATAAAAACCATTAATAGAGATGAAATGAGTGGCCATATAATCATAAGATTAATTCAACAAAAATATATACAAATTTTTAGTTTACAGTAGCTTCCAAAATAAAATGCAAATATTGCCCAGAAGATGATTGTTTTGTTTCTATACACAGCAAATGCATGCCACAACTTCCTTTTTCTTTTTAATTCAACTAGTTCTTTATTGTACATAGTGCCGACATCTTCACCAAACAGTGCTCAAGGGTTTGACTGATCCATGTTCGGCACACTCCAGGCAAAAACTGAGATCCACGGTATTTACACCATGCAGAACAGCAGCAACCAGGGGATTGCAGTCAACATGCATTGTTGAGAGTTCTGGCTTAGAAACCAACAACATATCTTTAATAGCCACACACACATTACACATTTAAAACATGTAATTTTAAACTACAATAATAAAATTAACTAAAAATTCATCTATATTTCATGTGTATCCTTTAGTGATTGACAAATCTATACGTGGCTTTTGACTTTTCATTGTAATTGAAGGCACCTGCATTTAGGATAATAACTGCAGATGGGGGACAGCAGAGGAGCTTCGCTGGACAGGCAAAGTCAGACTGTAACAAGTGAAGACATGTCCCCTTTCCTCTTTCTCTTTTCCAGAAGGATCTAGGCCATTTTCATTTATTCATACCCCAACTTGTTCAAAGATGATAACTGGACACTGTTCTCAGCCCAAGTTTGAAAATGTACAAAAATTGGGTGCAACTAAGTTGTGAGTCTGTCCATTTTTCTGTTGTGATCTTTATATCTTATTGAATAGTGTTACAAGGCCATTCCCACTAACATACTGTATCCAAGCTTAATGTCTATGGTTGTTTTTACGTTAGGGCAGAAGTGGGTTTTCAGATTGAGATTTAACTGTATTCTTGGAAAGTAGTCTGGCAGCGTTTACGCCATTCTAGTGTCTGCATGAAATAAATACATATAAAAAAAGCAAAAACAGGCCCATAGACCAAGGTCAGCTCAAAACAGGGAAGCACATTTCTTGTAAAACATTTACAAGACAAACTCAAGGTGAAATTTGCTGGGAGGGCACAAAAACACCAAAAAAATTGTCCCTGAGGTTTTGTTTGGTTCATTACTTCATTTTGGTTTGATGTTTACAATTAGAATTTTTAAATTTTTTGCTGGCTTCCTTTATCTTGTCAGACAGCTCTAAAATACTATTGACTGTCATAAGAATACAAATAAAGACTTCTAGGCAAACCACAAATTTTAAATGTGTAAGGTACAGACAGAGGAGCAGAGGTGCCCCCCGCACAGAGGAGGTGAACCTTCTGGGCACTGTACCACCACCCCCAGCACCAAGGAGGTAAGCCGTGTGGGTGCCAACACCACACATCCCTTCCCCTCAACCCAGTGAAATGAGGAAACATGTAAATGACTCACAAAACCAGACTACCAGATCACCAAACCAATCCTAAAGAGAAATGAGATGGAACAATCTGATACTCAACTCCCTGAACTAGCAACGAAAGAGGATCCGGAAAAAATGAAATCAGAAATAATTTCTCATATATCAGCAGAGATTGTGCACATAGTACAAGACATGATTAGTAAATCTAGAGAGGACACAGATAAAAAAATAGAGGATCTGAGGAACATGATGGAATCCCAACATAGGAAACAAATGGAATCCATAAAACAGATGCAAACAGATTTCCAGGAGATTAAAAACTCCATTGAAAGTTTACACAACAGAATGAGCCAATGTGAGGATAGAATTTCCAATACAGAAGATAAGATTGCAATTAGTGACCAGGAAAAGAAAAATTTCTTTAAAATAGTAAGGGACCAAAAGAAGTCAATCCAGCAGCTGCTAGATCATGCAAAGAAGAATAACATAAGACTGATCAGAGTCAATGAAGAAACAGGAGAGAGTGCTGACAACATAAAAAAAAAAAACTGTTCACAGAACTAATGGCAGAAAACTTCACAAGCAGGGAAAAGAACTTGACATACAGATAAGTGAGGCATATAGGACTCCAACTAGCCTTGATCAAAAAAAAAAATCTACACATAGGCATATAATAGTTAAGATTCCAGAAACAAAACAGAAGAACAAAATTCTACAAGCAGTTAGAGAGAAGAAGCAAATCACGTACACAGGAAAGCCCATTGGAATCACAGCAGACTTCTCAATGCAAACCCTCAAGGCAAGATGAGCTTGGAGTGATGTATTTCAAGCCCTAAAGGAAAACAGCCTCCAACCCAGATTGATGTACCTTGCAAACCTATCTGTCAAAATTGATGGAGAAACAAGATACTTTCACAACAAAGAGCACTTTAGGAACTTCATGAATACCAAACCAACACTCCAAAAAATTTCAGACGATATTCTAGGAAAAGACAATGAGGATCAAAATCCCAGGAATCCCAGCAGAATGAATCCATCAGGCATGCAAAGAAATTAAATACAAATGGGGAGAATCCAACAAAAGAAAAAGTCACGACAATGATAAGTAAATACATATCAGTTATAACCATCAATATTAATGGTCTCAATTCACCAGTCAAAAGAAATAGACTGGCAGAATGGGTCAAGAAGCAAGATCCAAAAATATGCTGCATACAAGAAACACACTTAATTCAAAAAGAAATTCATAGACTGAAAGTTAAAGGGTGGAAAACAATACTCCATGTGACAAGAACCCCCCAAAAAGCAGGAGTAGCTATCCTCTTGGCAGAACAAGTGGATTTCAAACCAACACTGATTAAGAGAGACAAAGAAGGACACTGCATCCTTGTAAAGGGAACAATCCAAGAGGAAGAGATGACGATCATAAATATCTATGCATCAAACACTAGTGCACCCAACTATATAAAACAAATACTAATGGACATGAAAAATCAAATAAGCACAAATATAATAGTAGTGGGGGATGTCAATACCCTACTCTCACAAATAGATAGATCAACTAGACAAAACATAAGCAACGAAATACTGGAACTCAATCAAACTCTTGAACAAATGAACTTAACAGATGTTTACAGAGTGTTCCACCCACAAAATCAGAATACACATTCTTTTCAGCTGCACATGAGTCATTCTCCAAAATAGGCCACATACTCACTCACAGAACATGTTTAAGTAATTGCAAAGGAATTGAAGTTATCTCCTATATATTATCAGACTATAGTGCAATGAAATGAAGATCAATAGCAAAAGAAAGGACAAGAATTTCATAAACACATGGAAATTGAACAACACACTTCTGAATAACCGATGGGTCACAGAGGAAATTAAAGAAGAAATCAGACAGTTCCTACAATTAAATGACAATGACAATACAACATATCAGGATCTATGGGACACAATGAAAGCTGTCTTACAAGGGAAATTCATAGCAGTGAATACTCATATTATGAAAACAGAGTGAGCCCAATTAAACAACCTGATGCTAAACCTCAAGCTTCTAGAAAAAGAAGAGCAGTACAATCCCAAAGCTCAAAAAAGGGAGGAAATTTTATGGATCAGAGCAGAAATCAATGCAATGGAGACTAAGAGAATGATACAAAAAATCAGTGAAGCCAAGAGTTGGTTCTTTGAAAGAATAAACAAAATTGACAAATCTTTAGCCAATCTTATCAGAAAAAGGAAAGAAAAGGCCCAAATCCATCCAATTAGGAATGAAAAGGACAAAATGACAACAGACCCAGCAGAAATCCAGAGGATCATCAATACCTACTTTGAGAACCTATATGCCAATAAGATGGAAAACACAGAAGAAATGGACAGATTCCTAGATATGTATGAATTACCAAAGTTTAATGAAGAAGACCTAAAAATTCTAAACAACCCAATATCAATCAATGAAATTGAAAATGTAGTTAAAAACTTACCAAATAAGAAAAGCCCCAGTCCTCATGGTTTCAGTGCTGAATTCTACAAGACATTTAGAGAGGAACTACTGCTACTACTCTTTAAACTCTTCAATGAAATTGAAAGGGAAGCAATACTCCTGAATTCATTCCTGGAAGCAAGTGTCACCTTGATCCCCGAAGCAGAGAAAAACCCAACCGAAAAAGAGAACTACAAGCCAATCTCACTAATGAACATAGATGCAAAAATACTTAATAAGATACTGCCAAATAGAATGCAGAAGATCATCAAGAAGATCATACGCCCTGACCAAGTGGGATTCACCCCAGGGATGCAGGGATGGTTCAACATATGCAAATCAATCAATGTAATACACCACATCAATAGAGCCAAGTACAAAAACCATATGATCCTCTCAATACATGCAGAAAAAGCATTTGACAAAATCCAACATGCATTTATGATAAAAACCCTACAAAAAATTGGAAGAGACAGTCTCTACTTCAATCTGATAAAAGCCATCTATGAAAAACCAACAGCCAATAACATACTAAATGGTCAAAGACTGAAATCCTTCACACTAAAATCAGGAACAAGGCATATCCACTATCACCACTCCTGTTCAATGTAGTCTTGGAAACATTAGCCACAGCAATTAGACAAGAGAAAGAAATTAATGGAATAAAGATAGGAAATGAAGAAGTCAAATTGTCATTGTTTGCAGATGACATGATACTCTATATAGAAGACCCCAAGAACTCCACCAAAAGTCTTCTAGACTTAATAACCAAATTCAGTAAAGTAGCTGGATACAAGGTCAACACACAAAAAATCAATAGCTTTCCTCTACATGAACAACACACTCACTGAGAGAGAAATAGGACAAACAATTCCTTTCACAATAGTATCCAAAAAACTGAAATACCTAGGAATCAACTTAACAAAAGAAATCAAAGACTTTTTCTCTAGAAACTATAGTGCTCTGAAAAGAGAGATTGAAGAGGATATCAGAAAATAGAAAGACATCACTTGCTCTTGGGTAGGAAGGATCAACATAGTGAAAATGGCCATACTTCCAAAACTGTTATATAGATTCAATGCAATCCCAATTGAAATCCTAGCAGCATACTTCACGGGCCTTGAGAAAACAATCCCAAAATTCATTTGGAATAAGAAAAGACCTAAAATAGCAAAAGCAATTCTAGGCAACAGAGAGACGGCAGGGGATAACACAATCCCCAACTTGAAACTATACTAGAAAGCCACCATGATAAAAACAGCATGGTACTGGCAAAGAAACAGACCTGAGGACCAGTGAAACAGATTAGAAGATGCAGAAACAACTCCAGACACACTCAGCCACCTCATCTTTCACAAAGGTGTCAAACACCCTCACTGGAGGAAAGATAGCCTCTTTAATAAATGGTGCTGGAAAAATTGGGTTTCAACTTGCCAAAGATTAAAACTAGCTCTATATCTCTCATCATGCACTAAACTAAAATAGAAATGAATTAAAGATATAAATATTAAAACAGAAACCCTGAACCAGCTGGAACAGAGGTTAGGTAGAACTCTTGAAGACATTGGTATAGGAAAAGATTTTATGAACAAAACCTCAGTTGCCTGTGAACTAGCACAAACAATCAACAAGTGGCATCTCTTCTTATTAAAAAGCTTCTGCGCAGCAAGAGAAACCACCTCTGTGAAGAGACAACCCACAATGTGGGAAAAAATTTTCACCTGCTGTTCCTCAGACAAAGGTCTACTATCTAGAATCTAAAAAGAACTTTAAAAAATCAATCTTCCCAAATTTAGAAACCCAATACAAAAATAGGCATCTGAAATGAACAGACATTTCTCAGACAAAGAAGCAGAAATAGCAAATAAACATATGAAAAAATGTTAAACATCACTGGTTATTTGAGAGATGCAAATGAAAACAATGCTGAGATTTCACCTCACCCCAGAAAGAATGGCTGCTATCATGAAGTCAACTAGTAACAAATGCTGGCAGGGCTGTGGGGAAAGAGAAACACAGCTCCACTGCTGGTGGGAGTGTAGACTGGTGGAACCACTGTGGAAATCTCTTGGTATGGAGATACCTCAAAGAACTAGGTCTGGAAGTCCCATTTGGCCCAGCTATTTCCCTGCTAGGTATCTTCCCCAAAGAATTAAAAGAATCATATCACAGTGATATATGTGCACCCATGTTCATAGCAGCACAATTTGTAATTGCCAAATCTTGGAAGCAGCCCAATTGCCCATCAACTAGAGACTGGATAAAGAAAACGTGGGGGTTTTTTTGTTTTTTTGTTTTTTTAATAAAATGGAGTTCTACTCAGCCATAAAAAAATGAGAAATTAGAGACATTTATAGCTAAATGGATGCACACTGAGGAGATACTCTTAAGTGAAATAAATAGGACACACGTGTGCAAATACAGAAGTTTCTCTAGTGTGAGAAACTGAAAGTGTAAATAAGGACTAAAAGGTATACTAGATAATGTGAAATAGGAAGAAAAGAGGCAAAGGGGAGGGGGAAATGGGAGTGTTAGGGGAAAGGAAAGAAGGAAATGGAATTAATATGAGAAAATGAAAAAATAGAAACAAAGTCTTTGTAAATAGGGAAGGATGGAGTGGTTGAAGGGAGGGCAGGGGAATGGGGAAAAAATAAGAACCAAGAGAAATTATGAAAAGGTGCAAATTTCCAACGATGAATGTCATTATATTGTACACCTAAAATGTACCAATAGATTTAATTAAAAAATAAAAATAAACATGTAAAATACAGAGGTCAATAATACAATTAAGCCACTCGTGAACCCACTGCTGAAGTTAATATTCAAAAAGAAGTTGACAAATCTACCACCAGAGTAGGAAATTTTAATCTCTTTCAGATACAAATATTGAGTAGCAATTTCAAATACTTGAAAAAAATAATTACCAAGATTGACCTAATAGCTTCAGCTGTCTGTTTAATGTTTTTTCTTCCATGGTACTCCTCACACAAACCCTCTACTTAAGTTCGACTTTGTCACCTCTTCATCAAGTACAAACGAAGCATAATTATGCCCTTTTTCCTTGGCCCACTCAGCTGCCCAGACTCCAAATGCACAGAATATCTCGACATGTGTTTTTCTCCAGTTGCTTTTGTGCATGCTATTATTTGGATTGTGTTGTGAGTTGTTGGATGGCAGAAACACGTTCTAAGTTTTGCATGATCTCAGCACAGGAATGAGTTCACTGCAGTATTTCTTGTTCTTTTTAGTTAGAGAAATGTAATTTTGCAAATTCCTTAACTCTTCACAGATCAAAGAAATTTTAATTAATAAGTAATATATGTTCATTGTTGCACTTAAATAATCCAAAGATAGATAAAGAAAAAATATTGTGCCAACTCTCCCACTCCCATGAGACGATCAAAATTATGTAGTTACCCCTGCCCCTGCTCTTTCACTCTTACTCTTTCTTCTCAGCATTTGTCTAAATAAACATTTATACAATTTTATTTTGGGGGATGAAAGTTTATGCTTTTTACCATTTAATTTATTATATACATCCCTTAGAAACTTTTGCCCACTTAACAGACCATAGATGTTTTCCTCAAATTAATAAATATGGCTACAACCCATTCCTTTTAATATCAGCAGGACATTATGATACAAATGCAGCATGATTCGTCATCCTCCCTTGACTCATGGTTTGGGGTTGTTTCCAGTTTTTCTGCCATCCAGCATGCGAATGCTTCTCACTTCTGTGAGGCACATTACTAAAAGGGAGTTTGGGAGCTCTTTCATTTTTAACTTTAAGAGCTAGCTCTCATCATTTTACCAAAAGGCTGCTGTAATTCACAGTCCCACAAGCAGTATACTGAAGAGCCCATTCCCTGCCTTCTGAGTTCTGTAATACCTTTTGATTTTTTCAATTTTTATTTTTATTGGCACATGTTTTCAGTACACAATGATTATATTCCACATGGGAAGCTGGCACATGTACATAACACACCTTAACTTTCTTTCAACCTTTCCCCTCCCCTTTTTACTCCTGTCCTTCCATTTCTTGATCCCAGAAATATAAAACCTAATAAGCTATTATTGCTTTGGTTTACATCCCCTAGTTACTAGGAATTTCTGGCTTTTTCATATTTTGACTCTCAGTTATAAGCCCTTGACAGTGAGTAGTCTGCTTATATCCTTTCCTCTCTTCTCTTTTTCTTTTTTCATTCTGGTCTCAGAAACACCTGTTTACAGTTTGCTATTCCATTTCTGGTGGAGGTGAGGGTGTGCAAAGCATCAATCTTCTTTGGCCTAAATCATTAGTGTTCTTCCTCAAACCTCCTTTTTATCTTAGGCTGTGAAGACATTGGCTCCATTTCTCTGAGAAGTTGAATGCCTCCATTAAAAAAGAAAAAAGAAGGGGAAAAAAGCACTTCCCCAGCTCACATAATCCTCTTTGCTGTCCACAAAGCCTGCTGCTACTGCACAATTCTTGCGGGATTTATATTGCAGCAACCAAAGAGAACAGCACAAAACCCACCTGCAGAGACCCTGCAGTCTGGAGTGCCAGTGTTCAGGAACCATCAGCTTAATGTCCTGCTGCTCTATTGAAAACTGTGGACTCCTTCTGATAGTCTCACTTGAGGGAATAGAAGCCCCAAGCAAGGCAGCTCAAATGACAAGGCTCACACCTTCCCCTACACCATGGTGTTATCCCACCTTTTCGAAGAAGACTTCCACAACACTTGACTTACCTTTCCCTGCCCTACACCCCACCTTTCGCATTTCGTAAGAGCACCTCACTCACATTCCTGACATTAATGAGCTTCAAGCTGTTTTCAAAAGGAGAATAAGAAGAAAATAGAAAAAGAAACCTCATCTTGTCAACTAATACACTTCTAGCAAGCTTCCCCACAGAGAAAGGAGTGAGTCTCAAGGCTGTGGCTGCAGGGAGGCTGACGTGTGGGGCAAGAGGCAGCTGTCTGCTTTTATTAAAAGGCCACCTTGACCACAGTCTAATTTCTTTGAGGGTCAGTTGATGATCATTCAATGCGCAAGCCATGACATATGCCCTGTTGCTTCCATCCCTAAGCCTCTCAGCATTTCAGTTGCGGCAATCAGAATTAAAGCCTTGCTGCAGCCCCTGCCATTGCTCTCCATCCTCTCCTCCACTCCATCTGGCCCCATCAGCTTCTCACAAGGCCTTCACTGGCACATCCAGTTCAGCAGTTATTGTTTGTCTCGTTCTCATTTTCCATGCATGAAAGCAATTTATCCTCTGATCTTGTCAAAAAAGTCCTCAGATGTGCTGCATATTTCAACCCACACAGGAACTAGCTCGAAATGTCAGATGAGAACTATGTTTAAGCAAATATTAATTTCTTCACTAGCAGATTTCAAATTTTCAGTCTTATCTCAAGAATGGTTTGTCCCTAGACTACTTAATTTTCTTGATCCCCAAACATACCTTTTATCTTTAAAAAGATCATTGCCTAAATATGTTTCCTCTTTCTCCTCTTAATAACCTTATTAATATGTAATTTATCCAAAACAGTGACCCATTAAGTGTCCAGTTTGACAAGATTCAGTAACCAGCACCACACTGCAGTTTCAGAATTCCGGCCCTTCACTTCTGCTAATCATAGTCACTCCCCACTCCTAGATCCACCCAACCTTTGTCTCTGTGAGTTTGCCTTTTCTAGACGTTTCATATAAATAAAACATCACAACACATAGTCTTTTTTTTCCAGCATTTTTCATCTAGCATGCTTTTGAGGTTCACCCGACAACATTTTGTCCTTTTTTAAAATGGCCGACTAGTATTTAGGCCATTGTTAACGTATCAGATTTTTTTCAAAAATTTGATGAATCATTGATTTGTCTCCAGTTTTTGACTCTATCTTTGCTATTGACATTTGAATATAAGACTTTTTATGGACATATGTTTTCATTTCTCTCAATTAAATGCCAGGGAGTAAAATCCTTGGATCCTGTGGTAAATATATGCTCCATCTTCTAAAAAACAAAATCTACCAAACTTTAAATTGTGAAGGAAAGCATTTATTTCTTACTTTCAAGGCTGTATTTGCATGAAATCACCCAGTCTAAATGAATAAATACAAATTCTAAGCATCATTTAGCAAAGGTTTTAGAAATAGAATAATGGGCAATAAAAGTAATAGAACCAAAGAAATATTCTTAAATCCTATTCCATTTCAGCAAAAGCCCAAGGGGAGGGGTTTTCCTCAGGACTATGCTGACAGAGGAAAAGTACAGAATCACCACTGGCTCTCAGTTCCTTTTCTCCCCTCCTTATCTCTTGCTCCTGTGGTCTGGGGCAGCAGGTGCCTCTTTCAGATGTCTTAGGCAAAGGATGCAGCTTTGGCTTCTCCAGAAGATATGGGGATGGAGAGATCCTGGATGCACAGGCCTTGCTAGTCTCATTCCCACAAGGTGGGTGGATGCTGCTATAGATGCTTCATCTGTAGGGTACATTGTGGGCTTCCTCAGGCTCTTCCAGCAGCCTTCCAAATACCTGAAAGTGACAGACCAGGCTTCCCCTGACATTGTAGTAACTGTGGATTCTTGATGTCTGGGATCAGAAAAGCAGCGCATCTCTTCCCTGGTAGTTTGAAATGATAAGGCCATGGCTCCAGAGAAAGAAGAGATTTAAAAAAATTTTTTCTCCTACCATCCAGTTTTAGGATCGTAATTAAAATTTTAGCGTTTAAATTCAAGACTTAAAACCTTTAATTTTCTATTTTTGTCTGACAGGATCACTGTGAGGATGAATTGGAATGATGATAGAGTGCACACAACATAAACCCTTAGATGGCAGAGACCTCTGTGTGGATCCCAAAAGCCTAGAACTGTGCCTGTCATATAGTACACAGTCAATGAATATTTAGAGACTAAGTAAAGCATTTATATAATGCCTGGAGATAACACTCATGCATTCCATCTTTTACTTACTCTTTAGTAAGCACTCAATATATATCTATCCAGAGCTGAGTAGAGCTACCAGGTATCAGAGTAGCGGTTTAAGACAATAAGCCAAAATGACCTAAGCAACCAAGACTTTAATCCCTTGCTGTGATAGCATAAACAATAGGTTACATGGGACAAAATACTGACTTCAGGCTTCCATTTTCCATAAGGAATGACACCAGTGAAGATCAAATGGATCAGCACAGACATGGGGAACTGTCTAGCAAAGGATGGAGTCCCAAACAAAAGACTCCTGCCTTCTTATGGAAGTAGGATATCATGGTTCAGATCTAAAATACATATGATCCCAGTGTCTCATGTGTTCAGAAGTGGGACTTTTGAAAGGAGATTGGATCATGAGGGCACTGTACTCATCAGTGGAATGTGTTGTTAAGAGGTGGGCCCTGATTGGAGGTGAGTCATTGAGGTGTGGCTTAGAAGACTGCATTCCTGTCCCTAGCTCCTCTCTCTCTCTCTCTCTCTCTCTCTCTCTCTCTCTCTCTCTCTCTCTCTCTCTCTCCTGGCTACCATGGATTGAGCAGCTTTTGTCTTCAAGGCCCTTCCACCCCATCCTTTCTGCTTTCAAGGCAGCCAGCCATGGACTGAACTCAGGGAACAAAATAAACTTCTCCTTTTTTAAGTTTTGGATGTTGGGTATTTTGTCCCAGGGATGGAAAAGTGACCAATACATAGGGGGCAGGCACTGGATAGAGTCAGAGTGCGAACAGCACTTTTTAAGGTCCTTGTTCCCCTCCCATTGGAAGCTCCCAGAAGAGGCACTGGAGGAGGCATCCACTGGCAACCTCAGTAAGTTGCCAGTGTTCAGGTCACACACATGTTTTTGACTAGGAACCAAACTCCTCCATGTTGCCACTAAAGTGTAGATGTGGCCTCTTCCATCACAAAAGCATTGAGTAGGCAGACCAGAAACAAGTAAATGAATAAATGCACAGTTGCAGCTTACAATGAACACCCTGAAGGTGGTGGTGGTGAGGGGGACCGGTGCCCAGGGAAAGATAAGGATAAGGTGTTTTACAGTGGTTTGAGCATTTCAGCAAGTATCCTCAGAGGGGAAGTCTGAGCTGAAAACCAAGGATGAGAAGTAGCTAGCTGCACAAAGAGCAGAGGGAAGAGGGTGGGAGAGGAAGAACACATACACTAAGTGAAGGTCAGTTCATTCCACCCTATGCAAGATCAGACTTTAATTCTACATGCCATGCTTGAGGGCCAATGTGACTTACACCGTGGTTCATCCAAATCTGTGTAATCACCACTTTATAAGAATTTTTCCTTTGATGTACAACACTGGTGCATCCAATTGAATCTTATCTGTGGTTATGCAGATCTCATATACATATGAGTCAGATGTTCCCAGGATCTCAAAACTCTTGTTAAATTGGAATGAACTCACATCACATAGCTATATGAGGAATACTAAAAGGAAAAGTTGAGCTGAATCCCCTTAGGGTTCTCAATCCCTCTCTCACTTCTAGAAATTGGACCGGGTATAGACATCATGATTACTATGGACGTAAGGGAAAAAAGGTGGGTGGGTGGCTGTTTTCCTCACCTGTGGAAGTCAGTGGAAGTTTTTCAAGTTCCCTGTCCTCCTCAGGCCATCTCTGTGAGCCTTTGATACAGAGATCATTGTGGAGAATCAGCTGGACCTTCCAGTATTCCTGGAAAGCCATCAACACCTGGGAAAGAAAAACTAGCAGTTATTATAAGTCTGATTTTCACCCAAGATTATTTATCTTGTTTCAAAACTCCATTCCACTTCATGATTATTGTAAATGGTCAGTTCAATAAAGCAAATCTATTTCATAAAGTCTTAGTATTTTGCACCCAAATTTTCAAAATGTTTTCCAGAGCTCTGCTTGAACAAGGTTGAACTGAGATATAGAACTGTCTATATTTTTGAATTATTTGCTTTTACAAAATAAAAAGAAAATAATGCTGAGAAAGGAGAATAAATTTTGAAACAAGACAGACATGAGTTCTAATCCTGAGTCCGCACCTTCCTTGCTCTGATAATTCAGGCAATTTCCCTGCCACCCTGACCTTCAGATCTGCATTAACTGGACTGGTTACCTCTCACAGGAATATTGTGAAGAAGTATGTATGTGTTTAATGCATGATAGCTATTTTTATAAATGAAGTAGTTCACTTGGGACTCAAACTATACTGAATTCATCACTCTTCAAAAGTTGAGGCACCAAGTTGAATTTTGGGAAGCCCAGATGACAGTTTTCTGGAATTTCATTCAACTCTCTTCTTCTCCGAGGTACGTGGTTGGGAGATTGAAGTTTAGAAAAGGAAAAGCAACGTAAAAGTCCACAGACGGCCCCTTATTAGGCCCCTTATTAGGCCCCTTATTAGGCAGTGCAGGGTGAAGTGCCATTTGGGGAGCTGAAGGGTCCAAGATAAGCACAGCACTTTTCTCTCCCCCTGAGAAGCCACCTTAGGGCCTTTCCATGTCTTGCCTGGGGCCATGAGGTCAGAGGAATCACAGCAGAGTGCCCACTTAGTACCTGAACTGTTCTGATCAAATTCTACCTTTGCCATGTATTTCATGTGAGCTTGACCAGGTTGCTGAAGCAACCTGTGTCTCACCTTCCAGTTTTTTAAACAAGGATTTGAGATAATTAACATTTTCTACCCTCAAGGGTTGTTTTGAGAAATAATTAAATTAGTTAATATATATGCCTCTAATATTATCAGGCCATGGGTAAGTGCTATTATTGTTGCAAGCATAAAATTTTCCTCCAGTGTGAATCTGGAGTATCCCCCATTATAGTTTTTAACTTTCTAAATCTAAAATTTACAGAAAAAAGCATTTTAGTAGCAATCTTTATCACACGTCCCAAGAAACCGAAATTTCAATTATGGTTGACAAACAGCAGACACAGATGGAGGCAAGAGGTGCACAGCAAGGAGCAGATCTGCCAGCAGTGGGGAACTGACTGACCCACGTTTCCATGCAGCACAGCCAAGGAGATGTCAGGGTTAATTATTGTAAACCAGCTGGTGGTTTAAATCCAATTTTAAATGGTCTGGATGTTTATGAAACCTGGATTTTTAATTTGTCTTTGAAAAAGTGCTATCTCAATTTTAAAAATCCCCCTGAGCTCTGTGACTCATATCATCAGAAATCTGACCTTTCAGTGCAAAAGGGAAAAACATCTACATTGTTACCGTGACAACAAAAGGTAAGCAGGATGCTTTGAGCTCTAGTGCTTCTGCTATAAATAATCCATCTTTGGCCAGAGAAATATAATGTGAGCATGAAGGGGAGTAAGCTGGGCTGGCTATGAGGAGAGTCTGCACTTTGGGAGCTCATTTTAATCACCGTTTTTAGAAGTCATTCCCAGAGACGCTTTGGCCGCAATTAACCAATAAAGGAGTAAGAGGGAATTAATTCAATTTCTAAAAATTGGAATTTATACAAATGAATAATGTTGTTTTTTTATGTGAGAAATTTCTTTATACTTATTTGTACCATTTTCTAAACTCTGCTGTTTTTCTTTGCAATATTGATTATCTGGTTTCCCAACAACCTCTAAGATAGAACAAGGGAAGCCAGCAATGAACTTTGGTCCCTCAGCCATGATCTAGGTGAGTTACCATGTACAGCAGCAGCAAAGGACCGGCAATAAAGTAAGATGACTTTTAAGACATTCTGGATTATTTTTTTAAAATCCAAGTCCTCTTTTGGTTGAAGGTAACAAAATATTACTGAATTTATTTTTTTTAAGCCAGCCATACTCATGGATAGGGTTAAGATTTATGACTGTGATTATCTCTTTGCTTGCTGACGTAAATTAGTCTTCTGGGAAGTCCAAGTTATTTCTCAATAAGCTTTAATGGTCTGTGAGTCAGAGTAGGTGCTGCTGATAATGAATCTAGCAGGATTTATAGGAAGGCAACTGATAAATTGGAGGACATATCCATCCAATGGCCTTTGGAAATAGTTCATAAAAATATTTCCTGAGTAAGAAACTTTGCTCTGGTAAATTCGAGCTGCTTTTCAGTAAATACAATTCACCCAGGAAAGTTTCCTAAAGTAACCTTCCAGTTCAATTGGATTCTCCATGATTATGAATGATTCTTATTGTGGCACTGGGGTTAGAAGGTGCATGATCAGACCTAAGTGAGAAAAGAAGGGTTACTTGATTAATTTTTTCCGAATGATTATGTTTCTTTCTTAAATTCCTACTGTAGATGATTATAGGGAAACTGCTCTAGAATGGAACACACTTGAGAGCCATAACAATCAAGTGCAGCATTTTAATGAAAACCTCCAAACAAGCCAATTGCAAAAAGGCAGTTTGAGACAGAGATATTGAAAATGGACTGTATATTAACTAATGCATGGCATGATTATTAATTGTGATAATAGCATTGTGGTGGGATACAGCATTGTGACAATGGTTGAGATTGCCTAAACTTTTTTGACATGCATACTAAAATCTATAGGAGGAAAATGAAATTATGTCTGAGATTTGCTATGAAATATTTTACCACAAAAAGAGGTTTGGGTTATACAGGAAACAAGAATGACAAAAATCCAGAGTGTGAGTGATAAATATTTAGGGATTCCTTATACCATTTCATTCTGTGTATGTTTGAAAATATTCATAATTTTAAAGATGTATCTTTCAGCCTAAAGCAGTCCGTCTCTCCTCTTTTCCAGGACAGTGCTTTGGGAGGAATAACCAATGTATCTTCTTGGAGCAGTGGCGGTATAGAGTCTGAGCCTTATGGAGTTCTCTGGGTCCTTGCTGGGTATGCTTCTGAAGGGTCTGAAACGTATGCAATTGAAATAGGTTGGCCCATCATGACTGAAGCACCATGGTTTCTTCTTATCCCATTGTCTGTTATCTCTGTTTTTGTTAATGCTGCTGTTGCTTTGAGACAGCAACATTTCCTGATAGTTTCCTGGTCTGGGTGATCTAGTTAAGTCACATTTTGCCTTCCACAGTGACCTGTCCTGTCTTCCAGGTTCATCAGCTGGTATGCTTGGCTATTTTTGGATGCCATCCATGGAGAATCGATGAATAGAGAGGACAGTGTATAATATTTCCAGTATGTACTTTTATCAGCCAAATGTTCACTCCTCTTAAGGCCCTCATAGAATATATTGACTCAGAGCCAAACACTGGGCTTCTGAGAGAAGCAAATAGTCTTTCCAGAATGAGCCTAAAGGAAGACAGGTCAAGACTTTTGGTCTAAAATGATCCTAGATTTAGCTGCATACTTCTCTCTCAGCCCCAGAATCTTAGGCTCTGGAGTGAGAGGAAAGCAAAGACTTTCATGTCTAACCTCTTGCTCTCCTCTTCCTTTTCTGCCCAGCCTGGTCACTTGGCACAAACAAAACCTTCCCAAAAGAGCGTGGCACCTAAAGCCCTATGAGACGATCTCATCTGAGTCTGTGTTCATTGTCTGAATTTCACAAAAAGAAAAGCACCGAAGTGAGAACAGAGGTCTAAGTTCATTTTGTTTACTGTTGTGTCCCTTGCTCCTGGAACAGAATTTGGCACCATTAGATGCTCAGTATATAAAAGTGAAAGTCAATAAACAGTATTGTGCACCATTTTCCATAGTACTTACTTTGAAGATTCACCTGGTTAACTGAAAATATTAATGTCAGTCTTTCCCACTAAAGCTATTTCTGAAACTTGCCTAATAAAATGAACTTGAATGCTAGGTAAACCTAAAACTCCCAATTCTTACCTTGAACTTCTGATTCTATATGTACAAGATGGGAATTACATTCATGCTTGACTCTTCTCAGGAGGAGTCTGCTATCATTAAACAATTTTGGAAAACACAGCTCTAAAACATAAGATCTAAAAGGATAGCTACCCAATCTGACTTTTAACATCAGAGAAACGTGGCACATAGTAGGACATCAATACATTTTTATTGAATAAAGGAACACATGCTAGTCTCTTTTTGGTTTTGTATTCTCTTTTCAATAACAAGACAGAAGAATGTTTCTAAAAGACTGGATGGATTAACTAATGAAAAACCACCACTTTACTGTCCACGGTCATATTATATTTCAAACTTTGTGGGTGCAGTGTAGTTTTTTCCCCTACCTCATTAACAAGAGACACAGGATATGGCTATCAAGAAATCAGTCATGTTCTATCCCAGATCTGAAGTAAAAAATATATTTACTAAACCATAACAATTAAATATTAATATGAATAGGAAGCAGAAAATCTGACATGTTTAGATATCAAGAACATAAACTAAGACTTTTTTCAGTCTTATTCTGAAAACATTCAGTGGATAAGTAGATGGAATACATAAAAGCCATCATCTCCGTTACCATTGTGCTACTTTTGAACTTCAGATCTAAACACTGGGCTCCATATGCAGGGAGAAAACCTGAAACCACAGAACAATCATCAGACTAGGACAGAAAATCTGGGTCCTGACCCTGACTTGCTTGGCTCCTGATGAGTTCTGTGGCTGTATCAAGTTATGCCTCCTCTTTCAGCCTGGTGAGTTTCCTCAAGGGTTAAAAAAAAGAGATAAAATTAGTTTGTTTCTGGGATTTATTGAAGTTTTCACATCACATAGTTTTTATTCATGGGTGAAGCACTGCTCCAGAAATTGGGTCTGTGGTCAACAAGGAACAAAACAGACAAACGCCTTTGTAGAATCTGTAATATAACAGGAGAAGACAATGAAAAATAAAGAAATTTAGATAGATTAAAAAGATCAATCATATGGATAGGTAGATAGATAGATAGATGAGATAGATGTTATAGAGAAAAATAAGGCAGAGAAAAGAACATGGGATAGCAATGTTAAATAAGACAAGCAAAGAAATCTCCTTTGAGGTTTGAGTAAAGAGCTTTTGCATAGGAAAACACAGAATTCCCTCATCAAGTCCATAGGGCAAGGCTGTAACGAAATGAACAAAATTAAAGCTGAAAGCAGTGGAGAAAATATAAACTCTACTTTTCTGACGAGCCACAGAAAAGCAAACTGGTCAACTGATAAGGCTGGAGAATATAAAAGTTACTGGACTCCACCATCTCTAGCATGTAAGAATGGTGTCCAGTGTTGCACATCTCTCCCTTCCAAGTCAAACTGAAAATCTGGTTTTTATGTAAAAAGTCCTGAGTTTTAAAAACTGTTAGATTCTTAAGGCTGCCATAACAAAATATCACAAACCAGGTAGTTTAAAAACAACAGAGCTTACTCTCAGAGTTCCAGAGGCTAGAAGCCCCGAGTCCAGATGTTAGTAGGACCATACTTTCTCTGAGACCCTGGATAAAATTCTTCCTCCCCCGTCTCTGGCTTCTGGTGATGATGGCCAGCCATCCCTGCTGCTCCTCACTTCTTAGAAGCATGAATCCAATCTACTCTTCAGTCCTCACAGAGCATTCTCACTGAGTGGAGCTGATTGTGTCTCTTCTCCTCTTCTTATAAGGACCCCAAGGGACACCCTGCCCACTATGCGATCATCTTCACTAAGTACAACTGCGCCAACCTTGTTTCCACCCAGGTCACATTCTGAGGTATGGAGGACTGGAAAATTATACATATACATAAAACTTATACACAACACAATCCAACCCATAATAACTATCAATTAATTTGTACTTTTTCGTTCTGCCCTTGAAAACATTTTGTAGGGCAAAGAAATCATGCATGTGGCTCACAGATTCTTTGATTGTGAGTTCTGGGCCAGGGGTTGAGGGGTCTGAAAAAGCTTGATGAGAGTAGGCATGGCTCTAGCTGTTCATACCTTCATCCAGAGTGTTTACTGAAACAAGTCAATGAGTCAGTGGACAGTGATATCTCATTATGTCCCCAGGTATCTGGAAGGGGATTCTATTACTAAAGAGAAACAACTCCAGGTTGCTTGTAATTGATCGAACTATATTCAAAGTTCCATATTTTCGGCAGGCTTCTACTCAGAATTGAACATAACCATGTAAAATCATAACCAGTCTACTTCTCCCCAACACACACACAGACACACAGACACACACACACACACACACCCCTAACCTTGTATTTCCCATCCCCTTTCCTCTGTCCTTGATCTCCCTGTATCATGAGAATTATGCTCATGTTTGAGGCACTGCCCAGCCAGTTTGTTCTGTTTGAGCTGATTCTTGAATGTCAATCCTTCTCTTTTTTTGTGATAGCAATTACCTGTGGCTTATCCATTACCCAATGTTCCCTTTCCTTAAAGACAGAAACCCAGGGTAATATAGCTGGCAGAAAAATAACACTTGGAAGCTTAGGTTGTCAACAGGAATAGCTAATTAGGTATAGGTAGTAGTCAGGGGGCAAGGCTTCTGGAGAGCTTTTTGTCCTGACCCCTAGCCTGTTTCCTGCTGGATAGGTGTGAGAACTGGAACAGCAGCAGATATTTGGACCATAAAGTGATTCTTAGAGTGGAATCTACACACTAAGAATGGTAGGATAGAAAGACCAATGTTTAGCTTCCTAGTAATGCCTTAGAGCCACAGTATAGTGTCAGTATAAGAGTTACTTCCAGATTTCTTTTACGAGAGAGAAAAAGCAACCCCTTAATTTGTTGAAGTCATAGTACAGGTAATGTTTGCTTTCTCCTAGACCACTCCTGCTCTTTTAAATTCCACTCTATATTTTAAGGAATGAAATTTCCCATGCTCCCAGCAAGATTCAGCTAATGGGCTGAATATTGAAGGGAATCTGGAGTGTTTCTCCCCATTGTCTGTTTCAGGAGGATCTGGCAGTGAATGACTGAGCAGTGCCCAGTGGACACCCTCCCCTCTCCATGGCCTATCTTGCTATCAGTTAGTTAGAACCTGCCTCGGTCCAGTCTGTATGTCAGTCTCACATAGTACTCTCCCTCTGTGGGTCTGAGGCTCTATGTCTCTTCTCTTTCATAGAGGTATCAGTCATACTGGATCAAGGGTCCATCCTACTCCAGTATGACTGCATCTTAACTACAGCTTCAACAACATTGTTTCCCAAGCAAACCAAGTACTTCTGTCAAGTAGTTTCAGCACCACTGTCTCCTCCCATCATCTCCCTGCCTAGTGGTCATGGGGCTTTCTCCAGTGGCTAATCATCAGATTTCCTCACTAAGCCAAGTAAAACTTGTCAACTCTTTCATTATCTGTAAAACAACTTCCTGTATATAATGCCCTGTGTTTGAAATATACAGCCTAGTTTCTGTTTTCTGCCTGCACCCTGAATGTCAGTCACTGTATTTACCCAGAGGAGGCATCTCGGTTTCTTCAGCTGAACAATGTCTGACTATTACATCTTCTTTCACAATTTATGAAGACAGAAGAGAGAAGCTTCTGGGAAGTCAAGGCTTTCAACAACTTGGTGAGATCCACAGGTCCTGGCCATTTATGGCTTCTACTCAACAGATTTAAAACTTCAGCACATTTTATTTCAGAAAACAAAACTGACAGATCTCTTATTTTGTCTTTGCTGACCAGGTGTTTATTGTATGCTTCCTTGACAATTATATCTCTGTCAACTCACTTTGTGGGGGTCAAACCACACAATGAACATCTTCTCGCTCAACTCTTGCCCCGTGAACAAAGTGGAAGGTGAGACTTTCTAGTTTCAGCACAACTGCACTTTCTGCTGTAGAGGCAGTCCATTCCTGCAGCATTTACTAAGTGTCTTCAACTTAACAGTTTAAATTCTTCCTCGGGCATCTGATCTACAGACTCCACAAATATCATCAGCTTATGCTCTTCAAGACCGGTTGCTCCAGAGAACAAGCTTCACTGATGTCCTTTTTCCTAAAATGGGATCCTGCCGTGTGTGTGCTAGAGATGAGAGATGAGATTTGGTGATGACAGGGTCCTCTCACCAGTTTCAGCATTGCACATCAACACTTTCCAACGTGTCCTAGAACCACTATGACCTTTTTTGAACTCTGCATTGAACAATACAAGGGTTTACAATACCCAGTCCTCACTTGTCTTCTGTAGGAAATCTCTCATGGAGTCACCGACAAGCTTTCACTTTGTAACAGTGTTCCAGACTTCTACTCAGATATTCTCTCATCTTCTAGCCCCACACCACAAATCCAGTGTTTGGCCACCTCTTTATATGTTTCTCTCTTCATAAGAAGATACACCAAGTGCCTCAATAGCTCAGGCTAAATATACTTTTCCTACAGTAGTAGGGTTAGAGTTAGGGTTATTTCATTTGGTATGGCTACTTCCTGTATTCTAGTTTACTAATGCCTATACTTAATACTTGCATGGTTTAATCCATTGCAAAAATAAACTCAACTTTATTTATAAGTGCATATAAGCATGCAGAGAGTTCAGAGAATTGTTTATAGTATTTGTTATCTGTAGGAAGATTTCTCTTCAAGATATGCAGAACTGACCAGGGATGTACACTGGAAAGTTCTTTTTTTCTTTGTCTCTGGTATGGTCTAGGTCTAGAATGTCACCCCAAAGGCTTACTGTTCAAAGAGGAGTGTTTGGAAGGTGATTGGCTCATGAAGGTGCTGCAGCTGACTTGCTCTTAGAAGGTGGGGTTGGTTGAAGAGGTAACTGGGGTGTGACCTGGAAGGTTGTATCTCCCTCCCAAGCCCCTCCCTTTCCCCTCTGCTTTCTGACTGCTATGATGTGAACAGCTTTCCTCCCCCAGCTTTCCTTCCACTATGTAGTTTCTTCCCTGGAACCAGCTGACCATGTGACCCCTGAAACCCTGAGATTAAATAAACCACTCCTCCTTCAAGTTGAGGCTGTTGGGTATTGTGTCCCAGAGACAAGGAAAGCAACTAAGGCAGCCTCTCTCTACTCTTTACTCTGAGCCGCCCTTAGTGATTAAGCCAGCAAAACCTGATCCTGGTTCTAGGCCAAGAAAACAAAGCTGTTTCCTTATATTTTTCTGTATGTCTATTTGTAAGACAAACAAACCTCTTGTTAATAATGATCACTTTTTACATAGCATAGCTACAATGTATGATTGTTCTAGAGGACATTCCAAAAATAAAGAAATTGAAGCAAACAGATGATTCCATTCTGTTATAGAAAATAATAAACAGTGGATTAATTTTATAACAATGAAGAAAACCAGTAACATCAAATTTTTAAGCATTAGGGAAAGTAAAATTGGAATAAACAAAGATGAGTAAGTTCAAAGAATTTCTAACAAAGATCCTTGTAATTAAAGGTTTTCTTCCTTTAATCTCTCTTTTTCTTACTTTTAGAGACAAGGTCTTCCTATGCAGTTCATGCTGGCCTTGAACTCACTATATAACCAAGGATGACCTTGACTTCATGGCCATCCTCCTGCCTCAGCCTCCCAAGTTCTGGGATTACAGGTGTGGACCACCATGCCCAGCTCATTTACTCTTTCTTTATATAAATATTTTTGTGCATAATAGTTTCCACATCTATTGTGCCACAGTGTGTGCATGTGTGTGTGTGTGTGTGCAATTCTGGGATCAAAGCCAGGTCCTCTTGAATACTAGGCAAATGCTCTTCCACTGAGCCACATCCTCAGCCCACCACAATATTTTTAAAAGAATTTCTACAGAGATGGGTGTAGCTAGGCAGATAAATAATAATACATAAACAGATAGATAAATCAGCAATATACACCCAAGAATATCAGTGATGACTTTGCATCAGAATCATTAAGCTACAAAAGAATTATCTACAAGAAGAAAACATGTTGTTCGTGCATTTCAAGGCACAAAAATAATTGTGTGCGTGCGTGCATATGTATGTACATATTCTTTCTACAAAAGCGATTATTTTTCTTTAACAAGAAATTTTTACAAGGGGAAATGCTGTGAACTGAAATGGAAAAACCAATATGTTCAAAATAGCTGTTCAAAAATATCTCACTCAGCTCAGTGATCTCCCACAGTCCTGAATAAATGGTGAACTGGCTATGGAAAAATAAATAAATAAAATACTTGCTTGGAATAATTCTTTATATTTTGGCATGTTGCGGTTTTTTTCCTTGCTATGGAACAAAGATGCATCTTTTAATATTCATTCTCATTTCTCATTTGGAATTGGGACAGTGCAAAAATTTGCACATCAGTGAGTTTCTTAATTGTGCTCAGAGATGGCTGGCAATGTCATTACGATGTGTTCTAAACAATACAGTCTTTTGTTTTTCTTTTTGAACACGCCCCCCTCCCCCCCACCACCACACACACAGTTTTCTTTACTGGATTGACGTATCGGGGGAAACAATAAATAAGAATGTGTATGATTAAATCAGCTGGCCAGTGTTCATGACCAAGTTACTTGATTCATTCACATCAAAGCACAGTTAGCAATGTGCTTTTGTTTCCAGAATACTTTTCTATTTGGGAAGTAAGACAGACCATGTTTCTACTGTGGTCTAGGATGCTCCAGGAGAAAATAGCCCAGCTCCACTTCTGAGATTCACCAAGCATTTGATCTGGAAGGGACTACAGAAATGAGTTTCCTCCATCACTCAGTGACACATGATTTAGGACAGAGCCATCAGTTGACTGCTTCAAGTTTGCACGGTGAGGCGGTCAACCATCTCTGTTTCCCCACCCTATCTTAGTTTTAGCATTGAAGGTTTCAAGTACTAGGAAATCCCTTTGTCCTGTGATGGCTGAGTTTCCTGAAACTAGGTCTAGATTTCAGATCTCATGATTACTAATCTGGTGACTGTGGTCCACACATCTTTGGTTTTTGTTTTACTTCTCCCCCCACCCCCCAAAATCTAGTTGTTTTTCTTCTAAAATTTCATTTGTACATATGTGTAAGTACTAATTACATCTTCCTTATGTGTGTGAGGTATGAAACAGAAATATTTGGATTTCATTTAGATTTCCCAGTAAATTTGTAGAAGATTATTCCTATATAAAGCATGCTTTAAATATTATTTTACTTTCTTCTGTCCCCTGTCTCTCCTTTCTTTTTATTCTTGGAAAGAAGTAGGTTTGTGTTGTTATGCATGGATTAGGCTGATAAATCAAATCAGTAGACATTTCAAATAAACAAACAAAATGAATTTGAAAGGTTATAAGTGTTTGCAAGTGTCACCGTGGAGACCAGAGAATGGTTTGTCACTATGGAAACTCGCATAAACACTCTGCTTGTGATTACTTCATGTGAAATCAGATATGGAGGAGATTCAGGAGAAAGATATATAAATGGAGCTGGCAGTGTGTGGCTGGAAATGAGTTGTCTGAGAAACCTGGGGGAATGCTAAAACAAGTTGATTGTATGAAATATGCCCTTGCTTACCATTGCTCCATCGATAAGCAAGAATAAATCTTCAGAGAAATCCCCAAATTTCATAGGATTGAGTGATGTTCCTCATCTGCTACTAAAATGTTACAGGCTTTGAAGTGATTCCCATCCACTTTTCTATCCCTTTGTTGACACTGGCTGTTTGTCACTGTTGTTTCAGCAAGTTCTGTGTTGTAATGAGTATATTAACTACGGTGTTAGTCTTTATTAGGCACATATTGCAGAGGCTGGGATAAAACTATTAAAAATATTGAGTCAGTGAAGCTGAACAACACTTAAAAAGCAATGTAAATATTATTCCCATTCTACCAGTAGAGAGACTGAGGCTCAGAGAAATTAAATATCTTGCCCAAGGTCATGCAGAAAATGGTGAAGCCAGGCTCCAAATCAGGCAATGTAGTGGCAGACCTGCATTCTTTTCTTTTTTTTTTTTCTTTTGTTTTGTTTTTCACTTTCTGAGGCAGGGTTTCACAGTGTTACAGATCAGGCTGGCCTTAAAATTCTGCATAGCCCAGGCTGGCCTGGAACTTGTGATCCTTCTGACTTAGCCTCCCAAGAGCTAGGATTACAAGTATGTGCCATCATGCCCAGTGCAGAACCTACATTCTTACATTCTATGTTCTTATGAGAAAATGAAGTTCCTGTCTCAGCGGTTCTGCAAATTTAAATAAGGAAGTAAACATAGTGATGAATGATAGCACTATACATTTTAGCTAGTACTTATTTAATTATAGTAATGTCAGTGTGAACTTCCCACCTTACCTCTTTCTCACCTACATTTATCATTGTGATTCCTAGCTGCAGAGAACAGATTTTATACTACCTAACTGAAAAAGGAAGGGCAAGTATTAAAGGGTACCAGATTATAGAGTATCTGAGAGGATCAGAATCACAATTGAAAGGTACAGAACCCAAAGCACACTACTTTTCTTCTTCAGTCGAACTACTGATAAGCATTTCAATACCATTTACCCTAAAGTGTACATTCAGACTTTCCAGTGAATTGACTCAAGTGCTAGACTAATTTGAAATAATTTCAGCTTCTCCCTCTAAACTGTATCTCCTCACAGAACACCTGTAGACAGTGTGCAATGGCTGAGCTCTTCTAATGAGTACAAAGCTGCAGGTGAGAGACTCCTAGGATCCCAGGAAGTTTTGTGCTGGACCAAACAACATTGCCTGGGAGGAAACAATATCAAGGCTTGCCTGGTAATAAGAATCAACAAAACCCATTGCTATCTTTAAGAATGG
This sequence comes from Heterocephalus glaber, assembly GCF_053883595.1. NCBI lineage: Eukaryota > Metazoa > Chordata > Mammalia > Rodentia > Bathyergidae > Heterocephalus > Heterocephalus glaber. The sequence goes on along the minus strand of NW_028258312.1, from coordinate 17,715,753 downwards.
TTGTATCAATAATCTTGGATAAAGTATTTTGATTCAATCTTGTGGAAAATTCCTTTACAAATTATTGATACACAGAAAGTCAACTTTCATTTTGCACTGAAGGGTACTCAGAAGACAGCAAGGTATATAGGACCATCTTTCCTGAGACATAGAAGATGGCATAAATCCCAGTGATTTGGGCCAAGGCAGGACTAAGCTGTTGTGACTATGAGTTAGAAAATAGAAGTGTGGTGCTTGGCACTGAGCAGATGTGATGTACCTGGTGGTTCACTTCCTCCACCACATCTCTCCTGCAGCTCCTCTGAATATAAACAGAGTTCCAGGCCAGGCTGGTCTCAGCTAGAATGGAAGCAGCTAATTTGTTTTTACCCCTGTGAATTCTGTCCGTTATATAAAGCTGTTATGTTCCTTTTCTCCTTTGATTGAAAGTTTACAGCACAATGTGTAACCCACCTCTATGTAGCAACTATACAGAATTTTATGGCATGATTTTTAATGTATTGTACACCTAGCTTTATCATATCTTCTAATTGTTATATTTTATTTCTCTTTTAAAGACATTTTAAATTTTATTCTCACTGTGTTATATGAATCTTTTGTGCTGAAGTCATTTTTCTGGGAAAAAAGTGGCTATTTTTGTGATAGCCTGATGATCACTCTGACACACAGGATCCTCCTCCAGTCTTCAAATTTGCAAGTTCTATGTTGAGACACCCTCAAAATTATTCCTACTTTCCCCTAAATTTTAGGATAGCTGTGCTTTTTTTCTTCAATTCAATCCATCTGCCTTTATCTTTCAGAGATTCCTTATAATTTCTAGTTCCTAAGAGTCTCCCATCTTGTTTCCCACCACTGAGTTAGATTTATTTTACATTCTATTCCGTGCTGCTGTTTCTGAAAGTGAGAATATGCTCATTCTCTCTTCCCATGGTTTTCCCTGTTCCCTGCCTCAGTAAAGATTTGTTTCTAACTTTCCTCTGAACGTGTACCTCCATGCAAACCTCAAATAATATCTAAAGAAACTCTTCACCTTAATCACGCTTTGCTTTGTGTATATGTGTGTTCCCTGTAAGACCCGAGAAGAAAATCTCCTGTATCCTGTGCCCTTATCCCTCCTACTAAATCATTGTCCAAACATCTAGTTATTCTACATCCTAAATCATTAGTTATGGTTTAGGTCTAAAACGTCCCCCAAAACTCTTCTGTGTGTGCGAGGTCATTGGATCATGGGGGAAAATACTCATTAGTGGATTTATCCATTGATGAGTACAGTGGCTGAATCTGTCATTAGAAGGTGTGGCCAGGTTGAAGTTAGGTCACTGGGGAGGGGTGACCTGGAAGGATATATTCTTGTCCCTCTATACTCCCGCCCATTCCTCCTCCAGTCTAATGCTCTCCCAAATGAGCTATTTTGGCCTTCTCTCTGCTTCCTGCCTGCCATGGGTTGAACATCTTTTCATCTGCCATGCCCCCTGATATCCTGTTTCTCCATTGGAGCCAGCTGACCATGGACTGAAATTATAAGCCAAAACCTCTCCCCATTTAAATTGTTGGTATCTCATAATTTTTTCTAACAGTGGCAAAGCGACTGAGATTTGTTGGTGCTAAAGAGTAGGATCACTGTTGTAATTGAACCTGATCACATGGTTTAGAAGCTTTTGGAACTTAGTTGCAGTTGGAGTTTGGAAATGTTTGGAGAAGCAGGCTAGAGAAACTCTAGAATACTACAAGCCAACCTTGATAGAAAATTCTGGTTGGACATCAAAAGACCACAATGCTGATAGAAATGCAGACAGTAAAATCCAGGATCAGGAGGTTTTAATTGGGAACATGGACTCCACTGGCAGTTGGACTAGAGGTCCTGTGTGTTACCTTCATATTTTGCTCATACCCTGAGACTTTTTGGGAGACTGAGAATGAGGGTGGCAGACTAACTTTATGGAGGCAATTTTAAGGCAGAGCTATGTGCAGGTTATGGCATGGGTGTTTCTAGCTGTTTTTAGGGAGACCTGCAATGAAAATATGAGCAAATGGCAGAACGGAATAATCTGAAAAGTTTGCAATTCCTCCAAAAAGAAAGGACCTGCAAAGTTAGGGCAGAAGAGAACATGGTTGCTGAAAAGGATAGCGTTAAAAAGAAGCCAGTAGAAAATAGGGCAATAGAAAATATGGTTTGAGGGAATCTTGGAATCAGCAAGACCCCATCTTCCAGAGGCTCAAAGGTGCAAAACTAAATTTTTCCTTTGAGAAGAGAGTCCCTGCTCAAAAAGGGCGCTTAGGCAATTGGTTCCCTGGGATTTGTTTCACAGTGCTCAGCCCTCAGAGACCTCTGCAGCCACATCCAAGAAGGCTCCAGGAGTTGGAGAAGCCAGAAACATGGGATGTCTGTTAAGGACAGTTGCAGGCAGTGAGCGGAGCCACCTCAAGAAAGAGGCCATGGGGTCTACAACTGAAATGCTCTATGGGAAGGGCTGCCCAAGTCCTTTGGAGCTCACATTTTGCCACAACTGGCCTCACATGCTGGAATGAAACTACAAGATATAATGTTTGATCCACTGGGTTTTGTTTTTTCTCTGGTCCCCATTTCTTTCTATCCTGTTATTTCTTCTTTTTGGAATGAGAAATTTTAACCTGTTCCATTGTATATCAACAGTATTTAACTTTTGTTCTGATTTTTATAGGGAATCTCAGCTAAGAGTTTGCCTAAAGTCTCAGAGGAGACTTTGGACTTAGACTTTTCAACAGTGCTGGAACTGTTAATACTTTGGTGACTCTTACATATGGACAAAATGTATTTTGTATGAAGAGATGGACATGAGTCTTTTGGGGGACAGGGGTGAAATGTTATGGATTACATAAAAAATGTTCCTCATGTGCATGGAAGGTGATTGGGCATTATGCTCATCAGTGGATCACCCATGGATGAGTTGAGCAGGTAAATGGGCTGTTAGGAAGTGGGGAATGATTGGAGTGTCACTGGGGGTGTGGCTTGGAAGGGTATATTCTTGTCCCTGGCTCCTTCCCACCTCCTGCCTCCTGGATGTCATGGTTTAAGTGCCTTTTGTTTTGCCTCACCCCTCTGCTATCCTGTTTTCCTGTTGCAGCCAGCAAACCATGAACTGAAACTGAGCCAAAATAAACCTCTCCTCTTTTAAAATATAATTGCCAAGTATTTTGTCCCAGCAATGACAAAGTGACTAAGACAGCATTCAAATTCATCCATTTTGTCATATTTTTCATTGCTTTAGTATGAAGGAATTCACCTACTATATGCAAGTCCTGTTCCAGGTGCTTAAAAAGCAGATTAAGTTGCTGCTGTCATTTTTTAAATGCACTTAACAAATATTGCAATGTTTACATTGTATCAGGATCCCTTCCAAGAGTCTATGAGATTCAACTCTAGTAGAAAACCCAAATCCATTAGGTGAGTCCTGCAAGACTCAATTTAGATCACCCTGGAACCTCCTCTGAATCATCCAGGCTGAGATAAGCTCCATACATCCTGTATAGAGCAGCACTCTAGCACAGAGCATGGTGTTCTGAGTCCCTAATTTATTAAAAGTAAAAAAACTGAGTGCCTATAATCCCAGCACTTTGGGAGACTGAGGCAGGAGGATAGAAAGTTTGAACCCAACCTGGAAAATTTGGCGAGATTCTGTCTCAAATTTTTAAAAATGTGATGGGGGTGTCACTTGGTGTGAAGGCTGTGGGCTCAATTTTCAGCTGTGAAAATAAAAACTAGCTGAATAGGGCACCCAGGCATTGGAAAATCATAAAGAAATATGGTTGATTCTGTCATGGAACTCTAAGCTTCTTGAAGTATGCTCTTTCTTCTATCCAGTAACAATATTTGACACCAAATAGGAACTCAGTATATGTTGATTGAACTGTTAGATCAAGCCAAGTTGATCGTGTTCCCCTGCTGTTTATAATCTTTTGATGAGTCACCACCTAAAAAAGTCTAAGTCCATATTCCTCAACATGCCACATATTACCTTTCAGGATGGCCTCACTTTCCCCAGTTCCCAATTGTGTTTCATTTGCTAGTGCCATATTAAACAATTTCTTATGCTCCCAAAACAATGCTGTCTATAACTTCTCAAGGACTGCTATGAAGTGTTCTATCTGTCCTGTCATATTTGATTAAGTTTTATTCACTTTCTATGATGCGGAGACTCAGAAAACCCCATCCCAAAGTGTGTCGCTTTGGCATGCTGAGTACTTTTACCTAAAGAGATTGGAAGTCCTCAGAAGCAAGATCTCTATTGACTTCTGTCCTATCTCCAGCCAGTCTTTCTTCCCCTGAAGGTATTCACAGAAATCAAGATTTCCCTTCCTTAAAACAGGTCTTAAAAACTAAGACTGCTCTTGCTCCAAAGCAGAGTGTAAAACTTAGAAAGGCCATGCTTTCCCTTCTCATTTCTCTCTTAAGAACCTTCATTTGAGAGTGGACTTGTCCCATATCCAAGAGGAAGAAGGACTGCTTTACAGAAAGGCCAAGAAAAATCTAAGTAGAAGATCTTTCTAGGCTTCCACCTCCCTGCTCCATTCTCACTCAGTATATTTGACAATGGGTCCTTTCATCCAACCACACTTCTACGTGATGGCTAGCCATTTCTTATCAAGCCTAAACATAAAAAAAGCTTTCCCTGGGTTTTCATTTATGAAGTCTCCTGTATCACATAAAACTTTGATTAAGAAAATACGTTGTGCTCTTCTCTTGCTTATCTCTCCTTTTTATAGGAGAGTTGGTCATGAACCTTATGATAGGTGAGGAAAGGTATCATACCTTTCTGCCCTTCCATTGACCAAATTCAGTGATCACAGGTCCTCACATATCATGTATTCCTCATAAAACGTGCTACTCTTGTACCAATATAGTCAGATTCATTTATCAGATTGTATTACAATAATTTATTTATATTCACCTTTTTCCTTACTCATTTCATGGGCTTTGAATTTTTCAATAGCAAACTATATTTTACTCACCCTTGAATTCTCTCTACCTTCAAATAGCACATATCTCAGCTCCTAGAATATAGGAGCTGACCAAGTAATGTTTGATGCAATGCATGTATGAATGAATGAATAGATATATGTAGCTCTTCACTGTACTATGTAGAATCACGACAGAAAAATAAAAGCTCTGTTTTTTTGAAGTTTCTGAAGAAGGTAGGATTCAAGTATTATTCTAAAACCAAATTAGGAGGTTTTATTTTCCAAGTGGCTCTTTTAAATTAATACACTTGCTTTATTGCTTTATTCCTTATTCACCAAATCTGGCACTGTGTGACTTGTGGCTCTTCTCCAAAGTCAAAAAAAGCCAACATTTTGAATTGATTTAGGACATTGAGACAGCTACAAGAGTGCAACTAAAGACAAAACAGGATTTCCAGAATTGCTTTAGAAAGTGGAGAGAATGATGTGATAAATGTATTCTAAGCAAGGGGAATTAATAGGAATGTATCTTTTACTATAGTAAATTTTTAAAAATTTAAATATCCACTGTATTTTTAGATAATGTCTCATATATGTTACTACTAAAAACATGAGAAAGCTCAAAACATGTTTTCTCTGAAATTGTGGAATTATTGCATCTCTCTCTGGCATTGCGGAATTTTTTTGAAAGGATAAAACCTACGTTTATCTAATGTAGTTGAGGAATATCAGCCAAGATAGCTCAAATAATAACTATTATTTTAGATAGGAGATAATTTCTTGAATGAAAGAAGCCTGAAGGTACACAGTACAGGACTGGTTGTGACATTTAGTGAGATCTCTAGGGCCTTGCTTCCTTTCCATCCTCAATATGCACTGTCTACCTCATGGGTCCGGATTACTCTGAAGCTCCAAGCACTGAAACTGTATTTCAGCTAAAAGGAAAGAAGAAGGTCAAATAAGGGTGTGTCTTTCACTGTGAGGACATCTTATATACGTAGCATATACATTTCTGTTTGCTTCCCATTGGCCAGAACTTGGCCACAATGCCACATTTAGCTGCAGGAGAGGTTGAGAAATTCAGACTTTATCACAAGTGTCCAGGTGTCCAATTAAATCTGCAGTTCTACTACCAAGGAAGAAATCAAGAATATATATCTAAGGATGGCTGAGTCTGTGCAACAAAATTGGTTTTATGCTCCACCATTTTATGGATATGTGGAATAGAAACAGATCATTGAATTGCTTGTGCCATTCACACCAATAGTAGACTGGACAATGTGTGTAGAATTTAATTCATGTTTCACTCTCACCATGGTTGATATGTTTCCCTTCCTCTTACTGGAAAGGAGCTAAGCTTTTGTTTCTCTGTGTAACAGTGACTAGTGTTTGGGGGCTAAAAGCAGAAATTGCCATATGCCCAACAGGTAAATTGAGCCACAACTTTTGTTTTGGAGGCATATGTTCATGTAAGTATTGACAAGAAAGTATCTGAAGGGGGAAGGGAATCCAAAGTTTAGGAAAAGCAGAATGATATCAATTTGAAGAAGAGAGAAGCCTTAAGGCTTTTAGTAGGCTGAAGGGGCTAGGACTTTGGTCATCCAGCAGGGAGTGAGAATAAATGCCATGTTCATTCACAACACTAATGGACACACACATGCCCTGTGGGAGTGGCTATGTTTTGTGGCTCTGGCAGCTAGATATGGGCCCTGAAGAACCTCCTAACCTATACCAAAGGTGCCTATTTTTCAGAGCATGGTAAAGCCAAAACTGTGATGACCTTCCTCTGTATTCTGCATTTAGTGATTAGCAGAGACTATAATTTACCCTACAGAAGTAGAGAGGGCTTCCCCAAGTGAGACCAAGGATGCATCTCTCACCACAACAGGTAGATAAAAGCTTATGGAGAATGTTATTTTTTTTCAAACACAGTGTTTATTGAACCAATGTGTTTTGATTAATAATTATTCTTGCTCTGAAGGGTAGAGCTGAAAGTAGAGCTCAGGCTTCCTGTGTATTTACCTTGTGTGTTTTTGCTAACTCTGAGGGTCAAGAATAGAAGTAAGTGGGAACGAGATTTATTGTTAAAGAGTAATTCATCTTAAGTCTTCATTTACTTCCTTGGTTCATCATTTTTTCTGTTTTCTCACATGGATTTAATATAACATAGTCACTTTTTGAGCTATAAAATCCTTAAGGGCATGTACCCACTGTACTCTGTGATGTGGACCATATCTTAGAATGGTATATTATGTTGCTTATGGAACTGATCATTTCATAGACACTTTGTCAGATCATCATGGCTGCTGAAATTCATTGGCAAGGATCTTTCTATTTGGGCTGAATTACTCAGCGATCAGATGCAGGGAAGAGTTCTCTCCTTGTAAAAATGGAGTGTATGGGGGAAGGGTTATTTCCTATTGGCACAAACCATGGTTTTTCTCCGTCTGAGGCTTATTACAGTTTTGTACAGCAGAATCAAGTCTCCAAGGGAAATCCAAAGTGTTACAGCCAGTGATATTGATGATTTAATAGATAATGTTCTTTCTTTATGAACTTAAACGAAACTAGTGGGTTATGAAGAATCATCCTTCAGCTGAGTCATAAAGGCAAGTTCTTGCCTTCTTGCAGTTAAAAATTCATGAACCATTTTCAAAAATGTTGTTGAGAATAAGGCTTGGCTATGCTGTCTGTCTTTACTTAAGTGTTATTTATATGCTTAGATACATTTAGATGTATTTATTTTTGTCAGTGAACTGTTATCTGATGTTTCTGGTTAATAAAATAAATATTGGGCCTGGTTATCACTGAATTAAGCTAAAAATATAAGTATCACAGAGAACCAAACATCAGAACAGACTATAACTTTCAGTTAGCTTTTCTGTGCTTTGCTACAAAGTTTGGCAGTCTGAAAATTGGCACATCAAGGTTTACACCAAAGTTGGATAAATCTAGCACCAACATAATGCTGGAGACCTGTCAGCCACTGCCATGGTAGTTCTTCCAAAGAGGGGGATTTTCGGTCTGAGAAAGAAAGAGAAAGAAGGGTGGCAATTGATTGCCCTGACAATGACAGCCGGCCTCTGTCTCATAATTAGCCCACAAGCCACAGATTGCTGATGCTTGCATTAGTGCCCTCACAACCTCATAACTAGGTTTCAGATATTGCAAGTATTGCAACTATGGTAGCTTCACAGATGCAACTGCTTTTGCTATTAGAATCTTGTCTAAAGTCATTAGAATATTTCCATCTATATAGACTATATTGTTGGAAGAAAGAGGGATCGATCTTCAAGAACTTGGTCTTTCAGAACTGTTAACGTCATATAAGGAAGGATCGATGTTTCCTTCTACCCTTCTAGGTTATTTGGCTGGCCTAAGAATCAAATTGACATAAAACACATTAACAGAAGAAAAACAATTTTAATCACATAGGTACTCACAGGAACACTCAAACATACGAGACTCCAGGAAGAAACCGGGTGGTTGAGACACATGTCACCCTGAGGTACAGACAGGAATAGGGACTTGGGACTTGGAGGGGAAAGATGAAGACAAATTATGGGAAGGGAGAGGAAATACATGGTGAATAAAGGTTGCTTTGTTATATAGATAAAACCCTCTCAGGTAATAAAAGTTGTCTCCTGTTACCGATGTTATTACTAATAAACATTTCCTTATAAAAATGTGAAAATTCATACTTCACTTTAGGTAATGGAGGGGGACGTGAGGCACTTTCCCTGCACTGGAAATTTCTCAGTCTCTTTTAGTTCCAAGTCATCCCTGTGGCAAAGTGGCCTATTTCCAAGTGACATGGTCTGAACCCCTTCGATCATAAATTACTGCCCTCTTGCAATTAATGACTTATAAAGTGTCTTCGAAAGGCTCCTGAGACCCAACACGAGACCCCAAGTTGCTCAGCATCCCGATGCTTATCTCAGGGGGTCCACCTGAGGGGTCCTGGGGAGACTCGAACTATGGAGGAGGTCAGTGAACTTATTTGGTCTATTTTTGTGAGCAGCTCTGACTCTTCCCTCATACAGCAGGCCCTCGGGTGGTGAAAAGCAAATATCTGGATGCTTAAGGAAGTATATTAGTTACACACAATAATAATAATAATAATAATAATGATGATGATGATGATGATGATGATAATAATACCAATGCCACCTCTCTGTGAAAGTGAGGAGTCTTCTCTTGCAGAAGTCCCTATGGGCCAGGGATTTAGCTCAGTGGCACTGCTCCTGCTTCGCAAGCACAGCTCCTGGGTTCGAACCCCAGTACCACAAAAAAAAAAAAGAAAGAAAAAGAAAAAGAAAAAAGAAGTTCCTAACCATCACTTCAAGTCTCCATGAAATACACTTGATCACAAACCTTTCCTAAACTACTAAGTTCAGGAAAAGGGACTGTGTTAAGCCAGGTGCCCATGCCTAAAGGGAGAGGTATGTCAGCCAAAGGTTTGTAGAGTTTTGTGCAAAGTACAAAGGCTTCCTGGAGATCGGTATGCAAACTCAACAACAGTGAAGTAGAGTACAAGAGAAGAGGGGATGGATGTGGTAAGATACCTACAATGTACATAGCAAATAAAATATGTATTAATATAAATAAATATATAAAAAATATATATTTGGCATTCATTTTATATTGCCACTGTTTTTTAAGACTATACAAGGCCTTTATTTGTCACAGTTTCTGTCTTTCCTTGACTTTATGACATTGCTGCTTTTTTATTTAAAAATTTAATTTAATTTTTTTTTATTTTTGCCATTATTTTATAAGACCTTTTTCATTCAATTGTCACCAAACACATACAGGGAGAGAGAGAGAGAGAGAGAGAGAAAGAGAGAGAGAGACAGAGTTTCCAATTTTATGTACTTTTAGATGAGAAAGTTGAAATTCAGAGAGATAGATAATATTAAAACCACAACAGAGCTGATACTGAAGTCTAGGTGGTCTGACCTCAAAGCTCATGCTTATTCAGCCTCACTCCTACCAAATCATTTTTAAGTTTAGTCAGAGCACGGTGATGGAGGCAAGTGGCATCCTGGGCTTAGACGCCAAAGACACTGTGGAGTCAAATCCAATTAATTAGGGCGATGTCCTCCCACCATGGTTCTGTCAATAGTCTCCCTTCCTCTCCAGGCAACCACTGACCACCTCCCCACACACTGGGCCCCCCTCCTTTATTTGTGCCACTCTGGAGACCACAGGAAGACATTACAAGGGAGTACAATTTCCTGTGTACAGCATCCTCCGGATAGAAGCAGCCTGCAGGAGAGTAGTAAATATGTTTCAAGTGTCTTACAAGATGTAGGCGACAAAGACAGATGCTTTCTCTCCCTTGGCAGCTGGTTTCTCTTCGTTGTTAGAAGACAAGGTCTTATTACCACACAGAAATAGCTAGTATTACTAGATCAAATATATACTTTGTTTTCCAAAATTGGGTAAAATAATAATTTCTAAGATTTTTTTCCCCATGAAAACAAAGAATGATAGCATATAAGGCATGAGCTAAAAACATTTGTAGGTTTGGCCCAAGGGATTATTTCCAGTACCAGGAGATAAGAGGAGGCACTTTTATGTGACTATGCTGGGCAAATACCACATCCATAGTCATTAATAACATCTCATTCTGCCTGTCAATTCTCGAGTCTTATTTCTCTGCATAGCCCAGTTGTGTGTCTATTTTTTTCCCTGAAGAAGTAGGTGTTGGGAATTCAGCCAAGAATCTGAAGCAGGACAAATGACATCCACCTGATGAATGTAGCTTCTCCTGACAGTGAGATCCTTTTGATCCATCTGATCTATTTGGTGACATTTTATTTGGCAGGTTTACAGAAATGAAAGAGAGGGCTGCCTGGGTTTAGCGGGAGAGTCTTGCCTCTTTATTATTTCTGTGTTCTCAGGTAGTGTCATGATTCTTTTGGAACTGAGTACTTGTGGCCATCATCAAGCAAACCATGTTAATTTCTTAAAAGTGGGTCAAGCAAGGATAAAAGGAAAAAAGTGAGAAAATTTATTTAGAGCAATAGGCCTGTAGATAGTCAAGATTCCTTCAAGAAATAGTGTATGCCAGTTAAAAGGTACCATTAGTGCTCTCTGGACTAATGTGTGTTTGTAAGCAACACAGTAGTAAGGTTTTTTGTTTTGCATGTTTTCCAGTTTTATTGAGGTATAATTGGCAATTAAAATGTAGATTTTTATTGAGCCAAATTTTCAGATTTCAATTAAGTTTTAAAAATCAAATAAGCAAATGATCATTTGTTACAGTATTTTAAAGTCTGTTTAAGGCAATTTTCAGCTGCATATAAAGAAAGCTTTGTGAAGTTTCAGCATTCATTTAAGCCACATTGATCCATTCTGCATGTATTTACTCAGTTCCACCTGTGCCCTAAGTGCGTGCTTTTAGAACAGCATGACAAATACAATGGCACCTCACTACATGTGTTGGGCCTCTATCTAATAAGAAGGTGCAAGTAAAAGCAAATAGAATGCTTTCAAATTTTAAAAGTTCTGTGAGGATTAATAATAGAATGCTAGAGCATGGGAGGGAAGAACAAGGGAGCAACTTGATGTAGGATGATCATGAAATGCTTCTTTGAAGAGGAGAATTGCAAACAGAGTTCAAAAAATGAGAAGGCACACAAAAAGAAGAGAAAACAGTACTCCAGAAGAGAAAACAGGAAGTGAAAGAGAGAAAGAGTCTTCACTGACAGAAGGAAGTATGAGTAAGGCAAATAAACTGAAGAGGGAATGCTGGAAGCAAACATTTGAAGGATCTGTGAAACAAGGAAGTAGGGATTTCAAGTAGACAATTTGATAAAGTGTTTTGAGTCTAGAAGGTCAAGAAGGGAGATACATACAAAGGAGCTTCCAGGGTGTTGATAAACGTTTTTAAACTATATGTGGATAGAATTGCTCAGGAAGAGAGTATAGCAAAGAGAGAACTAACATTCAGTATAGAAGAAGGAATCCAAAGGGCCATCACAGGAAGAGGAAGGCTGCTGGAATAACTTATCGGAGAAGGGAGAGAATTACTGGCAAAGAATGTGAACTGGTGCACTCATGTATGTCTCCATTTCTGTGCCAAGATGATAATAAATAATAGCAGGTAAAATTTCTAAAAAGGCATAAACCCACAGCAAAGGGACCAGGACAAGAGCCACCACCATCAAGTTTGTGTCAATGATTTCTGGGAGATGGGAAGCAGATGGAAATGATTGAGTGCTACAGAAAAAAAAAACACACCTCAGAGAACCTGCAAGTGCCTCCTTGAAAAGTTCAAGAACCACCCAGGTTATGCTAGTTGTGAGAGAAAGAGACTTGGTGCTGAAAACAGGGTAACTGGTTGAAAGGAAGTGTTCATACTGCACCACATTTACCCTTGCATTCCAAGTTTCTTGCAGACACGCACATAGAGACACTCATGGTCTCTTCTATAGAAACTGAAGCTTTACATTTCTCCAGCCTCTAGAGATTTCCAAGTACAAATAATATCTACATTTCTAACAAGCATCTTAATGTAAAATTTGTGAATTGACAAAGAGTTTGTGAGGTCAAAACTGCTTTCAGAATAATAACAACCTAATATGCCTTTTCCAGTGTTTTGATATTTGCACTGACAGTGCATATGTACTGGTGGCTAACACTGCTGACCCTTCAGCATCAGTCAGTGTGGGGGTACTCAGCAGTACTGGGAGGATAAAATTCCTAGTGTCATGCACTAGGTTTAAAAACTAAAGTGACACTTTTCATTCAAGAATGCTTCTGCTAAAACAATAAAAAGTATTCATTTTATAAATCTTGACTCTGGAGCAGATGTAATTTGAATAGTTTATTTGTCAAAACAATAAGTATACATAATACTCTGTTTACTCAAATAAGTGGGCATTCTTGGGGATAAGCAATTGTGTAATTGCTTGTGTTGTACCATTTTTTACTTGATGGAACAACTGATAGAAAAACTGTGGTTATTCAGACTTGGAGTTTTGGCAGACATTTTCTAAAAATGAAAGAAATGAGTCTTTGCTTCTGTGAAAACAACTAGCAGTATTTATTACTAATGAAAAAGCACAAACTTTTAAGCAGAAATTAGAATTTAAAGCTGATGTTCACAACTAAACATGATGGATTCCCACTACTTAATGACTTTGCAGATGAACTCAGTGGTGATATTGACAAATATTATATTTTGATATTGCAAAATGAAGTGTGCTGACATTCCAAAGATCTGCATAACACATTGAAGCAACAGTCTTCTAAATAACCAGTGCATGAAATTACAAAATTATACATAAGAAAAGCTATTCAGAGTACGACATAGAGCAATACATTTTAATATAGTGTAGTATATAAAAATGGCAATGATATGCTGTCAGGGTCTAAATTGCAATTAAGCTGTAAGAAACTATTTTGGTGAACTATAAAAAAGTATTCACAATAGGCATTATTGTCTCTTCTGTGAACTGTATTTGCAAAGTAACAATAATTGAAGCACTTCACTAATTTGTACTTTTTGGAATCAGCTTATAATTCTAATTATTGTTATAAAACAAAATGGAAAATAGTATGAACCTTGTCCATTCCATAAAAAAAGTACAGAAATCAATAAATGACAGGTAGAAATGAGAAAAAGAGACAAGCCATAGGGCAATAGAACTAATTCCTTTATCTCAGGGAAAGTCAAAAATATTACCTATTGTTAATGGAATAAGAATGAGAAATTGCTGGCATTTTCCTAAATATTATAAGGAAACATGATTAACATAGTAATTCTATTAAGAGACTGAGGAAGGAAAGAATGTAAATGTAAAGGAACTAAATACTGATTTATCATCACAGAAGCAAAGAGATGACATCAAAAATCAGGAATTTCTTTTTATATTGCTTATAAACATGGAGCTGACTACCAGAAGAAACAGTTTCAAGGGTACATCAATCTGGGTTGGAGGCTGTTTTCCTTTGGGGCTTGAAATACATCACTCCAAGCTCTTCTTGCCTCGAGGGTTTGCACTGAAAAGTCTGCTGTGATTCTGACGAGCTTTCCTTTGTATAGGATTTGTTTCTTTTCTCTAACTGCTTGTAGAATTTTGTTCTTCTGTTGGGTTTCTGGAATCTTAACTATTATATGCCTATGTATAGATATTTTGATCAAGACTAGTTGGAGTCCTATATGCCTCACTTATCTGTATGTCAAGTTCTTTTCCCCTGCTTGGGAAGTTTTCTGCCATCACTTCTATGAACAGTTTTTTATGTCATCTGTACTCTCTCCTGTTTCTTCATTGACTCTGATCAGTCTTATGTTATTCTTCCTTGCATCATCTAGCAGCTGCTGGATTGATTTCTCATGGTCCCTTACTATTTTAAGGAAATTTTTCTTTTCCTGGTCACTAATTGCAATCCTATCTTCTACATTTGAAATTCTGTCCTCACATTGGCTCATTCTGCTGGGTAAACTTTCAATGGAGTTTTTAATCTCCTGGAAATCTGTTTGCATCTATTTTATGGATTCCATTTGTTTCCTATGTTGGGATTACATCATGTTCCTCAGCTCTGCTATTTTTTTTTATCTGTGTCCTCTCTAGACTTATTAATCATGTCTTGCACTATGGGCACAATCTCTTCCATTAGCTGAGAAATTTTTTCTGATTTCATTTTTTCCAGATCCTCTTTTGTTGCCAGTTCAAGGAGTCCAGGTGGTTGAATATCAGATTGTTCCATCTCGTTTCCCTTTTGGGTTGCTTTAGGTAATATGGAAGTCTGGTTTTGAGACTTGATTATGTGTCTTCTCATTTCAAGGGAGTGGAGGGGGTGTGCTGCTGGTGCCCCTGCAGCTCACCTCCTCAGCACTGGGGGCTGTGGTACGGTGGCCTGGAAGGTTCACCTCCTCTGTGCTGGGGGCAGCTTTGCTCCTCAGTGCTGGGGGTGGTGGAGAGAATGAGTTTTGAAATTTAGAAAGTATTGCATGTGGGACAGTGAGGAGTAGACATTGGATACGATGGAATGTGTTGCCAAATAAAATACAGGCACTACAGCTAAGTTGGAATTTCAAGTAAACAATAAATACTTTTTTATCATAAGTATGACTCACACAAAATTGAACATATTCTTATACTTCAAAAGTATTTGTGTTTTATCTACAAATCAAATTTGACTGTGTCCTGTATTTTTCTTTATAAAATCCAACCACTGAAGAGATTATTTTGTTATGATGGGCCTTTTACTTGAACTTTTTAATCATAAGTTAAATGACTGTATACTAAAGGTAGTTTTTAAACAAAGGAAGAGCAAAAGGAGGAGGGTGGGCCAACAGTATCCAATACTGGGACAGGTTAAGTAGATGAGCCTGAAAATGTGTTTACTCCATTTGACCACAGGGAGATCAATCATGCCTTTGAGAATAGTTTTGATGAAGTGATGGGAATGCAGGCAGAAATATAGTGGAGCGCTGAGTGAACAGAAAGAAAGGAAAGGTAATTACAAAAGTAGAAAAGAAAGTAAGGCACAGATTTGAAAAAAATCCATGGATTTCAGGGGTGGAGACAAATTTTTCTTTATATCCATCACATATCTCAAGATATTTCTTTTTTTGAGCTGTCATGTCAAATCTTCCTTTTGATGGAAATGTAATTCTGATAATAATTTGGAATAATGCCACAGGTAATATTCCCTAAATATCTGAGTAAGTAAGGGTCTGACTTTTAATGGAAGGATGTTTGTAACAATATGAGCATTCTTTATAGAAAGGAAGAAGTGAGTAAGAATATAATATAGTGATTTACTGTACGATTTAAGTCAGATGTGGAGTTAGGATTGAAACTTGCAATTTCCATTCTCATCAATAAAACTAAACCAATCTTCTATGATGTCTGGAACTCTTTTATGTATGATATGTTTTATATCTTGATGTGCCTCTAAAGCCTCATGCAATCATAGATGGGGATTTGGGGAGGTGATTGGCTCATGGGGATATGCTACTCATCAGTGGATTAGTCCTTAACCCAAATTACCATGCTTCATTTTCTTTAAAAGCTCCTCCCACTTGGGATAGCTGGCTCTTTTGCCAAAGGATAGAAAAACAACTTGTCTCTCCTTAGCAGATTTGATTAAAATACCCAAACATATTTTCATTAAGTTGAAAGAATATGCAAACTATCCTGCCCCCTTTTAAGCTTTCCAAGTACTTGCTGTTCCCCATCAGTTGTGCTATGGTTTAAAAAAGCCATCTAATTTGTATTGCTGGAGTCACATATGTGTATGATGAACCAATGATGGCTTTGAAATGCGAGTTTGTCATTAAAACACTTTGGTTGTTATATTTCCGTGAATAGCATGGGAGAGTGGAATTAATTCCTTATGTTTTAACTCTCATGACAAATGACTCAGCATTTCCTGTCCAAAGAGGTTACCCCATCTCATTACTCTAGGTTACCTACAGATTCTCGTGATTTTGGGAGTAGAGGAAAAATGAAAGAGTAAAAGCAAAAATGGACAAGTGTTTGTTTCTTTGTTTTGGAAACTCTGCTTCTAGGAGTAATTTGATTATTACAGAGTAACTTGGGCCGTCCTTTCCTCTGAGGCTAGTCTCAGCACTTTCTCTTCAAAACTATAGTTGTATGTGTATATGTATGTTTTTTGAGAGATTATATTGCACATTTTGTTACAAAAGCATTCTTTATGTCTATACTGATCTTCTCAGCTATTTCCATAAAACATCTCCTAAGTACATTTTCTAGCTCTGCCTCCCACCCAAACTCACTCCTCTCAACCCCTGCAGTATGCAAATTCTCTCTGTTCTCTTTAACCTTTTGAAAACCCTAGCCTGATCAAGTGACATACACACAGGATAAATTCTGGTTAAACAGAAATAGAAAAAATGTCTTGTTAGATAAACCAGAGTCACCTGGTATCCTTCAAGCCTTGCAGTGACTAGCTTTCTTTTAATCAGCCACACAGGTAATTAAGAGAAGCATCAAGTTCTAGAGATGGTGTGTTAATTTTCCATTGCTATGACAAAATACCTAAGAAAAACTACATAAAGGGGGAAAGGTTTATTTTTGGTTCATTGTTTTGGAGATTCCAGTTGATCCATGGTTGGCTGCTGGCTCCATTCTTTTTAGGACTGTGGCACAGCAAAATATCATGGTGGAGGGTCATGGCAGAGGGAAGCTGTTCACCTCATGGAGGCAAGAGAGAAGGGCCAGGGGCAAAATCCCCCCTTTAAAGGTACCCTTTAGTGACCCACATCTTTCCATCAGCTCCCACTTTCCTCATTCCTGTTATCCTCTAATCACCCACCAAATTATGAACCCTTCTGTGGTTAATCCACTGATAAGGTCAGTCCTCATGAGCCAGTCACTTCCCCAAAACCTCACTTCTGAATATTGCTGCATTGAGGACCAAGACTTCAAAATGTGAGCCTTTGGCAGACCTACTAGCCTCAAACTATAATGGTTGGATGCTTCAAACAAATAAAAATACTAGTTAATTTGAAGCATCCAGGAAAGAAAATCAGTGAATGGTAACTCATAGATATGACATATGGGTGTGATCCTTATGCCTAGTTAAAGAATAATTCTACATTTCTGCTTTTAAAAAAGGCAACGTTTGGAAAGTCTTTTGAAAACCAGCTTGTTTTGAAAATAATTTGAAATCATGTACATTAATAACAACAATCACTGGACCAGCAAAGTAGATGACCAATTATATAAAAAGCATTGCACAACATTATTAACACAATATTGCAGCATCACTTAAATTCCTAAATTGATACTATAGTCAGAACCAGTGGGCAAATTAGGAGATGTTCAAATAGGTAAAACAGTTTTGGACTAACCTCTACCATAAATATTTTTAACTTTGGTTTTTCAAAATTAAATGAAAGCTCAATGTGGTGGCATATCCCTATTACCCCAGCTATTCTGGAGGCTACAAGTTTGAGACCAAGATAAGAGGACTGTGAGTTTGAGGCCAGCAAGGCTATGTAGTAGGACCTCATCACAAGAAAACATTTTAAGAAAAAATTAGAAAAATAGAATCAAAAGGAACAAAATGTAATATTAAAACACTATATTATCAGTCATCTATAAGACCTTTCATATCTCTCTCTGCTCTATGTTCCTCTGGCCAGAAATGGAATGACATTTGGAATACTATCTCTGTGTCATATTTTCAGATATACAAGTATGAGGTTATTGCATTGAGATTTTAAAAAAGTCTCAAGAAGATCAAAAATCAATTCAAAATGATAAAAGTACTATTTTTAACGGTTCTGCTGCTATTATGTCACCCTAGAAGGAAGGTCTTTGTATTTGGTCAATATTGTAACAGCACGTCATTCTGAATATTATGTGAAACAGACAATAGAGATTTAATTATAAAGATTTTGCTAGATCAACAACTAACATTTGCAGTGAAAACAAATCTAGGCTCTATTTTCTCTTCTTTGTATTTTTTCATGAAAATATGTATGAAGACAATCACAGCAAATGTCAAAATATCACCTTTTAAAAAAATTCGGCAGTACTGACTCATGGTGCTCAAAACTGAGTAATATATTAAGTGGCTGAGAAAACTAGCAAAACATGAAATTCAAAGCCTTGAAACAAAACACTTGAAGCCAATTCTTATGGACAGTGCAAACTTTAAGTCATGGGACTTGTTCAAAAGTGAAAAAGTCCTTGATGCTAGCCTACATCCTGTTATTGGGTACATAAATATTTATAATTGTATATCTTCTTAGTTAATTTACTCCTTTATTATTGCAAAGTGACACTCTTTATCCTGAATAATATTATTTTCTGTAAACTATACCTTGGTTTAATATAGCAATTTTATTTTTTCTTTTGATAACTATTAACATGACATCATTTTCCATCATCTTACTTTTAACCTGTTTAGAGTTAATATGAGATTTGTTTCTTGCAGCCAGAACACAGTGTGGTCTTCCTTCTTTTTTCATATCTTACAATTTTTGCCTTTGCCTGGTATCTTTATACCATTTAAATTCAATCTGAATGTTGAAATGTTTAAACTGTTTTCTATTTAACCCATCTATTCTTTATTTCTTTTTTCTTACCTTATCATGAAATATTTTTATGATTTTGTTTAATTGTTGTCTTGTTAGACCTAACTTTGTTGGTATTCTGATGGCTAATTTAGGATTTATAGTATACATTTTTATCTTATCGCAGTGTATCTTCTACTATGTGCAATATGAAAATCTTACTACAGTGTATGCTGCTGGTGGTGTACAACTTATTTATATAGTATGTATAAACTCCATAATACATTGTTTTGGTTTTTTGTTTCAAACGGTTATTTTAAAAAGAGATTCTACAAATATGGACTACCTTTTTAAATTAAAAAAATGACTTAAATAATAAGAAAAAAGTCAACCCATATATAATCACTGTCCCCAGTGCTCTTCATTCTTATGTGTAGATCTTGATTTCTTTCTGCCATTATTTTCCTACCTGTGAGAACTGTTTTACTTTTCTTACAATGTATTTCTGCTATTGATGGATTATTTCAGATTTTATATGTCTGAAAAAGTATTTATCTCACCTTTGTTTTTCTTTCTAGTAATTTTTATTAATAACTTTGTTTTTTGAATAGTTTTATTCTTACAGAGAAAATGGAGTTTATATATATCCCTATCTATACAGTATCCCTATTGCTATCAACTTAGACTTATATGGTACCTTGTCACAATTAATGAACAAATATTGATATACTACTATTAACTAAAATCCACAGTTTATTCAGATTTCCTGTTTTTACTTAATGTTCATATTCGATATTATCCCATCTAGGACACCACATAACTTTTGATTTTCAGATTTCCATACGCTCCTCTTAGCTGTGACAGATTCTCAGTTTCCTTTTATTTATTTATTTTTTGATAACTGTGACAGCTTTGAAGGGTTTTGGTCAGTTATATGGTAAGATATTCCTCTACTGGAAGCTGTCTAAAATTTTTCCCAGTTATTGATTTTTAGGAGATAGAATACTAGGTAAAGTGATATTTTTGTCACAACATATCAAGAGTAC
The DNA here is from genome assembly GCF_053883595.1 of Heterocephalus glaber. Taxonomy (NCBI): domain Eukaryota; kingdom Metazoa; phylum Chordata; class Mammalia; order Rodentia; family Bathyergidae; genus Heterocephalus; species Heterocephalus glaber. The sequence continues at coordinate 17,695,764 of NW_028258312.1, read as the reverse complement.
ATATCAGAATGTAATTTATCACTGCTTATGTTGACGTTGTTCTGAATGAAGCAGTTTGTTGGATTTCTCCACTCCAAGGCTACTGTTTGTATTCCCCTTCCCTACTCTGTTTTTTGGTAGGCAGTCACAATGTATGGAACATACTTAAGAAGTGGAAGTTATGCTCAATTTCCTGTAAGGAGAAGTATCTGCATAATTTGCTTGGAATTACATATATGAGTGATTCATCTCTTCTCTCATTTACTAATTTATTAAATTACTGTATGGTTATGAGTCCATGACTACTCATTTTATATTTTACATTAAATTCAATGACACTGTATTTATCTCTGTGCTCAAATTATTTTAGCTTTGTGGGAACTCTTTAAATTGGCTCCTGTGTATTTTTCACATATATCAATGTGTATGTTTTTATTTTTGAGCACTTCCCTATTTCTTTTTCTTTTTTGTTTTTGGTACTGGGGATCAAACTCGAGTCCTTGCATTTGTGAGGCAGGCGGCAGAACCACTGAGCTAAATCCCCGGCCCACCACTTCCCTATTTCTGACAGACCACGCTTCCAGAGTACCCACTCCAGTTTCATTTTATACATTTCCATTTTCAGCCCTAGAAAGGGTCCTTTCTCTAAGGAGCCAAGGAGCCTTCTTGCTGTTGCTTTTTTTTATGGTGCTGGATATTGAACCCAGGGCCTTGCACATGCTAGGCAAGTGCCCTAGCCCAGAGCTACATTCCCAGTCTGCCTTGTTGCCTTTTTATTGAGAATGCATTAGAATCCAGAATATGGATATTAGATGTGTATATTAGCTCATTGTTAATGGGGAGTCATTTCATTTATGGCCCTTCAGCTACCATAACAAAGACATAGACATGTGTGTAATAATGTCTATATACATCTAGTTATATATGTTTCTACATGTGATCATCTGTCTCTACAGCCAGCTGGACCATTCTAGCCTTCTGCCCTTGATGATTTCTTGCCTGCTGCCCTTCTACTCTGACAGTAAGAAATACCACTATCTAGTTCTGTACTGAGTTTTAATTCCAGTAAACATATAAACCAATGTCTTAACTATTAATCTGTACCCATGTTGAAAGAAACTATACTAACTCACATATGTGCAGATTGTTCCTTTCCTTTAGTTTTAAAACCTTTAGACATTTTCAGTGGTACTTAGATCAACACATTTTCCTTTACCTTTCTCGGCGAGGGTTTTTCATATACCTTTAATCCACTGAGATTCTCTTGTTACAGTCTGCATTCTTCCCTGAAGTTCCCTGACCTCCTACATGATTTTTTTGTTTACATATATTAGGAGATATTTGTAAAATTCTGTAAGTGTTGATAAACATGTAATTTCATTTTAGTGTTATGCATAGATTCACTGACCTCAAAATTCTGCAGGTTTCATTTATCTGCCCCTTTCTTCTTCCACAAATCCATGACAACCAATGGATTTTTGTTGTCTATACAGTTTTGCCTTGGAATGTCACATAGCTGGAATCAGTTGACATAGAAATATTACTTAAGGGGCCAGGCATGTGCCACATGGTTGTCATTCCAGGACTCAGGAAATTGAGACTGGACATTCATAAGTTTGAGGTCAGCCCTGGCTACATAGCAAGTTAATTCCTGGCTTGTACTATATAACAAAGCACTGTGTGTTTGTGTGTGTGTGTGTGTGTGTGTGAGAGAGAGAGAGAGAGAGAGAGAGAGAGAGAGAGAGAGAGAGAGAAGATATATTATTTAAGGTTCCTCCATGTCACTTCTTAGTCTAATAGATAATTTCTGAATATTATTCTATCGACGCATGTGCCACAGCGTATCTGCTCATCTACTGAAGGATATTTTTGTTACTTCCACTTTGGGGGTCATTATGAATGAAGCTGTTATAAAATAATTATGTGCATAGTTTTATATGGGCATGTTTTAAACTCACTTGGGTAAATATCCAGGAGTTCAACTGTTGGATCACATGTGAAGGAAAACTATGTTTAGTTTTATAAGGAACTGTCAAATTGTTTTCCAAAGTGGCTGTACCATTTTGTATTACCCCCAGCGATGACTGAGAGTTCACATTGTTCCATTTCCTTACTTGTATCCGGAATTGTCATTGTCAGTTTTTAGGATTTAGCCATTGTAATAGGAGTGAAGTAGTATCTAATAGCTGTTCTAATTTGCAGTCCTTTAATGACAAGTTATGTTAAGCACTTTTTCAGATGCTTACTTGCCATCTATGTATCTTCTTTGTTGAGATGTTTGTTAATATACTTTTGCAAGGTTGGAGATCCAAAATGGGGGTTATGATAGTTGCTGAGCATGTATATTTTAATTATACACTCAAGAACTGGGCAACAAACCAAGGTGGATCCTTCAATCAGTTTGCTCCACTGTTAGTAGAAATTCTATCTATTATCTGTAGCTCTAAGCTCCCATTCTTACTGATGGGTCACAGTGGCATTTTGAGTCTCTTCAAATTAGACAATTCAGGGTGAGTATGTAGTAATCCCCCTAGGATCTGGGTGTTTCCTTTTATCCGGTACATGATTACTCTAAGTTCTCTGGGGAAAAATTGGAGAAAGATTTATGTTAGGGACTTCCAATCCTCAATGAGACAATGAGTTCCAGATTCAATGAAAAGATTTGGGGTCTGCTGATTGACATATGTAGATCTGAAGGCTGAAAGAAGTCTATAATTATCCACTGTAGTGACTCAAATCAGGATTTTAACAACCATACAAGGTAGCAGGCTTTTATGTTATGTAGAACAACCAATGTTCTAGTAGATTGCCTATATTGCTCCTGGAGAAACTGCTATCAATTAGCTATAGAACAAAGCATCCCTGCTGTCTTTGTGGTAAATGCACCTTCCTTGTCTTTGGGGGTTATGTGCTGCCACTGGAAGCTGCTACTCTAGGTCCTCATTATCCTCACTGAAGTCAGGGAGCCCATTTTAATGGCACACCTCTTATGGCCATATCTTCTCTGCAAAAGGTAGTAGCATCACAGTTTTCAAGGGTACAGTTACTCTTCTAATTTATTCCCCAATGTCTCAATAAAGTTCATATTTTCTGGGTAGAGCTGTGAGGTACACCAAAAACAAAACAAAATAAAAGATTCCCAATAAAATTTGAATTTCAAATGAAATCAGTATAAAAATTAAATAATATTATTAATTAAATTGTAAATTAGCATAAAACACACAGCTAGCGTTTTTCTGATATGATCCAAAGATTTCCCCAAGCCAGAGTTAGCTCACAGTTGGCAGGCAGCATCTGGAGGGCAGGCAGGGCAGACAGGAGCAGGGCCAGCAAGCAGGAACTTCACAGGAGGTTGGGGTGATACCAGCAAGCTGAGCTCACAGGCGGAGGACAGCAGGAAGGGCCTGCACTGGGTGACCTGCATGCTACTGGGCACAGCAAGAAAATGACAAAGAACAAGGAAGAGGAGTCTCTTCTTTCTGCAGTGACCATCCAGCATCCTCTACTGGCAAGGGGGAATCTACTGGCTTGCAAGGGCCAGTTCCAACCAATATCGCTAGCAGGACAATAAAGATAGAGTTACAGTTCGAGTCAGCTGGCTTTAATTAACTGGTACAGATACAAATGATAAAATTCTATGGTACTAACACATGAATATATGCAGAAGTCAATTGAATACCCCAAAACACAAAAACAGAGCCAAATTCATTCTAACATTTGATGTATGATAAATCAGTTATCTCAAATACCTGTGGAAAAATAGACTATTTGCAAACTGGTGTTGAAAAAAACAGAAGAGACATCTAAAAAAAGAAAAAAGAAAAATTAAGCTAAACCTTTACTTCTTATCCTAAAATTCTAGGTAGATAAAAATAACTACATGCTAAAAACTTAAAACATAAAAACACATGGAAAGGATATGTATGTGTTTATGTGTGTGTAAAATATCACAGTGCAAATGTATTTTTAATTGTAATAGAAAATTTATAAGCCATCAATGAAAAAAATTTCCCAGACTAAATAATCTATAGGGTAAAATTATTAAAAGCCACAAAAAGTCAACTGAAAATATATTTGCAACTTATATCACAGATAGAGATCAATAAAGGATTAAATTATCAAAATCATGTGAATAAATGTTTCATAAATAATAGAAATGCTTCTTTAGTTTCCAAAATGTTCAATCACACATACTAAGGGAACTACAAATTAAAACAACAAGGACACGCACATTTTTACCTTTCAAATTGAGTGCTGAGCAAAAAGTTTGATAATAAATTATGATAATGAGGAGGCAGGGAAACAAGGATTGTCATACATATTGTGTGGGAATAAAAGATGATGAAAACTTATTCATAAGCAATTTTACAAAATTATCAAAATTACATGTACACATTCTTTCACTCACAACCTAAACTTCTGAAAATTTTCCCAAAAATATACTTACACAGATGTGCAATGACATATGGCCAAGGATTTGTTTGTGATAGCAAAGATAGTTTCTATATCCATAAAAGTTGGATTGGTTAAATACTCTAGAATACTGTGTGGCTCATTACAAAACAATGAGGAAGGTAGCATGGTGTCTTATGGGGTCTGTTCACACTACCGAACATATTTTAGGCTGGAGGAATCTGAAGAAACGTCAGAGATGAGAAGGTCTTCCTGACCTTCCCCAACCTTTCTTTCCCAAAAGCAAGTCATAAAAACTGGGAAAATTTTTCTGAACTTACCCTGAAGCAGGTTGTAAGATCCTCATGTGAGAAATTCTCCCCTTACAGCCAGAAGAATGGAGAGTTATTATCTATGAAGTCAAAGATGCCAAGAAAATCTGAACAATAAGCCTTGCTAAGTATGCTCCAATAAGTTACCATTAATTGTATCTTCCTTATAAAGGCCCCATGTTAAAATTATATTAAGTCCTTTTGTATAATTTTTTCTTATTGATCCATCTTTTGTCATAGGGGCTTCAATCATGAATCTAGGATAGATAGAAATATATATTCCCTTTCTACATGTCCAAAAATACTTTTAAAGAAAAAAACAAAGTACATAAAATTTTCACAGGATTCCACCATTTCCATCAGTATTTATATTATCTAAGGGCTTGGGATTCCCCAGAAGGAGATACAAGAAACTGGTCATGGTGGTTTTTTTCTATGGAGGCAAATTGTTGACTGAGAGTGAGACATGCTTATCAGTATGTCTATCTTTAAACATTCTTTAAATTTTTGCTGATATTACATACATTATCTATACAAAAAGGTAAGTATGCTTTATAGAGAATATTTCTTAAAGATTGTAGTGTGCTGCAGCATCCAGTGGTGCAATTACTGGATTCTGCTGTAATAGGATTTTAAAGAGAATGGATTTGCAAGAAGCCTCTAGGCAGAGAATATTAGTGAGATCACTTGAGCCTACACAGACTTCAGTGTCTGTTCTGATCTGCAGATACAGTGACACGTATTTCTTGTGTTGTGCTGACCACATCGGCAACATTGCTGTCAGCAGGCTGAGGACAGAATTCATCTTAGAAGATGCTGCCTGAATTTCTGGGCTAAGCAGTTACAAGCTCAGTAAGAAAAGACTTTCCAATCCCACTATAAATACCATTTTAGTTCCACAGTGAAATCCTGCTTCACAAAGAACTCTGCCTTCCACATAATTGTTTCATTACATGTTCATCTCTAATTCTGAACATCCAAAGGTAAATATGCAAGAGATCCACTTCTATTAATCCTGCACGGTTACCTAATATCTTTGCTTCAGAGGAAATAGGTGCAGTGAGAGACTCTTTTGTGCCCTTCACCAACTATAACATTCACAGAGTACTTTCATTCAGTATCTTTTTGTTTGCGTGCTTTGGTGATACAAAGGGTACTTGTCACAATATATTAATTCCAGGGGAAAGGTTAACTGGCAACAGGATCTTCAAATTACTCTCACTTGGGCCCTGCTCCATTTCCAAAAACAATTTTCCAGGACAAGCATCTTATTTTGTTTTCCAGGTTTTTTTTCCTTTTTAAAAAAGATCACATCCTGGTTGCTAGAAAATGCTTCGTATTAAAGAGGATTAATACACATTTGAAGGGCAAACAGACTTTTAACCAGATATCACTGTAACAAAAATCCCCTAGGTTTACCCCAGCTCTGAACCACTGAAGACTTTAACTAGGATCACATCCATTAAGACTCTCACTCAAATGTCAACGGTTTTGAAAACTGTCTAAGAACAAACCAGGCAGAGTTACTATCTCCTTCTTATGAAATATGAAAACATATCCATACCGCAGTTCAAATAAGCACCGTATTAAAAAGATTTTAGGGCTGGGGATTTAACTCAGTGGTTCCCCTACCTGCCTCGAAAGCACAAGGTCCCGAATTTGATTCCCGGTACCAAAAAAAAACAATTTTTAAGTGTTACCACAATAAAGTGCTAAATGTTTGAGGGGCTGAATATGCTCATTAGCTAACTGATCATTATACAGTGTATACATGTCAAAATATAACATTGTATCGCATACATATATAATTATTGTCAATTTAAAATTGAAAAAATTTAAAAACATCTATTACATGGTAGTATAAGTGCTTATTCATACACCATTCTTCCATCCTTCAAAGAACAGGTACTTGAATTCCATCCTCATGTTAAACTATTTAACATGAAGCTAAACCTCTGTTTAACATGAAGCTCAGGCCACTGTAATCATTCTGCTACAAATGAATGAATGAATGACGAATAATGAAGTTCTAGTGGGCCCATTTCGAGGAAGCATAAGTGGCCCCTGAATGAGTCAGGCATGGGGGACTGAAAGTAGATTGCTTAATTTTTCTGGAGCCAGCCAGCCAGGCTATAGAATGTGCAGAGCAAATCCTAAGAAGATTGCAATCTCCCCAGGATACAGCCAGGACAGAAGGGAATACCTGGCCCTCCCACAGGGTAATTGGTGCTCAACTCAACCTAGAAATTCTATATTCACTCTCCTTTTTAGTGGGAAACCTCTCTGCCTGGCTAGAATTTCAGCAGACACATTTCTAACTGGTTTTATTATCATGACCCAGATATAAATATCATGGCAGGAGCCCATGAGGTGGGAGCACAATTTATCCTAAGTGAAAATAGAGGCGGAAAAGCATCAGCTCTAGTATCCCTGATACTAGAGTGGAGTTGCCATAGCAACTAGCTGAGTCACTAATGAAAAAAGAACAGTTGCACTGTGACTAGGCTGACATTCTGTGACATTCTCTTATTTTACTGTAGCTCTAATGATGTCTTCAGTAGGAATGACAGAGAGAAAAGGTTCTGACCTCTCTATTAAACCTGCAGCCAGCTTGACACTCTCTGCCTCTAGCTTAATGAATGTGAATCTCTATGTGCAAATTCTGCCTTAGAGAAAAGCACTTTAGGAATTTGTCTGAATCATACATTAGACTTGTTGATTCCATTGTTCCCTTAATGCAGTCCCTTCTTTTCCAGATTAAGATGGCAATGAAACAGATGAGCCCCAAAAGCAAAACAGAAAGGAGAAAGAATAGTGAAAAGTCATGATAGGCTGATGTTAATCCTTCACTGATATTGGGAAATTAGAAAACAACCAGAAGTAGCTTCTGCCCTTCACCAAACAAGATAAAACACAGGCTACCAAGCAAGAAAGCTAGGAATCTCTGCAAAGAGTTAGGGAAACTATTGGGAATAAAGTATGAGAGCTCCATAAACCACAATATTCAATTCATTTAATTTTTGCTGTATTCAGGAGCTTGTGCTAGGCACTAAGAGGTGTTTTGGAGAAAGGCTATTCTCAAGTCATTTAAAGTCTAAAGCTAAAGGGAAGGGGTGAAATTAGTTCACAATTTTAAAATACACACAAAGTACACGTTATATGACCCTTGATACTTCCAAGAAACATGCAGAAACTACCACACTGATACACAAGTTTAAAAACTGAAACTAATAAAATAAAAACTGCCACAAGTTTGAGAATATAAATGAAATTTGAAAGCAGCACTAGTCAAGGCACTTTCATTGGGTTTGTACAACTCTAAGAATACTTTAATTATATTTTAATTGTTTTTAAACATACTTGTTTGCAAACATATGAACTTGTTTTAATCCCAGCACTGGATTGCTTTCATATGCACAAGAAGGGCCAGGAGGGCTGGCATCATCATCTGCTGCAAATTATGGGGGAGTTTCTGAAACTGAGTATAGGCATCTGCATCTTCTTATCAGCAGGAAAGAAGAAAGCTCATTCATTATTAAAACAGCTTGCTAGCAACTCTTTCGCCAGCATAACACTGCCAGACTGATGTTCTTGGTCTATGACTTGAGTCATGTTAGTCCTGTTCTCACGATTTTAATTGGCCACTTCCACTGTCACTGTCCTAGTTAAGTGTAGATGCTGGATTCCTATTGGAAATCAAGTCACACCTAACTCTGCTGCCTGACTGGTGATGTCTTCTGCAGCTTCATCCCGGCACGTCTGTTCATGCCCATTTCCCCTTCCCATTTCCCCTTTCCCAACACCAGTCATCTACTCCTGCCAGGCTGTTTCCTCCCTGGCCACAAAAATGCATTACTAATTATAATGTCCACTTCTTTGCACCAACAGGAAGAGCTTTCTTGCTATCTGTCCAATTCTAACTCATCCTTGAAGGAAGGACAAATGTCACCTGTTTCATAAGGGTGTTCTCTGAACGACTGCTGCTTTCAAAGAGCCTTCCATTCAGTTTAACCATTTCTCTAACCTGTTATTTATCTGTTGACTAAATTGTTGCTCCTGGTGAGCGGTCTTCACATCCCATCCTCCTTTTACAAGTATATGGTCCCCTAGTTCATTTAGTTAGTCATACAAGAAAGCATTTACTCCATAAACATGAAGTCCCATCAGTCTCTACATGTGGAGCTTCAGAGTTTGTAATGTCAGGAAATTAGGAGATGATACGAGCTAGGTGGTTCAGAACCACACAACGTAGACATCTTAGATTTACCTAAGAATTTCGACCTTTCATCAACCTGTTTTGTCAGTGCTTGAGTCCCGTGGAGGGGGAGGAGACCACCAAAGAAAAAAGTGACATGCTTTTTCCCGACCAGAGCCGCTTTGATTTTACCTGCTCTGTGCACAGATACTTTGGAACCCTGTAAAAGGATACTTTTTGACTGAACAAAGGTTGAGCACCTCTTTCCCGTGTAGCAAAGAAGAACCTTTAGAGCTTAGGCGGGTAAGGGCCAGTAGGTATCAGACGCTAAGTTGAGGCTTACCCCACACCAGGAAGTCAGCACGTTGCTTTTCCCACCAGCATCTCAAGTACCATCATACATTCTTCACAGATGTTCTCTCATCTATTTGTTTGCTGATATTGAGAGAGTTTAGGAATATTCTGGCTGCCCTTAGTCACTTTCTTCTTCACTGAGACACAATACTCGACACCTCATCTTAAAGGAGGAGCGGTTTATTTTGGTTCACAGTTTACTCCGCGGTCGGCAGGCTCCAAGGCAAAAACAGCATGGGTGGAAGGGCATGGCGGAAAAGCTACGCAGATCATGGAGGCCAGGGAGCAGAGACAAGGGAGGATCTGAGGAGATAGACGCCTCTAGGTCACGACCCCAGGGACCCACGTCTTCTGACCAGGCTTTACCTCCCAATAAAACACTCAACCAGGACCTCAGTGGATTAATCCGCTGATGACGACAGGACCTCCGAGATCCAGCACCTTCCCAGAGCCCCGCTCTGACCACAAGAGACCCTGCAGGGACATTCCTGATCCGATGCCCAACTCTGGCATTGTGTGTTGCTCTAATTACCAAGAAATAAAGGTGCCTCTTTCTTCTTTCTGTGATTATTTCTTTCTTTTCATGGGAATCTTTGCTTTTTTTTTGCCTTTTTGGACACAGGAGTACTAAAAGGATGGTAAAAGGCAGCCCAAATGGTCAGCTGTCTATAAACAGGTATAACAACTAAATCTATACCCATACAGAATATGTTTCAGAGAAAACAAGCAGAAGAACCAGAGGAAGTTTATAGAAAGGCAATAATACATCTGTGAGAAATCAGCAGAGAAACGGTCTTTGTTGTTTTTTTCAGAACCAAAAGTAGAAGAGTAGGCTGGTGCAAACAGCAGCTCCCTCTGTTCAGACCAACTCTCCCCTGGACCCTGCTGCGACGGGAACACAGGCCCATGGCTGCCACTTCCTCAGCTGTTGCTGTTACACATTTCGGGATAATGAGTGGAAGAAACTCCCTGAGGTTTCCTAGGTGCCAAATCAATAGAAACAAACTTCATTTTGTGGAATGCTCCCTGGTGAAATAAACGTTCAGAAAACACTCTTCATATTCCAGCTCTTGGAATAAACAGGAGCAGGAAGAGACCTCCTCCCTCATAGATGTGTCTCCACCCCAAAGGTGCAATGTGTGTGGCAATGAAGTAGCTGTCAGAGTGGGAAACATTCATGACTGAGAGTTAGATGGACTTGGGTTCAAATTCAAGCTCACGCATTTGAAGATAGATGGGCAAGAAATGGATATTGCATCTACGCAAGTCCACTGGGAAACCACTGAATGCACTATTTCTGAGACCAGAAGCCAGTCTCAAGCTGCTGTTCCTCAAAGCCACATCTCTTTGCATCTGTTGTCCGTGGCATTCTCCACCTGAGACATACTAGACTCTGCAGACTTCCCCTTCCCCGACCTCCCATTACACCCTGTAATTTCAACATCAGCCTTCAATTTCCTCTTTTATCATTCTCAACTCCTTACTGCTAATTAGGAATGCTAGAATTTAGAAAGGCCTCTCTTAAAGGGACTGAATGTCTCAACACAGCACTAAACAAGTCATCCACACTGCCAGCACAATCACTGCTCCAGCACAATAACTTATGGCACCTATAAAAGCACCCATGGATATTTCATTCTTCATTTGGATGCCCCTCAGCACTGTTCCATTGTTCGAGTAGAGCTACTTTCTGCCTGCCTTACCCCTTCTGTGTGTACAGAGCACATTTCCCCTATGAGTCAGTAAAGCAGACATGTGATTTTGCCCTGGCTTGACATTGTACTTCACCTGAGTCATTTTTACTGAGCAGGTGGCACCTGCTCTCAATCACATATCTCAGTCTAAGACCTCAGTCTACTATCTTCCTGCCCTCCCAGTGACAGGTTGTATCCTCAGACATAACAAAAGAAATTCATATTCTGGTCTGCAATTAGCAGCTTACTTGTGAATGCTTCACAGCATACGGTTGAGAACCACAAGTTTATGAACTTCTCTGTCTTTCGCACATGACTAAATGATCCTTAATATCCTTAGGAGAGGACTTCGTGTCTTGTTTCTCCTGTATGTCAGGGTGCTGAACAGAGTGGGCACAAAGGATTTATAAAATGAATAAAGAACAATAAAAATAACAGCAGATATGTATTCTTAGCCTCCCACACCATACCAGCTGATGAAAAAGGAAACATTATTCATTGCCTATGGAGCTCCATTTTAGATTACTCTTGGAGAGATCAATGATAGAAGAGTGACTAGATTGGAAGGATCAGAAGGATGTTGATTAGATAATATTATAATGGGCCTGGAATTCCAAGAAGGATGATCACAGTAATTATAAAGGTAAAATTAAGGAGAGATAGGAAGTGATATAAAAAAAAAGCCAAGAAAGGTAGAGCTGAGAAAAGGATGAAAGAGAGAGAGGATATTTAAGGGGGCCTATGTTAGCCAGTTTTCTATTAATGTAACAGAAACCTGAGATAAACAACATATAAAGAGAAAGGATTTATTTTTGCTCACAGTTTTAGAAATTTCAGAACATGATTAGTTGGTTCTTTTACTTCAGGCCCTTAGGGAGGTAGCATGTCAAGTAGGAAATGTGTGTGTGTGTGTGTGTGTGTGTGTGTGTGTGTGTGTGTGTGTGTGTGAGACCATTGTCTTCCTAGGGGGAAGCAGAAGAGAGGAAGAGGAAAGGACAAGGATCCTACTTTCCCACACTGCAGTGACCAAAAGACCTCTTACTGGACCCCACATCTCACCACCTCCCAGTAGTGCTGCTCCAGGCAACAAATTTTATGCATGGGTCTTTGGGGGCTGTATCAGATCTAAATTATAGCAGAGCCCTTTCTGTCCTTAATACCATGAAAATATATTGAAGGTCAAGAGGAGCCTTAAGACATATAGGTCTTATTATTAATAGACATATAGGTCTATTACTAGTTTCTTCCCTTTTAGCATTTTTTCAGGAAACTTCTGTAAAGATTGATGATTATTTTTGAGATGGGATCTCACCACAGGGCCCCAGCTGGTCTCCTACGCCTGGACTCAAGCAACCTCTTGCCTCAGTCTCCTAAGTAGTTGGGACTGCCAACATAGTGCCACAGTGAACACTTTTTCAGAAAATTAGTTTTCACATTGGAGAAAATCATAATGAATATTTTTTTGAATGCAATACAATACTGAACTTGAACATGAGGTGACACAAGTTTATTTGGACTGCAGACAAAAGGAAGAATTTCCTTGGTAACTCAAGGAGTACACCTAGCTGGCTCTCAGACTAAAGGTATCGCAGCTCAAAAGACTCAGTGTCAAATGACTTTTATCAGGAGTGTCTGGATGTTTTATTAGGAGTGTCAAGTGATCCCCCATAATTTTGAACAGTTTTATGAATTTGAGACTTTTCTGCACGATGATATTACACCCGGCAAAAACAGGTATATGTTCAGAAGAGCAGGATATAGCCAGCAGAACTTCATTTGGAATGGTCTCAGCTTTCTCAACCTTTGTTACTGAATGTTTAGCACTGAGAAGAGGTTCAAGAATCCAGAGCTTCATCTGGGTCCAAACTAAGGGCCATTTCTAAAGTATTCCAACCTGGACCTAATTCTGACTCTATGCTCTAGGAATCTTCACTTGCTAAGGATCTTATGAAGCAGAAGCTCAAAATATTTGGTGCTAATGTTATACTTACATAGAAGCAACAAGTACTGGTGTATACAGTAGAGTGAGTATAGATAATAAAAATGCACCATACATTTCAAAAAGCTCTTTAAATGAGGGGATTTTTGCAAGTTTTCACCACAAATGATAAAGGTTTGAGGAGTGTCTTAGTCCCTTTCTCTTTACTGGAGCAAAATAACCCAAACCCACCATTTAGAGTGGGAAAGGTTTACTTTGGCTTCTGGTTTTAGTTCATGGTCAGCTGGCTCCAAGGCAGGAACAGGATAGCAGAGAGGCATGGAAGAGGAAAAGGTGCTCGACCCATGGCAGCCAGGAAACAGAGAGAGAAGGGAGAAGACAGGGGCAAGACTACACCCTTCCAGGTCACACCCCTAGTGACGCACCCCCAACCAAGCCCCACCTCCTAACAGCACATTCAGCTGTGGAATCACCAATGGATGAATCCACAGATGAGCGCATCACTCTCATGGTCCAATCATTTTCCACACATAAGAGAATTTCGGTGGACATTTTAGATCTAAACCGTAACAAGGAGGTAAGTATGTTTAACCTGATCTAAGCATACATACACACACACACACACACACACACACACACACACACACACACACGGTATCTCATAACAATTTTTTTTGTTTTTAATGTATCAGTTAAAAGTAATTTAAGAAATACACACTGCTAGAGGCTTAGATCTCTTGCTTGTTAATACCTTTGCATTTTAACCAGAAAAAGGGTAGGAACTCCTCTTCACTTCTACACAAAAACCTTCTTTAAACATCTAGTTTTTTTTTTTTAAGTCTGTTTATCATATCAATACAATTCCTTCTGAAAATACTCCATACAGTATTTGGGACTTGATGGGACTTAGGGGAGAAATGGTTGATAAAACTATGTGTTCTGACCTAAGCCCATTCACCTAAGCATGGTCATAGTTACCTGAGCTGACCACTGAATGGGCCCGGTATCCTTGGTAGGTTTTCTGTTCCAATAATCACTCTAGGGACAAAGTAAGAAGAGTTGGATTTCCAGTAGATTGCTCCTTCATTTCTGTCAGATCTTTATCCAATTGTAAACCACCCAAGGGGCTTTTGATGAAAAACACATCTGTGCCACCTTCTGTATCTCCATTCTGCCTTACTTTCCCATACAGCGCTTATCCTCTGTCATTATATTTTTATTCATTCACTTGTTTATTGACTGCCTCCCCAAATGAAATGTAAAATTACATGAGGACAGGAGCTTTGTTACATTCACTGATGCATCCAAAAACAGTGCTTAGGAACTTGGTATATATTGTTGAATATATTAATATTTAATTAATTCATAAATTAATTGTTAAACTAAATGAATAAAGTAATGAATACATGCATGGATGCATTTCATGTGCTAGGAATGGTAGATAGATGATTTATAAATATTAAACATTTAAATCCAATGTCTTTAATAATTTTTACAGGTAAATGTTGCTTTTTAGATTGACAGATGTAGAAACTAAAGCTCAAAAAAAACTCAGTTCATTTATTAATTTGCCTAAAACACATGCACACTGTAAACTGCATCTTGGAATTTAAACCTGCTTCTTTCTGATTATATAACTTGTGCTATTTTCACAATATTTCGTTTTATGTGAGAACTTCAGGTTCGGCTGTTTTAATGCTCTTTAAAGCTGCAACCTGGGGAGAGTTTTTAAGGGAAACTTCAAAAAAACTGTCATCTTGTGGTTGGGGGTCTCGTGGTTTCTCCTTCCGTCTATCTCTTCCAATTACATTTCAGTGAGGCATCAAAACAAGGCTCACATGGGTCCCTTGGATAAAAATAAAGCTTGTTTGTTGCTGGCTTCTGCACCTTGAGCAGACTTTTCATTTCTTGAGACAGAAGAGGAAAGCAGAACAGCTGGGAGCTGTCAGAGCTGAGGTCAGCTCTGCGTTTGTCTAACGAGTGTCTGCAGTCCTAGAGGATATGGCTCACGGCACCACACACAGCCTGGTGGGGCTTGGTAAGACAAAAGGAAGGAAGGCTAAATGAATAACAAGCATGCTCAAGATGAAGTGGAAATAAGCCAGGCAGGGAGTGGAGTGTTGACAGGAACAGGTTGCTTGATGACTAATTGGAGAGAAGGACAAAAGCTGCTCTACTGAAGGACAGGGAGGAACAACACATGATGTAGATACCTGCTGGGGTTGCTGAGTCCACCCCATAAGGTGATGTTTTGCCTTTTATGACAATGCCCTTGGGTTGCGCTCTGTGTGGGAGTCCCCAGAAGGAAAAAAATCTGAATGTTAAAACATCTTCAACTACCTTGAAGCTTAATTTTTCTTGTTTTATGTCTCATTTTTATGTCTTTTTATTGAGGTATAATTTACATTAAATTACATGCACAAATCATAAATGTATGGTTTGGCAAATGTTGACAAATGCACATACCCATTGCAAATAAGACAGAGAATATTTACATTACCATAGACAGTTCCACCCACAATTTCTTCAAGTAATTACTCTTCTGATTTCCATCATGATATTTTATTTTTGCTTATTCTAGAACATTATATGAATGAAATCATAACATCTAACTCTTTGCTTCTGGCTTCTTTAAACCATTATGATATTTCTAAGATCTTTCATGATTTGTGCTTTACTATTTCATTCTTTTTATTGCTAAGTAGTACCCCCTGGTGAATAGAGAAAATTTGTAATTCAAGCTTCACACATTTGCCTATTACCTAATTGAATTGATTGGTTCTATCTTGTTGAGTTTTGACCATTCTTTAGGCATTCTAGGCATTAATTGAATATTTGGTTTGCAAATACTTTTTTCATTTTATAACTTATCTTTTCATTTTTTTAACACGGCTTTTCATATAGCAATAGTTTTCAATTTGATGAGGTTCAATGTATAATTTTTTTCCTTTTATAGATCATACTTTCTGTGTCAAGTCTATGTACTTTTTGTCTAGCCCCACATGCCCAAGATTTCTCTTGGTTTTTTTTTCTAAAAATTATACAATTCTCCATTTACATTTATGCCCATCCATTTTTGTTGATTTTTGTATAACATGTAAAGTTTAGCTCAGAGTTCATCTCTATGCATACAGATTTCCAGTTGTTCCAGTTCATTTGTTTAAAAGATTATCCTCTCCAAATGAATTGTTCTGGTACATTTGTCAAAAACTAGGTCAGCATACTTGTGTGGGTCTATTTCTGGGTTCTGTATAATATTTCATAGATACATATGTCTATCTCTCTGCCTACGACTTTCCAAATAAAGCACAGAATTAGCTTTTGTGTCATAAATGAATAAACCGGCTGAAATTTTGATATTGTTTGCATTAAACCTATAGATAAATTTAGAACAAATTGGAATTTTGCTCTGTTAAGTCTTCCAATCTAAGAACACAGTATGTCTCTCCATTTATTTAGGTTTATTATTTAAGTTATTTTGATAGCCTTTGTGATTTTGAGAATACAATCTTATATATGTTATTAAGTTTGACCTAAATGTTTTATTTTTGGAAGTTACTGTATTTTCGATTTCCATTTTACAAGCTATTGTTAGCATATAAGAAACAAATTGAGTTTTACATATCGATCTTGTATGCTATAACCTTGCTGAACTTACTTGTTAGCTTATTAGAGGGTGTTTTTGTACATGTCTTGACATTTTTTTTACCTAGATGACCATGTCATTTACAAACAGGAAGTTTTATTTATTCTTTTCCAATCTGTACGTTATTTCTTTCTGTCAGTTTATAGCAGTGACAAGAAGGTACAGGAATGTGTTGCATAAGAGTGGTGAGTGGACATCCTTACCTTGTTCCTGACCTGAGGGAAGAAGTTTTCAGTCCTTTGCCGATAAATATGAGGCTTGTAGGATTTTTGTAGGTAGTACTTATCAAACTGGCATAGTTCCTCTTCACTTCTAACCTAATTAAAATGTTAATTATGAGCCAGTGTTGGATTTTTTGCAAGTGCTATTTCAATTACAATTGATATAATATTTTTATCATCAAGCTTCTTGATAATAGTGTATTACATTGATTGATTCAGGGATGCTAAGCCAGCCTTACATACCCAGAATAAATCTCACTTCATAATAATGTATAACTTTTAAATCATTTTTAGATTTTATTTGCTAGTGGGTTGTGTTTTGTTTTTTTTTTTGGAGGGGGTTACTAGGGATCAAATTCAGGACCTTGTGATTGCAAGGCAGATGCAGTGCCACTGAGCTAAATCCCTGGCCCCACTAGTGGGTTTTGAGGAAGGATTTTCATTTGTTTTGTTTATTTTTGTCAATATTCATAAGAAATATTGTTCTGCATTTGTCTTCCTTTCTTCCTTCCTTCTTTTTAAATTATCTTTGTCTAATTTTGGTATTGAGGTAATACTGGCCTGATAAAATGAGTTAGGAAGTGTTCCTCCAGTTTTTAGAAGAGGTGGTATAAAATTGGAGTGAATTCTTTATGTTTTTTTTTTTTTTTGGTACCAGGGATTGAACTCAGGTCCTTGAGCTTGTGAGGTAAATGGCAGAACCACTGGACTAAATCCCCAGCCCTTCCTTTTTTGGGGGGTACCAGGGATTGATCTCAGGACTTTATGTATTTTGTAAAATTCTCTAGTTCAAACATGTGGCTTTGAAAATTTCTTTTTCAAAAAGATTTTCACTATTAATTCAATTTTTAAAATTGTTATAGGGTTATTTATATTACCTATTTCATCTGGGTTAAATTTTGATAGCTTGTAGTTTTCAAGAAGCTTGTAGTTTTTTTTCTAAGTTGTTAGATTTATGATGGTAAAGTTACTAACATTATTCTAGTATTTTTTTTAACAATTGCAGAATTTATAAAAGTGTACTTTATTTCATTCCCAGTGTTGATAACTTGCATTTTATACCTTTTATTTTTGTTAGTGGAGCTTTATCAACTTCATTATCTTTTTTAGTAATTAGCTATTGTTTCATGATTTTTTCCATTTTATTATTTTTAAATTTCATATAATTCTGCTATGATTTTTATATTTTCTTCCTTCTGCTTGTCTGAGGTTTATTTTTCTCTTATTATTGATTTGAGATTTTTCCTTATTTTTAATGTAAGCATTTAGTGTTGTAAATTTTTCTCTGAGCACAGCATATTTTAATACATTGTATTTTCATTTTCTTTCAGTTCAGAATATTTTTAGTTCTCTTTGAGACTCTCTTTGATTCGTGGATTATTATGTTAAATTTCCATATCTTTAGCTATTTTCCTGTTCTCTATTACTGATTTTTTAGTTTGATTCCCTTGTGGTCAGAGAACACTTGCTGTGAGATCACAATTCTTTCAAATTTGTTTATTTCTGCTTTATGATCCAGCAAATATTCCATCTTAGTTCACATTCAGTGGCCACTTGGAAGGAATAGGTATTCTTCCGCAGTTGATGGTGCTGTGTTCTACATATCTCAATTTAGACCTTGTTTCTCAATGGTCTTATTGAGATGTTGCTGATTTTCTTTGTAGAGGTTCTATCGGGTGCCGAGGGGATGTATAGATATCCTCAAATAAAAGTGTGTGTAGGTTTATTTTGAAGCTTTGTTTCTTGGTATATAATTTGATTGTAATCAAATCAAACTTCCCCATAAAGTCAACATTGAACCTAAGCATTGAATTTGATTCAGTTCAGTTCGGTTTGTGACTAGAATTGTGGAAAGAATTAAGTTCGTGAATGAGGTATCACTGTCTTTAGATCATATACGTTTAAGGTAATTATTAATGTTAACATTTAAAACTTTCAGTTTATTATTTGTTTCCTCTAGTTTATATTCTAGATTTTGTCTCTTTTGACTTCTTGCAAATTACTGTAAGAAATAAATGTTTTAGTTCCATCTTGATTTATTTATTGCCTTGCTAACATTTCTACTTTTTCATTTGTTTGAAAAGAATTAATAGTCTATTGTTGAAGGATTTTTATGACAGCAGCTTTAAAATCCTTACCAGCAAATTCCAACATCTGATCCATTTCACTGGTTTGCGTTAGTTGTCTTTTCCCATTGAAGTTGTGATTTTCTTGGTTCTTCATAGAACAAGTAAATTTTCATAATTTTCTTCTCACTCTTGTCCAAGTAGGAATTTCTCCACCTCTGAGGTCCTGACATTCCTTTTTCCCCCGGGAGACACAGGGATAAGCAGCCAGAATGATCAAGAATGACCCAGACACACAAATGGTTTGGCCCAGAAGGCTTCTTTGCATCTGGGACCTGAGATCTTCCTCCCTTATGGAGAGACACCAGCAAACTAGTCTAGGGAAATCTGTTTCCTCCTCCTCAGGCAGTACCAGTAGGACCAGTGGAAGCCACAGGAACACCAGATAAATCAAGAAAACCAAACAGCAGCATAAAGTCTCTTAAAATTAAATTGTCACAGGAACCATAGCCTGAAAAAGTGGGCTAGAATCTCAATGCCTAACCTAATTACAATATGTGCTGCTCAAATGTTAAAGTACATGCAGATTACCTGGGTTTCTTATAAAATTTAAGATTCTGATTTAGCTGTTCTGGAAATTCTGCAGTCCAATAATCCCTGGTGATTTTGTTTCATAGATCAATAGACACGTTTTGTATACTCTTTTTTTTTGGTACCGGGGATTGAACTAGGGTCCTTCCACTTGCAAGGCAGGTGGCGAAACCACTGAGCTAACTTCCCAGCCCCAATAGACACATCGGTGCTTATTACTTTTGGGGTAAGATATTCACTTGGAAGGAACCATCCTATTTTAAGAGAATTTCTGAGGAATGAATTTGTTCAGAAAAGATAAGGCAGGATAATTAAA
The DNA here is from genome assembly GCF_053883595.1 of Heterocephalus glaber. Taxonomy (NCBI): domain Eukaryota; kingdom Metazoa; phylum Chordata; class Mammalia; order Rodentia; family Bathyergidae; genus Heterocephalus; species Heterocephalus glaber. Next base: position 17,676,039 of record NW_028258312.1, on the reverse strand, counting down.
TGTCAGAATTACCAAGGTCTGAATGTTTGTATCCTCCTAAATTTTATGTTGAAATCTTAACTCCTGAAATGATGGTATAGGGAACCTTTCAAGAAGTAATTAGATCATGATGGTAGAACCTCCAGGAAGGCTTCATTTATGTAACAAAAGCTTGGAAACAAATTGAATGCCCATTAACTAATGATATACTAAGTTGTAGGCGTATAATATATGGGAGAACTTCCTATAAATTCTCATCTTGCAAGGGTGGAATGATCAAGTCCTTGTACTAAAATGTTCAATCAGAGACCATAAGAAATGCTATTTGGGGAATTCTTGTAGAGACAAGACTTCAGTCTGGATTATTTCTAAGTTTCTTTCTCTCAAAACCTATGGTTCTACAAATCAGGCACAGTGGTCCCCTACAGTGAATGAAAAGAAGAGGAAGGGAGGAAAGCTTCCTACTCTATTTTTATCCGATTTCCTCATTTAAGAATTGAAGCTTTGGAAGTAGGCTTACAGGATGGAATATTTTCATTAGCATGTGTACAGTCCACAGACTGAAGCTATTTCTTTTAGATACATAATAAATGAAGAAATTGGTCATTGGTCTCACTATCCTTAACTGTTCAAACAAGATCCATATTTCAGAAAATGCCTCCTTTATATTCATAGTCACCAGCGGAAAGTGACTAATTTGTGACTGGGCAGGGATACAGCGTCAAACACCCTGAGCATATGGATAAGTGACTCTCTGAGTGTCTAAGATCGATGGAGCCTGACGCTCCTTTGCCAGGAGCGTGGGCCAGCATAAATGTACTCAGGAAAGGAGAATGGCATCTCATTATGTATTGGGTTGGTGAGCTGCTGGATGCCTGCATCTCCCTCCAATAGTGGTTTGCAAATCGTGGCACTTCTCAGAGGTGTTTCTGGGGCTCAGCAAGCATTTGTTACAAGTGTTTAAAATATGTTTAAATAACTACTTTCATCACTAATTAAAGTTCATCAGAAAACACATTCAAATATAATGTATGCTGAATTTTAACACGGTAGAAACCAACAGAACATTAATGTGCATTTTCATTGGTTGGCTGTAATGTGAAGGTATCCATGCATAAATTAGGTTTGTATAGGTATCGTTGCTTACCTGTTTTGTAGGTCACAACTTCATTACTTACAGTTTCACTTTAAAAAAAGGAAATTATGTTAAAATATTTGGTAGGCATTACTGCTAGATCACAAATTAGCAAAAGACAGAAGAGTATAGGTAAAATGAACAGAGTGTGAGACTTTACTATCATGATGTTTAGTTCATACATTTCCCAAGTCTTTAATGGTTCTCATGTCCTTCAGAATATTTCTTTGATATTCTTTATTCCACTTTGGAGCAATTATATCCTTTAACTTTTTTGGTCAGATTCTGATAATGTTCTTCCCTTTTTATTTCTTACTATTTTTCGAGGAAAGGAGTTGACACTAAAAGTTGGATTTGAATTTAATTTGGGTGATAGTGTTTAATGCAACAATTTGCTTGACAGTTTCTGCTTTAAATGGGGAGGGGATTCTTAACAGTACTTTTATTCTGTTGCAGACATATTTTGAGAAATTAAATAAATTGGGAAACTTTCCAGCACAGAGTCTAGAGTTTGAACACATAGATTCAAATTCTAAGTCCATTCACCATCTTTAAGGTGAAGTTTAACATGGATATCCTTCCTAAAATCTGCCTCGGCTCTCCTTTCTTTAAGATGAAGATAATCTGATACTGACACGGCAGAATTCTGATAAGGGCCACACGATATATGTAAAATATTTAGCATTGTGTCTAGTATATGATACACATTCAGAATTGTTAGTGATGCTATTATTTTTATTTTTCTGCAATATTTTACCCAAACTTATTATGAGAACTGCAAGTGCGAAACAACAACAACAAAAAAAAAATAGAGAAACTTGAAAAGGAAAAGGGGACACATCATGTGCATTCATTTAGGCCATATATTTGTCAAGACTTTTGCATTGCTACTTGAGAAGTTAGGAAACCAGACAGCAAGAGGTGATGGGGAAAAATGATGTATGGAAAAGAAGACTTTTGCCTCTGAGTCCTGAAACCTTTCTTTATGGTGTTCATTATATCACGGCTGCAAGGCAGAGCCATTAAAGTTAATAATGAGCAGCCAATTTTCCATTTTCTTTACTATTTTTGATAGGTATGGAATTCTCATTCCCTCCTCTCATACTAGCTCCTAAACTGGTGGAGCAAAGGAGTAAAGAATCCCACAATGATGTTGTATCAATCAGAAAAATAAAAAATCACTCCAGTATTGTGACAGACAAAATGTCACACAGGAAACTGTTCAAACAATTATTGGACAAATAATATCCATTGTACAAACAACTTACTGGAGAACTGAAAATGCTACTAGGGATCCCAGGGAAAAGGTAATACAGAGGAAGTACAAGAGGCAGCTTTCACCTATAGGGCTGGGGAACCTAAGGAAGGAGTTGGGATCCTGGGAGTCCAACAGTTTGCAGGAGGAGCCCCGTGGAAGTGAAACTCAAACCCCTAAGGAGGAGGCACTGGGGGTGTATGAGGAGATCGCTTCTGCAAGCGAGAAAAACAAGTGGAAACCAAAACCACATCGGGAAGTCTGGGCAAAAATGCGTTGCTCTAGTGATGCTTCCGGAGCCGGAAGCCAAAAAGGACCTGGTCCATTTTCAGGAACCGCCGGTTCCCTCTGGAGGAAGACAGTAGTATGACATAGACTAGTGCGAAACAAGAGGGCAAAGCAGAAATGCAGTTTGCAGAGTACCAGAGCCAGCAGCACAAGTGAGTTTGGTACCTCAGGAAAATATAGCCTAATAACCAGAACAAAGGTGTGCACTTACTGCTGTGACTAATTAGGATTATTATGTAAGTTGTGCGGTAAAGGAAGAAACTATTATTTTATCAGATGTCTCTTGACTCCATTATATCTCATGGGACTTATGTCCTGATTTATTGTATACTAAATATATTATTTCAACCCTTTCAGCCCTTCTTGGTTCCCTCTCCTACTGCCCCAGATTAGATCTTTACCTTGGATTATTTCCAGTGGATTTCCCAGCCTCCAGCTTCACTGGCTCCACTCATCCTATCTGCAAACAGAACAATCCCTGCACTCCACTGCTTAAAGCACTCACATAACTTCCCATAGCCTACAGAAAAGTGCACAAATGCCTATGCATGGAATACAGACAGCCTGTCCTCTTTCCAACCTCCCCCTCTCTACCTCAGGTCAATGTAAATGCTTAATGTAACTGCTTTAATATCACATCATAGCAAGGCTGGGGTGTGCTGGAGAAGGCAGCTACAAGAAAGGAAAATGCCGATAGAAGGAAAGACATAGCACAATGGATTGGGTCTATGCTGAACTTCACCCAGCATTCTGTTTCTGGCAAAAGCATTCCAGGCTAAGAGAAAGAAGGACATTCAGAGAGCTATCCAATCATCCAAGTGTCCTATAAAAATATCCCAAAGACTAGAAACCACACACACATTTTAAAAATTTGGATGATTAATATTGCAGAAATAATAGCCAAACTACATTTGATGAAAAATATAGGAAAGTGAAGAACAAGATTTCTCATCTTCATTGCCCAAGGACTACACCATCGATAACTTTCAGATGTGAAGTGGGGAAGCATCCAGAATTTTTGTTAACATAACATTTTTTAGACTATTATAACACTTTACCTATAAAAGAACATTTTTTCAAAAATAAAAATAGCATATCACATAGTAATGATACCCTAAAGCATTTTGTGTCAGCACTATTCTAGGCAGTATACATACTTCATCTCACTAATTTCTCACCAACTTCCTATAAAGTAAATACTTATATTATCCCATTTTAAAAGTGAAGAAACTGAGGTTGTATGATAATTATCTTCGCAAAGGTCACACAGTTACCAGGTAGTGATATTACTTCTTTGAGGGTGAGTAACGTAAAAGATCAATCACTCCTTTAGAATATGAGGTATGATAAAAATAATATGGTGAAAGTTTAAATTTTTTTTAAAAATTGCTACACTGCAGGCTACATTGCCATTAAGTCCCCTGGAAACACTGTATCTCTTTGGACACACTTATCCCACTGTTCTTGCCACTTTCTGAACACTGAGGTTGTTGCCCTTAGGAAATGGTTCCTCTTACATGAGTTTCTCTAGGTGTGTTGTTGTGGCTGCTTTTATGTCTTTGCTCAATTAGAAATGTTTACCTTTTATGATCATTTTGACTTTGTAGGAGAGCTAGAAGTTTCACGGTATCAGATTCAGTGAATAATATAAATGAACTCACATCCTTTGTAAGGATGGCACTCAGCAACAGCTTTCACTATATTTTTTATCAGATCTTGTAAACACATGACAACTTCCAGGAAGGGCAAGACTATTGGGATAATAATACTCATAGCAAGAGGGAGTGTCTTGAAGGGGATTAATAGCAATGTGTATTTTACTATAATACTTTTTTTAAAAAATTAAATATTAATTGTCTATTTCAATCATACCTTATTCACTTTGTTTTTCTTGTGTCTAGAAATAACTTTTTATGTCTGGTTTAAAAAGTCTTTTGCTTTGAATAAGTTTAAAAGATTCAGAAAAAGAATTTTTCAATGAGTTGTATCAGATTATAGTTTAACAATATCAGAGGATTATAATTTAGTGATTGATAAGAAGTGTTATATTAATAAGTATCATTTGCTTTGATTAAAAAGAAACATTATAGCCATAAGACAGAAAAGAAGCCACATTTATACTGTGGATTCACTATCGGTTAGAATCCAGGTGCGTAGCAGAGTTGGAAACAAGGTCTTTTCAGCAACAACAGCTAGGTAAGGAAGACAGTTCCTCAGAGTAAATTGGGAATCTAGTAACCATTTGGCAGAATATTGTCATTCATAAAAGCAACCATTTCCTAAGGACAACAATCTCAGTGATAGACATGGTACTACAACCAAAACCAAATAAAGAACCACTAACCTAAAATATTCCAGCATAAATTACATATATACTATAGGTTAATCAGAGGTCCATTGAAAAAGGACTGAGAGGAATGGTAATAGCTACTTATCAGGCATCATCTAAGTGTCAGCCAGTCACTCTGTTAAATCCTCCATGTAGGCTGTTCCACTTAAAGCTAAAATGGGCCCCGTGGAGTATTTTTATTTCTATATTACAGATGAGGGAGTAGAGGAAAATTAGACTAAATAACATACTTGAGATCACTGAAATAGGAAAACTGCCTTCAACTCCAGATTTATTAGAGTTTAAAACCTACGCTCTTTCTATAGCATGGCAGTGTCTTAGATACTGCTGAACATAGAGTCTTGTTTCTATAATTGCTCTGGTTATTTAAGCAATAAGACGTTTGTTTTCAGAAAATAGTACTCCCCATTCACAGTTTACCACATCATCCTGAAAGGTTTTATATAGTGGTTCTTTGCTATAGAGTAAAATTGACTTTATTTAACAGCACCCCCTTATGACCCCTGCATCCATCATCCCAGAGGCCCAGAAGGTCTATAGCATGTGCTGAGTGACTATCCCACACATCAGCATAATAATGCATTCTACCATTGAGACAGTGAAGAGCTAGGATTGGAGATGGTTAGGTAGGGAGAATGTGTTCAGATTTCCTGCCTAGTGCAGTTTACTCATGCTGGGGAAGATTGGAGGATTGATAATGATTTTTAGCTGGTCATTACTAAGGTAAGTTGATAATATTTTAAATATCCGCTTTGTGTGGAGGGATTATTGGAGTACAGAAGGAAAATGGTAATTTCTTAAGTAGAAAGACCAGTAGGAAGTGGGTAGCTAATAAGAATATTGAACATAATTAATCATGATAAATGGTGAAGCAGTGGCCAATTTCATCTCTGTGGACACATTCCAAGAGATTTTAGCTTCAAGAAATGCTCAGTTGTGTTCAAGTCAGGAGGAAATGCTGACAGGGAAACATTGAAAATTGAAAAATTCCCTACACTATTTTGATGAAAGTATGCTTTATTTTGTTCCAATCACATATGATACACTGTATTTATATAAGGAATATTCTGGAAGCTCTGCCTAGCTGTTTCATAAAAGCCCTTATTTTTAGGAAAAGAGATCTCTTTTACAAATAATCATTCCTATGGCGTCATGTATGCAAAATGTCTATAATGGTACTGGCTCACCTTGGTTCCTGAGGTAGGTAGATTTTCCTAATTTGGAACCTGCCTGTCCTCACATTTGTTGTATGTCCAAGCCTCCTCCTGGATGTGACTACCTACACTGTAGTCACTTTAAGGGAAATACTGTAATGGCTTTTAGAATGTTGTTTTATCTTTTGTAAAGCAAAATCTTGCAATTTAAATGGATGTATAATCTATTTTAAATTTATATTTTCTTCATTAAAAATATCAGTTCACTAGGATTTGTCATCTGATAACTCTAGTGGCCTAAGTTTAATTCTTCAAATACAGACTTTGAAGAGCTGCTTTTTAGCAATCATGTGAAATTACAGTTAGCCGGGAAAATGATTTATGATCTGGCCCCAAGAGAGTAATCAATTTATACTCTGAAGCGTGAAATCTGATTGCCCTTTTCTCTAATGTAAAACACCATGTACTACAACTTATTGGCCATAAAACTACTCAACCATAGTCAAAGCATTTTATTCCATAATCTATTTATGCAATCTTCAAAGAAAGGCTTGATATAAAATTTATAAACTACTTCTTGTCGAGAAAGCTCCACCCACTTGTTCTTGCTCTGCTTAGAAGGGAGGCTGCCATTCTTTGGTAATGGAATTCTGCAGTTAACTTTCATAGTTTGTTTCATTCACATTCTTATTGAGATTTTTAGCACTCTAGAATTATTAATTTGTCTTTCTATATATTCAAATACAGACTTTGAAGAGCTGCTTCTTTCCTACATTATAAGTGAGCACTTTTATTTCCAGATCTTCAAACTTACTACTTCATCTACCCTTTCTTCCAAGATATTTCATTCAAAAAGTAAAATGATTTAATTTATATTTCTTTAAACATAAAAGATTTCTAAATAATGTCAAATTCACTCCCTACTAGTAAATTTATATTCAAAAGTCTCAAACAATACTTGCATATAAAAATTGATAGAGTAAGTTGTTGTTCACCAAACTTTTCAAAAAGATTCATGAAAGATATTTGACCTTTCAGAAATAAGTTATTCTATAAAAATGTTTGAAATTTCCATAACTTTAATTTACACAGAAGTACATTTTTTTTTTTTTTGTACCGGGGATCGAACTCGGGTCCTTGCGCTTATGCAGCAGGCAGCAAAACCACTGAGCTAAATCCCCGGCCCTGAAGTACACTTTATTTTCAATTTCATATCGTGCCAATGCTTTCTCTTCTGCAAAAACTGGTTTGTATGAAAATGAAAAGCTTAAATTTTTATTTTCAAGATGATTTGAAACTTGAAAATTCATTTCCTCTTTCAAAGAAATTATAATTCCACTTCAGCCATTTTTATATTTGCCTTTAAATGTATTTCTATTTTAAAGTAGAACTTGTCACCTGCACACTCTAAGTCTACATTCATCCACAGTTCCAGAAAAACAACAATTTCTAGAACAAAAAATTTTAGTCCCAGTTTGAAGAGAAAAGGATATTTTGTTTAAGGTCAAGTCATTCTTTTAATAGGATAACTTCTCTACATCAAGGACTTATAGAATATGATAATTTCAACACAATTATGCTTTTCTTTGAGTAGTTCAATCTAGCACAAATGCCTGCCTAAATAATCAGCTATCATCTCTCTTTGACAAGGGTATTTTTCTCTGATTATGAGAAAACCAGATTTAGTAGCTTGCTGCACTCCAGCCAAGTATTTGTTCTAAGAGAAACTGTTGGCTTTACCACTGCCCCCAGTGCAGAGGACCAGAGCCGCTCCCAGCACTGAGAAAAAGAGCCACGTGGGTGCCAGCAGCACACACACCCCACACCACCCCACCCAAACCCCATTGAAATGAGAAGACACATAAACAAGTTTCACAACCAGACTTCAAGATCACCTAAAGCAACCCCAAAGGGAAATGACGTGGAACACTCTGATACTCAACCACTTGGACTCCCTGAACTGGCAACAAAAGAGGATAGGAAAAAAATGAAATCAGAAATAATTTCTCAGATAAAAGCAGAGATTGTCCCCATAGTGAAAGACATGATTAATAAATCTAGAAAGGAAACAGTTAAAAAAAATAGAGGAGCTGAGGAACATGATGGAATCCCAACATAGAAAACAAATGGAATACATAAAAGAGATGCAAACAGATTTCCAGGAGATTAAAAACTCCATTGAAAGTTTACACAGCAGAATGAGCCAATGGGAGAACAGAATTTCAGATGTAGAAGATAGGATTGCAATTAGCGCCCAGGAAAAGAAAAATTTCTTAAAAATAGTAAGGGACCATGAGAAATCAATCCAGCAGCTGCTAGACGATGCAAAGAAGAATAACATCAGACTGATTGGAATCAATGAAGAAACAGGAGAGAGTGCAGATGACATAAAAAAAAAAAACTGTTCATAGAAGTGATGGCAGAAAACTTCCCAAGCAGGGGAAAAGAACTTGACATACAGATAAGTGAGGCATATAGGACTCCAGCTAGCCTTGGTCAAAAAAAATCTACACAGAGGCATATAATAGTTAAGATTCCAAAAACCCAACTGAAGAACAAAATTCTACAAGCAGTGAGAGAAAAGAATCAAATCACATACAAAGGAAAGCCCATCAGAATCACAGGAGACTTCTCAACACATGCCCTCAAGACAAGAAGAACTTGGAGTGATGTATTTCAAACCCCAAAGGAAAACAGCTTCTGACCCAAATTGATGTACCCTGCAAAACTATCTTTCAAAATTGATGAAGAAATAAGATACTCTCATGACAAAGAGCACCTTAAGAACTTCATGAATGCCAAACCAGCACTCCAAAAAATTTTAGACAATATCCTAGGAAAAGACAGCTAGGATCAAAACCCCAGGAAGCCCTGCAGAATGAATCCATCAGGCACGCAAAGAAATTAAACACAAATGGGGAGAATCCAACAAAAGAAAAAGTCACGACAATGATAATACCTATCAGTTATAACCATCAATATTAATGGTCTCAATTCACCAGTCAAAAGAAATAGACTTGCAGAATGGGTCAAGAAGCAAGATCCAACAATATGCTATGTACAAGAAACACAGTTAATTCAAAAAGAAACTCGTAGACTGAAAGTTAAAGGATGGAAAACAATACTCCCTGTGACAGGAACCCAAAAATAGCAGGAGTAGCTATCCTCTTGGCAGATCAAGTGGATTTCAAACCAACACTGATTAAAAGAGACAAAGAAGAACATTACATCCTTGTAAAGGGAACAATCCAAGAGGAAGAGATGACAATCATAAATATCTATGCACCAAACACTAGTGCCCCAGCTATATAAAATAAATACTAACAGACATGAAAAATCAAATAAGCACTAATACAATAGTAGTGGGGGACCTCAATACCCCATTGTCACAAATAGATAGATCAACTAGACCAAAAATAAGCAATGAAATACTAGAACTCAATAAAACTCTGGAACAAATGAATTTAACAGATGTTTACAGAGTGTTCCACCCACAAAATCAGAATACACATTCTTTTCGGATGCACATGGGTCATTCTCCAAAATAGGTCACATACTCATAGAACATGTTTAAATAAGTGCAAAGGAATTGAAGTTATCCCCTGTACATTATCAGACTATAGTGTGATGAAATTGAAGATCAATAGCAAAAGAAATGGCAAGAATTTCATAAACACATAGAAACTGAACAACACACTTCTGAATAACCAAAGGGTCATAGAGGAAATTAAAGAAGAACTCAGACAGTTCCTACAATTAAATGACAATGACAATAGAACATATCAGAATTTATGGGACACAATGAAACCAGTCTTAAGAGGGAAATTCATAGCAGTGAATACTCATATTAGGAAAACAGAACAAGCCCAATTAAACAACCTGATGCTGATCCTCAATCTTCTAGAAAAAGAAGAGCAGGAAAACCCAAAGCTCAAACAAGGGAGAAAATTGTGTGGATCAGAGCAGATATCAGTGCAATGGAGACTAAGAGAACGATACAAAATATCAATAAAGCCATGAGTTTGTTCTTTGAAAGAATAAACAAAATGGAAAAACCCTTAGCTAACCTTATCAGAAAAAGGAAAGAAAAGGCCCAAATCCATACAATTAGGTATGAAAAGGATGAAATTACAAGGGTCCTAGCAGAAATCCAGAGGATCATCAATACCTGCTTCCAGAATCTATATGCCAATAAGATGGAAAACACAGAAGAAATGGACAGATTCCTAGATACATATGGATTACCAAAGTTGAACAAAGAGACCTAAAAATTCTAAACAACCCAATATCAACCAATGAAATTGAAAATATAATTAAAAACTTACCTACAAAGAAAAGCCAGGGTCCTGACAGCTTCACTGCCGAATTCTACAAGACGTTTAGAGAGGAACTACTGCCACTACTGTTTAAACTCTTCATGAAATAGGAAGCAAAGCAATGCTCCTGAATTCATTCCTGGAAGCAAACATCACCTTGATCCCAAAAGAAGAGAAAGACCTAACTGAAAAAGAGAACTATGGACAAATCTCACTAAGGAACATAGATGCAAAAATCCTTAATAAGATACTGGTAAATAGAATGCAGAGGATCATCAAGATCATACACCCTGACCAAGTGGGATTTTATCCTAGGGATGGTTCAACATACACAAATCAATAAATGTAATACACTATATCAATAGAGCCAAGGGAAAAAAACATATGATTATCATCATAGATGCAGAAAAAGCATTTGACAAAATCCAACATGCATTTATGATAAAAACCCTACAAAAAATTGGAATAGACGGTCTCTACCTCGATCTGATAAAAGCCATCTATGAAAAACCAACAGCCAATATCATACTAAATGATCAAAAACGGAAATCCTTCACACTAAAATCAGGAACAAGACAAGGATGTCCACTATTGGCACTCCTGTTCAATATAGTTTTGGAAATATTAGCCACGGCAATTAGACAAGAGAAAGAAATAGAAGGAATAAAGATAGGAAACGAAGAAGTCAAATTGTCATTCTTTGCAGATGTCATGATACTCTATATCGAAGACCCCAAGAACTCCACCAAAAATCTTCTAGACTTAATAACCAAATTCAGTAAAGTATCTGGATACAAGGTCAGCACACAAAAATCAACAGCTTTCCTCTACAGGAACAACAGACTCACTGAGAGGGAAATATGGGAAAAAATTCTTTTCACAGTAGCATCCAAAAAACGGAAACACCTAGGACTCAACCTAACAAAAGAAATCAAAGACCTCTTCTCTGAAAACTATAGCACTCTGAAAAGAGAGATTGAAGATGATATCAGAAAATGGAGGCCGGGATTTAGCTCAGTGTTTCCACTGCCTGCCTCACAGGCTCAAGGCCCTAAGTTTGATTCCTGGTACAAAAAAAAAGAAAAGAAAATGAAAATGGCAAGACATCCTAGGCAGCAAGAATCAACATAGTGAAAATGGCCATAATTCCAGAACTGCTATATAGATTCAATGCAATCCAATTGAATTCCTAGCAGCATACCTCACGGACCTTGAGAAAACAATTCAAAAATTCATTTGGAATAAGAAAAGACCTAAAATAGCAAAAGCAATTCTAGGCAACAGAGACATGGAAGGGAGTATCACAACCCCCAACTTGAAACTATACTACAAAGCTACTGTGATAAAAACAGCATGGTACTGGCAAAGAAACAGACCTGAGGACCAGTGGAACAGATTAGAAGATGCAGAAACAACTCTAGACACACTCAGCTACCTCATCTTCGATAAAGGAGACAAACACCCTCACTGGAGGAAAGATAGTCTCTTTAATAAATGGTGCTGGAAAAACTGGGTTTCAACTTGCCAAAGATTAAAACTAGACCTATATCTCTAACCATGCACTAAACTAAAATCAAAATGGATTAAAGATCTAATTATTAAAATAGAAAAGCTGAACTGGCTGGAACAGAGGTTAGGTAGAACCCTTGAAGACATTGGTGTAGGAAAAGATTTTATGAACAAAACCTCAGTTGCCATGAACTAGCACAAACAATCAACAAGTGGGATCTCTTCTTATTAAAAAGCTTCTGCACAGCAAGAGAAACCATCAACAGTGTGAAGAGACAACCCACAATGTGGGAAAAAAATCTTCACCTGCTCTTCCTCAGACAATGGTCTACTATCTAGACTCTATAAAGAACATAAAAAAATCAGACCTCCCAAATTTAGAGACCCAATCCAAAAATGGCCATCTGAAATGAACAGACATTTCTCAGACAAAGTAGTAGAAATAGCAAATAAACATATGAAAAAATGTTCAACATCATTGATCATTTGAGAGATGCAAATGAGAACAACGCTGAGATTCCACCTCACCCCAGTAAGAATGGCTGCTATCATGTAGCAGGGCTGTGGGGAAAGAGGAACCCTGCTCCACTGCTGGTGGGAGTGTCAACTGGTGCAACCATTGTTGGAAATCAGTATGGAGATACCTCAAAGAACTAGGACTGGAAGTCCCATTTGACCCAGCTATTCCCCAGCTGGGGATCTTCCCTAAAGAATTAAAAGAATCATACCACAGAGATACATGCTTACCTATGTTTATAGCTGCACAGTTTGTAATAACTAAAACTTGGAACAGCCCAATTGCCCATCAACCAGAGGCTGGATAAAGAATATGTGTTTTTTTATAAAATGTAATACTACTCAGCCATAAAAAAATGAGAAATCAGAGACATTTATAGCTAAATGGATGCACATTGAGGCAATACTCTTAAGTGAAATAAATAGGACACACATGTGTAATACCAAATAGTTTCTCTAGTGTGAGAAACTGAAAGTGTAAATAAGGACTAAAAGGTATAATAGATAATGTGAAATAGGAAGAAAAGGAGCAACGGGGAAAGGGAAGTAGGAGGGGTAAGGGAAAGGAAAGAAGGGAATGGAATTAATATGAAAAAATGAAAAAATGGAAGCAAAGTCTTTATAAATAGGGAAGGATGGAGGGGTTGAAGGGAGGGCAGGGGAATGGGGAAAAAATAAGAACCAAGAGAGATTACATAAAGATGCAAATTTCCAATGATGAATGTGATTATATTGTATACCTAAAATGTACCATTAAAATTAATTTTTAAAAAAGAGGAACTGTCAGTTATGATAGCTTTAAATTAATTTTTTAAAAAGAGGAACTGTCAGTTATGATAGCTTTAAAATAGCTTTAAAATTAGAGTTACAGAACAACAATTTGAAGTTCCTAATATATTGGATATGTAAAGCTGAACAAGGGCAGGTTTAGTCAAGAAGAGTGTTTGACTTTACCTGCAGTTCAAAAAAAAGCTGTTTTATGCCTAATTTTGCAAGTACTTTTAAAAGAAAATTTTCTATGATTGGAGTATTTCATAATTTTTACAAGGAAAGTTGTATTAATGAATCATCTAGTTCCTTATGACACAAAGAATGGTCCATGAACCACACTGGCGGCATCTGGGAGCTCGTTAGAAATGCAGACCTACTGAATCAAGATATGCATTTTTATTGAGATCCCCAGGCAATGCATAAGCACATTAAAGATTAAAGAAGCATTGATCTGCTTAACATTAGTATTTAGAAGGGATGAAGAGTCTCTATTACAGTTTCCCAGCCGGTTTGCTAAAGCAGACTACTATGCTGCAAATGGATTCCAGGTGCACACACCTAACTACTCCCTCAAGGCTCAGAGCAGATGGGAGGGAACTGACTCAGACACCCGCCCGGAGCAGCTCCTGCCCACTGCAAGTGGACCTGCCCATTAACTCCAGTGTGCCATACAAATATCATCACTTTCTCTATGTGCCACTATATGAAAAATCTAGCAAAGCAAGCTGTGATGAATTAGATTTAATGAAAGAATATTTTCATAGGAAGGACCAGTGGGGAAAAGTAAATAAAAGTAGGAAATCAAAGCTCTTGGGCACAGACAAACAATATCAAGATGTCAGTGTGAGATGAAATATACTTTAATTCTTTGACTCCTCACAAAGTTAAGACTTATACAACAACCAAATGATGTTGGAGGAATAGTTCTTGGCTGGCAGATTTTTCAAAACTCTTGCTTTAAGATCAATTTTTAATTAAAACAATATCAACAAGTATAAATATATAAATAAATTTTTAAACGATAAGCAGACACAGCTAACAACATGGATAAAATTTTCAACAGTTAAACTTCTGGCAGTAGCCAAAGAAAGATCACTTGACAGTGCTTGGAACAGGAGTCTCAGTCATTTTTCTCATTGCTGAGACAAATTACCTGACATGAAAAGTTAAAGGATGAAAGGAGGACGAAAAGTTTATTTGGCTCACAGTTTTTAGAGCTTTCAGTCCAGTGTTAGCTGTGTTCAAGGCAGGGTGGCATGGCAGAGGAAAAGCAGTCCATGGCAAGCAAGGCAGGCAAGAGCACATTAGCCCTCTTTCTGCCCCTTATGTTTTATGCAAGCTATCTGCACTAGGGTAGGTATAGCACTCACACCCTTAATCCTAGCCAGAACTATGCCAACCCAATCAGTGGGTTGATTTAATAATCACACACCCTTAAACCTAGGACCACACACTCTAGATCCAGTCACCTCTGAAAAGCACCCCTTATGATTGCAGGAGGCTTTGGGACAAGAACCATAACAAAGACCCAGTGGTACTCATCAAATAAAAATTCTCAAAGTAATAAATAATTAGTTGGTAACAGATATATATCAGTGCACACTGAAGAAAAGCAATACTGTTGATAAGGATTCTGCTTACTAAGTCTGTACTTTGGAACAAGTACCTAACGAAAGACCAGGTGGTCAATTTGACTTGTGTCAATTGCCATAATAAAGATGCTACTAGTTCAATGCAGATGGGTGTAGAACAGAAATAGAGTAGAATCTAGAAGAGGATCAGTAAACCATACATCATAAGAGTAATAAGAATACAGACTGAATTAGAAAATAATATTTCTCTTAGCCATATTTCTCATGTTGGGCCAGTGCTTTAAAAAAAAAGGCTCAGAAGTTGATATAAGAACGCAACTCTATAGCAATTGTCTTTGCTATAAATGGCATTGTACTTTAGTTTTCAGTTAATATTTTAACTCTTGTTCATTAAAACAGTTCTGCCTTTCTCAATTAACATTTTAAAGGAAAAAAATTAAAGAATGTTCACAATGTCAGCTTCTCTCTTATAGCATAGCAATGGCTTCAAACTGGTTTCTCTGGCTACAGTCTTCCTCTTCTAAGTCTACATAATTATCACAAATCATTTTATGTCTCTTCCCTGCTCATATTGCTGTTGTGGCATGCTGTAGCTTTCTGAAGGGTTTAGATTCCTTCATTTGGCACTTGTGTTCCTTTTAGGACTTCTTGACTCTTGTTTTCCTTTGCTGCCTATACCCATCTGCATTTCACCCCATCAAAGGGCTGTGGTCCCCTACTGAAAACCCCTGAAACATTAATGGAAACCTCTGCAGTAGGCTCAGTCTCCTGCTCAGTGTACAATGCCAGCCTGAGAAAAAAACTAAAAGACAGAACTAAGAGAGACAGAAAGCACAGCACCAGGATGACCCATGCTGGTACAACCAACAAAGGCCCTGGCCAGTCCAAGCCACTGATTTTTACTGGTAATCAATGGAGGTAAAGGTGAGCTACATGCAAGGGCAGAACTACATGCAAGGATGTGCAACCATGCAGTTTCTATGGAAATAAATGTAAGCAAGGCTCCTAAAGGACAAGGCAAAGCATCCTTGAATTAGGAACAGAATAGACAAAATATATGGTTGTAATTAGAACATTGTCCATCTAGTAAGAAGGTTTTAGTTGTGAGAATTGAACTTGGGTGCAAGTTACTCTGACCTTTGCACCTAGGCTTTGGCTGGACTCACTTCTATAAACAAGCCAATTGTGGGGTTAACTCTTTACAGCCTGCGCTGCTTTGGGCATGATCAATATTGCAGTCTCCCCCAGTCCCCAAACCTGCAGTGTTTTGTGGTACTTCCATCCCTTTGCCTCTGCTTTTATGCTATTCTCCTTCATTCTCTTGGCACAATCCTCATCCTTGAAGCTTTAACTCCAGTTTCATCACCTGTAGAAATCCTTCCTCTCTTCTGCCTTCCAAGGAGGTGTTTCCATGGAACCCACAGCCTGTCTTTTTCATGGTATTCTCACAGGGCATTGTGATTATCAGGACCAGTTTCATAGGTGTGCATTTGTGCAGCTGCACTGAGCCCTCCTTGTGCTCTGAAGGGCCTCACACTTTAATGATCTGCTGTCCCTGTAGCAAATTTCTTAATCATGTCATCTTGATTTTGTGCTCTGTCAGTGAATTTCAGTAGGGTAAGACACTGAAGCATGCCCGCAAGCAGAGGAGATACATATGTGTGCAAATTTTATGTGATGAAATCTTAATCCCCAATGTAATGATATCGGAAGGTGAGAACTTCAGGAAGAAATTGGGTCATGAAAATGACCCCTCATGAATAGGGTTAGTGTCCCATAAAAGGGACACAAGAGAAATTATTTACCCTCTTTCTCCAGCAAGGAAATACAAAGAGAAGATGGCTCTCTCTAGAACCCAGAAGAAGGGCCTCATTAGAACCTGACCGTACTGGATGCCCATACCTGACTGATCTTGGCAGCATCCAGCAATTCGAGAAACAGTTTTGTTGCTTATAAGCCATCCTGTCTGTGGTACTTTATTATAGCAGCCCTAAGACAATGTGTGTCAACCATTCCTTACTGCCCTGTTCCCGTGAAACATTTGTAATGCCAAAGAGCACAGCATTCCAGTGAACCCACAATGCATGGGAGTTCATCAAGACTCAAAATGAGGACAAGCTAAGCATATTCCAAGTAAGCAGTGGAATTTACAGCCCCCAAATACCATGCTTTACACTTCAACTAGTACTATCTTTGAATGCAGAAAGAAGGAAAAAAATGTTGTTATACAAAGCAAATGAGCATGAAATTCTATCCTTCTCTCCTGCTGATATTATCTCCCTGTATTAGCCAGCTACTTATACTGAAAATAACATAGAAGAAAGGGAAAGATAGGTCAACCCATAGCTCCTTTCTTATTCATCAGTGAGCTAAAGGTTCAGAGTGGAACACATGCATATTGAAAAATAAAATAGAAATGGTTGAGTTACCTTTGTGTAGCATTTCCTCTATTCTGGTAAAATCAAAATACTACATTTACATAATTTCAATGATTCTGAAATAATTTCAATTTCAACATGAGTTAAATGCTGTCATATTTGAATTTAAGATTGGCACTGCACAAGATAAAAATGTACGATAAAATTCATGCTAATAATTTAAATTTTTTTTCTTTACTTAGAATGATATTAAATATCACATAAAGTACCATACCAAGTCCACAAAGCTGGCAGATAATCAGGCAAAAGTGTCAAATTTTACAACTGTTACTGATATCTTTTCCCTGTTCTTTAAACAAAAGGATTTACATTTTCTTTTTTCAGTAAACCCCCTAAGTTATGTAGCTAGCTTTAATTTCTTCCCAGTTTTCTGTGTATCACATTATATTAGGGATTTCTAGGGGAAGGGACTGTTTTTCATCTCATTAGCCTTAATGCTTACATATAGCAAGCTCTCAAAAATGGTTTTCAAAGGTCAATTACAGTTCACTTCTATGTTTCCAGAAAGGTGAGAAAGGAAGGGGCTCTTCTCTCATAATGTATTTCTAACAAAGTCTGTTTTGTCCTAAATGTGTCAGTGTGGAGTGTAGAGAATACAATCAATTCCCTAGTCAATGAGCACTGGTTTTGAATGCCTGCTAGGTCTGTGTTAGGCACGGAAGGAGACTTGCACTGGGTCTGGGTGTCATTCATGAGGCACGGCTGTTTACTCACAGAACCAGGGTACACAGTGCACACAGTTACAGCCGGCAGTAGACACACACATGGAGGCATCACATGAGCTGGGAAATTTGCCTCAGCTACCGACATGAGTGTCCAGCCAGGCAGATAGAGGCCTGATTCTTCCATTGACAGCCTCAAAAGCTCAATAGTAGGAGGATTCTAATGCCTGAAGTGGGACCACCCGCAGGCCATACCGTGGCCCGAGTTCCCAGAAAGCCAGTAACCAGGGATTCTCTGGAGAAGTCAAGTGTAACTGAGTCTCAGCAGCAGAACCCCAGGAGATTCTGGGATTCAGGAGCAGAACCCCAGGCCCAGAGAAGGGCAGCCCATGGGCGGAGGCAGGACCAACTCAGAGAGCAGAGGGGTTAAGGAAGGTTTCCAGAACAAGACCTCAGGAAGGAGCAGAGCAGAGCAGAAGGTGACAGACAGCCAGAGCCAGGGTGGGATGAGGAGGGATGGACAGAAAGCCAAAACACTGAGACGGGCTCGGGCCCTTCCCGGGGATGTGACAGCCTCAAGGGGCAGTGGGGATGCATGAGTCCAGCTGGGGAGAAGTCACGTTTTACATCTTGTTTAATATTTCTGTCTCACAGTAATTTGTCAAGGCTTTTGTTGTGAAAACACATATCTTGATTAAATACACAGTAGAAAGATATGATTAGGCATTCATAGAACTTGAAATGCTTAGAAATAATACATAATAATAATATTACAAAAAGGCTCTGGCCTCTTTCAATTCATTTTGTATTTTATTCTTTTAAGAACATTTTCTTTTTTTATGTTTATTAAAGATCTTCTTCTACATGCATAGAGTCCCTTTGTTTTTCTTTTTTTTCTCCTCCTCTTCCTCCTCAAATGTCAGTGTTTTAATAATCTGTATTATCTTCCTTGGGAAAAAAATAAAAGTTAGCTAACTTGTGTACATTGACTGACATGTAGTTATTACCATCTAGATCACAGCACAAAAATCAATCATGTAGAGATGACACATAACAATGAGGTTAGTCCATGGTTTCTGCACACCACAGGATAAGAAGCTGGGGCTTCCAAAGCCCGGGGCTCACATGACAATGGACTTGCCAAGCAGTTTTTCAATGGTCTCTGACATTTGAGGGTCCTTTCTTCTGGGGACCTTAGAGGATGGTGGGTTTTCCCTCATAGTTTAGCAGTGCATGGAACAGCTCCTGCACAGTGATATTTGCTTGGGCCAAGGCTCCATGAAGGCACAATTCCACACCAGTGTGTAAGGAGCACCATTTTTCAGGGCAATACCCTGGGGACTCTCATTGCTCTTGTTACCCACCAGCATAATAGGGAACATATGCAATTGTTGCCTTTGATTTCACAGATCAGCTCATAGAGGATTGCAAGTCCTCCAGGGTTTCTTTTCCAGTGACTGAGTAGACCAGGATGAAGGCATGGCCCCTGGTAGGGCAAGGTGCTACAAACGTGGATAGGAGTGGCTGCCAGTGGTGTCACTCATGTACAGGGCACCCATGCCTTAGTTGTAGCCCAGAAACTGGCTAGTAAGTATCAACAGTTGGCAATTGTGCATCACGGAAGGTGTTGTGCACCCACCTCTGCACCAGCTTACTCTTCTTACCTATGCCAGTAGAGCCAACTACCATCAAGCAGTAATCTTTCCTCTTCCCATGAGGCTTGGAGGCATGGATGATAAGCAGGGTAAGCATAGGTCACAGCTATCACAATAACCATTCCTTGAAACCAAAGCAGGAGCTGTCTGTTGTTGGGAATCAGAGAGCAGATACAGCAAAACTCTGGCTCTGAACCATGGGTAGAAGAAACCTCTTTTCAATTCTGGAACCACCAAGCAAATTCACTGTTTGCAGAGGTGGATGCAAAACCAATAGAGTGCTCAGATCAGCAGATGGGGGAGAGCAATGGGGTCTCAGCACCTCCAAAGACAATACTGAAGGAACTGTTGGATTTGGACTGACACCAAAGCCAGGAGGCACTGGCTGGGAGATTTCACTTGCACATAGCTTTTGATCCACACTCATCTTTCAGCATTTTCTCTTTCCTTCATCCAAAGAGGCTACCAGAGGCACAGGGAAGAACACTTGGGAAGTGTGCAAAGTTTCAGTGGGAAACGTGTAGATTGGTTAGCGAAATGAGACAAATATGCTTGGAATCCAAATAGTGTTGAATTCTATAGAACACATAGAATAGGCAAATCATGGACCTCCTATTTTAAGTAATATGTGAAGTCAAGGTGAGAAATGAGAGAAGGTAACATAAGTCCAGCATGTTCAAAAAGGAGAAATTCAGGCCACTCAGAAGGGATGTAATGGACCCACCGAGAGCTACAAATCAGGTGGTCTCCATAAGGAGTTTGTGCCAGGGAGTGTGGTACTATATGGAAGGGCAGTGTGGTAGGCTGAATATTGTCTTCCAAATATACCCATGTCCTAATCCCCAGAACCTGTCAACCTTACCTAATATAGAAAAAAAAAAACTATGCAAATGAAAAATAATTGAGATACTGTTCTAGTCACTCTCCTATCACTGGAATAAATTACCTGACACTCACAACTGAAAGATGGAGAGATGTGTTTTGGCTCACAGGTTCATTCTGTGGTTGGCACAGAGCAGGGGAATAATGCCAGAGCAGAAGTGGAGACCAGACACAGACCCCAAGCTTCCTTGACCCACCCAGATACACCTGGAAGTGTGTTCCACTAATCCCTGGGACAGATCCTAAAGCCAATCAACTTTAACCTGCACTGTAACTGTCACAGATGGTAGATTATCCCTGATTACCCAGATAGGCCCAATGTAATCACAGTGGTCCTTATAAGAGGGAGGCAAGAGGAGACAGTAATATGATGAGGGAAGCAGGATTGGAATGAAATGGGAGGTACTACAACCCAAGGAATGCAGGCAGCCACTAAAGACTGAACAAATCAAGAAAACAAATTCTCCCCTCAGAACCTCCAGAAGGAACAACCTTGTCAATATCTCTCAACTTTGGCCTTCTTGGACTGATTTTTTGACTTCTGGCTTCAAACACCATAGGAGAAAAAATGTGGACTGTTTTGAGCCACTCTGTGCTTAATTTGTTACAACTGCAATAGGAAACTAATATAGGTGGAGTAAAAGGTGGGCTAAGCTCGAAAACTCTTTGTGATTGCTATGACTGACTGCACCAATAAAAACAGTGGTGGCCAAGCCAGTGATAAAACTTGCCGTGAGATGCTCTCTTCTCTGTCCAGCATGCATCACAGCAGCGAACCCCAGCACAAGCCTTGCAGAGCGGAGGCTCAGCTGAGCTCAGCCCATAGCTGCAGACAGAGTTCTCAGGTGCCCACAGCTTTTCCCCCACACATCCGGAACCTGGAAGTACAAGATGAAGGTGCTGGCAAGGCCGGTGTCTCGTATGGGTATTTCTCTTGGCTCATAGAAAGTCAGCTTTTTACTGTGACCTCACAATGGCCTTTTCTCCGTGCACATGAAGAAAGAGAGGTCTCTGTTGTCTCTTCCTCTTTTTCTATGGACACAATTCCTACCTATTAAGGCCCCACACTTAAAATCCCATTTAACCTTAACTGCCTCCTGAAAGGCACTATTTATGAATGTAGTTATTGTAGGGCCTAGGGCATCAAGAAGTTGATTTGGGAAGGAGGGTGTTCTGGTTTAGACCTAAAGTGTCCTCCAAAGCTTCATGCGCTTATAGGTGGGGATTCTGGGGGTGACTGAATTATGGGTTCTATAGCTGACTTGCTTGTCGTCTAGTCAGAAAAGGTGGGTCACTGTTGCCTTGTATCTCCCTTCCTGGCTTTTCCCTGGATTCTCTCTCTGCTTCTTTTTCACCATGGCCAGGGAAGCCTCTGTATTTCTCTGCTGTGTCCTCTGCCACGCAGTCCTGCCTCGGAGCCAGCCAGCTATGGACTGAAACAGACAAAAACTGCGAGCCCAGATGAACCTTTCCTCCCTAAATCGTGGGTGTCGGGTATTTTGTCCCAGTAAAGAAGAAAGTGACTAAGATAAGAGGTACAATTTCTATAACAGAAGGTAACAATTAGGATGGCATCATGCTGTACATTCGTGATTCGCGACCATGCATATCTATATATGTAATTGTTATGAAGACCATAACAGGAACCATTATGAAAAATATTTCTATAACATTTTTAATTGTCATGTGTCCTCAAGACTTTCCTAATGTCATAGCCTGCCCAGGAATGCATCCATGTGTTCTAAGAAAGAAAAGGAGAGTAGGTTGTGTACTATGGCTTTTCTCCCATTTAGCTATATGAATTACTAATTACAAGAAGTACAATGGAGAAAATATCATTTTTTATGAAAATCATGCAACTGGGGCCTGCTGTCAGAGTGTCATTTACAAACTAGAGATGATCTTAGGCAGGACATGAAGTCTACTACCATCCCAATACATAAAGCACCTAGAAAGCTCCTCTAATTATCACCTACTAGAGATTGAGTTTTATATCACTTTCGAATAACGTCAGCAGCAGCAGCAGACACAGCCTGCACCTCCCCACATCACACTCCTTCATTAGCCTGCTCTGACTCACCCTCCTCACATCCTACTCCCAGATCAACTTTCTATCCAGTGATTTATCTTTCCATCACTGGCCAACACGTAAGCCACTGCTGGCTGTCTTCCTAATTTCCTATCGAATTATTGCGTGTCCGTCCCTGCACGGACATCCATCTCTGCTATTTCATTCAGGTCTCATAGTAATCCTGCTAAACAGATATCGTCCCTCTAGATACATAAAGTGAGAATCAGCACGGCCATGTGGCTCGGCACCAGTGTTGAGTCACCCCTGTGGGCATTGAGAGAGAGAAATGGGAAGAAGGGGAAGGAGGAAAAGTCTACAAGAATTGCAGCAGCAGTCAAGTTTACCGAGTCTACCTCTGCTTTCCCTCAAGGTCAAAATGGCCCTTCACATTCCCAGATTTCTATGCCCAGAGACTAATTTATGGGGACTTAATGTAATAGCAACAGGTACAACCTGCTTGATGAGAATTGGTTGGACTTGCTGCACAGACGCAACAAAACTGTAGTGCTAGTCTATAAATCAGTCCTAGTTCCAGTGCCTAATGAGATCTTACAGTCAGTCTAAAGGAAAACACATTCGATCTTTGCTGTCAGCTTCCTTTGCTTCCCAGTGCATAGAAGAACAAATTTTGTTTTGCCTTTTTTCTATCTACTGCTTGCTATGTAAGTTAAAAACAAGACCCCAAATCAGCCCACAGGCCAGGCAGTGCCCTGTACTCAGCATTAGCCATGATTTCGACCAAGAAGGACTGCCATGTCCAACTCATCCAAGCCTTCGGGAAATAAGATTCTCCCATGCTGCCCTGTCTGCAGGATGCACCCTCCCTTTCTTTGAAAAATATCCAATGGCCTGACTTTGCATCTTCCTTTTTGTGGTATCTGAGTTAGGCCATATGGGCTGGATGCCAGTAACATTCAATTTCACCCTCATTCAATCAGGTGAAAGCTTGAGTAGAAAGGAAAAGTTGACCCTCCCTCAAGTAAAGGGGGCTCCTCCTGTAGGGCTGCTTTCAGCTGAGATGTGGTTTGTTTGATTTTGATTTTGCTTTCAGTTGTGGTTTTGGTTTTTTCCTGCCTCTAGAGTCAAATTAAAACTATGTGGGCCTTGAGCCTGCCAGCTTTCAAACTGGAACTACCTCCTATTACTTTCTTATTACACTACTTAAAGACCACAAAATAGAAAGAAAATATATTTATTAGAATTTATTATGCTTCACACATTTGGTGATCTATGTTATTTATTTAACAGCAGGTGACTTGAACATTTTATTTTTTTCTAATAGAAGAAAATATCTAAACAATCTGCTTTTGTATGTGTCCCTTAATTGATTGTTTTCTCCATGATCTCGGCAGAAAATGAAGGCTTGGTACTCCCAGGACTCTGCATACAAGGTTACTAGGGAAACAATGGATTTCCTAATCAGTTTATATTTGAAAAGAATGTTTTAAAACCTCCCTGTTTTTTTTAAGCTGAGAAGAGAAAAAGTAATCAATTATTTACTAAACAGATTATTAATCTGAAAGGTACAAAGCTGTTAGTACAGTGGAAGTAGTGATTTCAGCTTCATTAAATAAAGATATCCTCTCTCCTAGGACTGACATTAATCTTCCTACCATATTACTTTTTTAATGTTCCCATGTTGCACATTTCTTTCATGAATCTGCAAGTTAAATTTCAGAATACATCTTACTATTCATACACCAAGGCCAAAGCCTTTAACGTAATTCTAGGCATCCTCCCAAATGTTTAAAACACCTGTATGTTTAATGTCGATAGAGAAAGTTGTCGAGCATTTTGATGAGCCCTACTACCATGCTAGTCACTTTTGTTTTGTTTTGTTTTAATCCAAGAGTATAGTCACCTGCCATCTAGTGTTTAAACGAAAAACTGCAGTAAATGTTCCATTCAGCCAAGGTCTTCAGGGTCCCTTGGGACTCAGAGGGACTTCTAAGGCATAGCTTTTAAACTTCTCTGATGTGGAGGACCTCTTTGTGACAGGCTGCCAGATCTCACTTACTCACCCTAAAGAGCAGAATACTACCTGTCCCAGTCCAGAAACGTCCCTCTGGTCTACACATGAGAATACTGGACTCAGAGGAGTGCTAACTCCAGGGTGATGGGAGAGCTCAGAAAGCCCAAGGATGGCGGAAACTTACTAAGACGTGAAAACTATGCAGAGTTTACTGCTTATTATTATCTCAATAATAATTATACACCATGATTGCAATGACATTCCAGTTTAACTTAGTACTTTTTTTTTTCCTGTACCAGGGATCCAACTTGGGTCTTTGTGCTTGCGGGGCAGGTGGCAGAACCACTGAGCTAAATCTCCAGCCTATTTGAACATTTTTAATTAGCTGCTACAACATGCTGGTCCAGTACCAGAGACTAAAATGAAAGCAATGAGTGTCAGACAAGAGTGCTGTTCTTGTAAAGTTTATGTTCTATAGGGGAGGACAAATAACAAACAGACAAGATAAATTAATATTAGTATACATCCTGTGAAGAAAATTAACAGGGTCACAAAATAAACTTATTGGAGAAGACCATTGTGTGTAAAGTGGTCAGGAAAAACTTTTTGGAGAAAGTAGTATCTGAGTCGGATTCACATATCAAGAAAAAGATATAAAATATAAAAATAGCGGAACGTCACTCCAGGTAGAGATGTCAGCCAAGGCCTGGGGGAAGAAAGAGGCCCTGTAACCAAGGGAAATGTAGTGGAAATATGTTGAAATAACAAGTAGAGAAGTGTTTGCTTTCTAAACACTTTTTATTTTGGACATGCAATAATATTTCCCCCAGACACTTAAATTTTGGAATCAGCACATAATGGGTCATTTATTTATTAGAACTCATTTGGTCATAAAAGATAGAAATTCAAATTGTGAGCAAACAAAGTTGGGGGATGTTGCATTTAATGGCTTATGTAACCAGAGAAAACTTAAGTATATCTGGGGATGCTGGAACCAGGGATTCTGTGTTGCTAGCGTTTCTTTCTCTGCTTCACTTAGGATTTTGGATTCAGTAGAACCATGGCTTCTGGCAGTTATGAACTTGCCCAGAGCATTTCAATGAAAGGGAAAAATTCTTTCTTCCCTCTTCAGCTCAAAAAATCTGAGCAAAGACTGATTGCCCCAAATTTGTGCTACTCTTTGGCCCAGTCACTCTGGCCATGGAAGTGATGAACTAGGACTCCTTAAGTATTATCATATACCCATCCTATGACCAGCTTAGGTACTATAAATGGAGGGAAAACAGAATAGGACTGATATAGCTTCTGAGACAGCAAAGTCACTTTGTCAATTAGAGGTGAAAAGAAATATTTTACATCATATTAAGTCTGGCATGCCAATAAGATATTCCTTTAGGTTAAAAAGAAAAGAGAAAGGATCTTTGGGCTGGGGCTTTAGCTCAGTGGTTTCGTCACCTGCTGTGCAAGCGCAAGGACCCGAGTTCAATCCCCGGTACCCCCCCCAAAAAAATAAAAGAAAAGAAAGGACCTTTAATTATTCTATTTGAAGAAAGAATGTATCCTTCTGAAGGAGGCTTAGCCATTAAAATATAGAAAGGTAAAAGTCACTGAGATAAGCACTAGCTGTTTCACCTAATTGTTGTCTGGGGTAAAGAAAGTCATAGCCCCTGTCTTCTTTACTTTTCTTATTGCTGAGACAAAATATCTAACACTCAAAGTTAAAGGAGAAAAGGTTTGTTTCAGCTCACAGTTTGTAAAGGTTTCAGCCCACAGTTGGCTGGCTCCAAGCCAGGGAAGAATGGCAGAGAGCATCACAGAGAAGAAACAGTCCATGGCAGGCAGATGGCAGCAAAGCAGAAAAGTAGCAAAGAAGCAGCAACAGCAGAACAGCAGTGACCCTGCCTTCTTTCTGTCCTTTCATACCCACCTAGGCTACCTGCCCTTGGGTGGTGCCACTCACACCCAGGGTGGGCCTTCCCATTATCCACATCCAGAACTATACCAAGCCAATTAGTGGACTAATTTAGTAATTACATATCCTTACTCCCAGCATCAAACACCCTAGATCCAGCCACCTCCGAAAAGCTCCACCTGTGATTACATGAGGCTTTGGGGGGTCATCTAGACACAAGCCATGACAGCCTTCATGGTAAGGTATTTTAAGGCAAACCGTTCCTATCTGTAGCCCCTCCCTGGCAATCCCATGTTATTTCAACCTGATCAGTGAACTTTTGATATTAACTTCAAATACATCCTCAATGGAGGCCAAAAGCCACATTTGTCCTTGGCCAGGAATTGTCTTTTCTAACCGGATTTTGTTTATTCCATGATCCAGGTTTTGTTAATATGTTTATATGTCCTATGCTGTTTTTGTCTCATAGAAGTTCTATTAAGATTTTGATTTTTTTAGAGTATTGTTAGCAGGAAAATCTTAAGTTTCTGCATTAATGATTGCTGTTAGGTCACATTAAATTTGGCATCTAACTTAGTCACTTTCATCATTGCAGGCATGAAATACCTGACACCCAAACCTTAATGGAGGCCAAGTGTATTTTGGTTCATAGTTTCAGAAGTTTCAGTTCGTGTTCATCAGGCTTAAACAAAGAAAGTGCATGGTAGAAGAACCTGGGCAGAGGAAAACTGCTCTTGTCATGGTGGCCAGGAAGCAGGGACCAAAGGAAGGAACCAGAGAGGGAGACACATCCTACCCCAGAGACACACCTCTTCCAGCCAGGTGCCACTTTCCCACTTCACACTCAGCTCCTGAATACACCAGTAGATAATTTCATAGCGCACAATGCCTATGGTCCAATCACCTTCCAATGTCCTGCCTCTGAACACATGATAGCTGAGGTGGGGGTGCAAATTTAGTCATTATATTGCGAAGAGATTTTAGTTCTCCCTATGGCATTCTACAAAATGCCCTCGTGCCCGTGCTACTCATTTGTAATTGGAAAACAGCTTCTCTTTCATTTTATTGCATCTCAGCTGTGTGTTCACAGCTCTGTGTGTGTGTGTGTGTGTCCCACTGGTTCTTAGCTGCAGTGCTTTCAACATGATAAGGATTTATATTTGAAGAAGGTTTTGTATTCTGTTGCTTTAGATACAAAAAGTAGCATTCAACCCTGCTGAAAATGGATTCAGTGTTGGACAAAATTATGAATTATAATGAAGTTGTAATGCAAAATATGAAATATTACTCTATATTGTATTGGGTTTCTTTTTAACTCCACCCTTCATTTATTAACTTATTGACTCATGAAACATTTATTGAGCACTTACAAAATACTGTGTATTGGGAATACAAAGGTAAATAAGACAAATCTAAATCCTTATAATGGTCACACACTACCCTAATTGTGTTATGTTCAATAGCATCTGAATTCCATCATGTGTGGAATCAGATGATAAGATTTGAGCCCTAGCTTTAAGACTGTGGCATTTGGGGACTGAAGCAGAAAAACATGTTTACAGATAATCATATTCAGCATTATATACTATTGTGTATGGTATAACAAGGAGGAAGTAATTTCTTCTGATTGTGAAAATTTAGGAAGAAGCCCATTTTTTCTCTTTTTATTTTATTGATGCATTCTTGTCCCTTGTTTCCTTTCCCCTTCCCTTCTCCCTTGTTCCCCATCTCATTTGGACATTTTCTTCCCATTTCCCCATATCTATTGTACATTTTGGTCCTTATTTACACTTTAAGTTTCTCATACCAAGAAACCATGTGATATTTGAACATATGTATCTGACTTATTTCACTTAAAAGTATGGTCTCAAGGTGCATCCATTTAGTTAAAAATGTCTCAAGCATATCCTTCTTTATGTCAGAGTAGTACTCCATTGTATAAAAAATACATCTTTATCCATTCATAGGCTGATGGGCATTTGGGTTGTTTCCAAGATTTACCTATTACAAACTGTGCTGCTATAGACCTGAGTGTGCTTAAATTGCTGTTGTGTGATGCTGTTAATCCTTTTGAGAAGATACCAAGAAGGGAAATAGCTGCATTGAATGGAAGCCCCTCATTTCAGTTTTTTGAAGAATCTCCACACTAATTTCCCCAGTGGTTGCAACAGTCTATACTCCCACCAAAAGTGGAGAAAGTTTCCTTTATCTGTCATTACTTCTGTGAACAGGTTTTTTTATGTTGTTTGTGTGATCCCCTGCTTTTTCATTGACTCCAGTCAACCTTGTTATTCTTCTTTGCATCATCTAGCAGCTGTTGGCTTGATTTTTTGGTCCCTTGCTATTTTTAAGAAATCATTCTTTTCATGATTGCTAACCACAATCCTGTCTTCTATATCTGATATTCTGTCCTCACCTTGGCTCATTCTGCTGCATATACTTTCAATGGAGTTTTTAATCTGGATGTATTTGAATCTGTTTCATGGATTTCATTTCTTTCCTATGTTGGGCATTCATGGTTTCTGTCATTTTCCTAAGGTCCTTTTTTTCTTTTTTTTTTTTGGTACTGGGGATTGAACTTGGGACTTTACGTTTACAAAGCAGGCTTTGGAACCACTGAGCTAAATCCCCTGCCCTAGGTCCTCTATATTTTATCTGTATCTGCTCTAGAGTCACTAAGCATGTCTTTCACTATAGTCACCGTTTCTGTAATTATCTGAGAAATTATTTCTAATTTGATTTTATTCTAAAGCCTCATTCATCTTCTTTGTTACTTCTCTTGTTACCACTTAAGAGAGTTTAGGTGAATGGTTTTTACTTGTCCCACCTCATTGCCCTGTAGGTTTGCCTTTGGTGAACTAGAAGTCTGGGATTACATCTTGCTTAAGTGTCTTCTCATTTTCTATTTTTTAAAAAATGTAATCCCTGGGTGGATGCTTATAAAGTGCTTATGATGAGTAGCTTTATTGCTAGTATTCAGAACCCTTAGGAAATGACTACTTCTCAGAGATGTCTTCCAGGTGTAGCTGGATTTTGGGCTGTGAGTCTTTTGCAAGATTCTACCTCTTCAATTTATTGGGGATGAGAAGTTGCTGCCTACTTGGCCTAATCCCTAGTTCTTTGGCACAGGCCTATAGAATTGTTTAGGATCCTTAGACAATCTCAGTCTTGGCATACCAGGAAGAACAACTGATTAGAACAATTATGTCACCTTGGCTAAACTAGTACAATCAGCTATAACAATAGCATCAAACACAGCCTAGAAAATGACAAACTGTGGTAGCTATTAACTTGCCACCTTTAACTATATGAACTAGATTTATGGTTGTATAACAAATTCTAAAACAAACCAGAAAACTGTATACAGTAAATAAGCCCTCAGTATGGCAATTTTATCCTCAGGGAAGAAAATTTAAAATGGGTTAGAGAAAAAAATAGAGAAATAAAAGAGGAGGAAGAAATTAGGAGCAAGGCTGGAGGAAGATTACACAAACTTTGGGAAACTGGTGAAGAAGGCAAGAGGAAAAGAAATAAAGAAGAAATGAAAATAAGAAAAGAACAGGAAAACAGCAACAAAAAACTAGAAACTATTTTCACACTTACATAAAATCAAGAACAATTTAAAAAAAAACAAAAATAAGAAAAGAAAAAATGTCTGTTTTAAGGTGTATCTCTCCTGTCACTGGTAGTCAAAGTGGTCAGACAGAGTCTAGATCCATGTTGATTAATTCCATCAGGTCAGCTGTGGCTTATAGAGAGGTACTAGATAATACCAGCAAGCCTGCACCTTTAGTTCCACTGAAACTCAGGCTAATTTCTGGCTATGAGACTGGAACCCAATTTATTTAGTCTGAAACACTCTGTGTATCTCCTGCCAACTTGAACTCAGCAGCAGCCTTACCCTGACACTGGAAGCCACTAGATGGAGTAGGCCCTTGAAGCTATTGTAATGGAACTGATCTTTGTAGTACTTGAACAGGCATTACACCTTGCATCTAAATATCCCCCAAAGCCTCATGTGGTCATAGGTAAGGCTTTTCAGAGGTGACTGGATCTGGACTGTGTGATGCTGGGAATGTATGATTACTAAATTAGTTCACTGATTGGTTTTCCATAGTTCTGGGTAGGATTAAGGGTGCCCCACCCTGAGAGTGAGTGCTACCTGCCCTAAGGCCATGTAGCCTGGATAAAATTTAAGGGACAGAAAGAGTGTCCTTGTTTCTGCTTGTCATTTGTTGCTTGCTGCCATGCTGCTGCTTGCTGTCTGCCTGCCCTGCTTTGCCATGAACTGTTTCTCCTCTGCAATACCCTTCTGCAATGCCACCCTGCTTTGGAGCCACCCAACTATGAACTGGAACCTCTATGAACTACGAGCCAAATAAACCTTTCCTCCTTTAACTTTGGGTATCAAGTATTTTGTCTCAGCATGATAAAAGTTACTTAGACAACAAGTGAAGAAGAGAGAAATTCTAGTTACAGGGGATAGGGCACATTAAAGGACTAAACAAATACCAAAGAATGCATTGAGGGAATATGAATAATTTCATGTGGCTGAATCTTATAGTCTATTAGATAGGAGTGAAAGAGAATGTGAGATTGATGCATAATTAGGCTAAAAGTCATAGAAGCTATAATATAGACTGCTTAATTTCCATGCATAGGATTTAGAGTTTGTTCTACAGCAGTTGCAGTCCATCAAAGGATGTGAGATTCTAAAAATCTCTTTGCCAGCAGATCACAGAATGGGCTCCAAGTGCAAGAGGCAGTGAGAACTAGAGGACAAAAGTGTTTCTAGATGCTGCTTTGCCATTTGTCTACCCCCTGCCCACAAAGGAAACTTGACTTATGTTGGGACCTGTTATTCCAAGGAAATTCCAGGAGTTTTCCAGTTTTTCATTGGAAGTCTAAGTCCCCTACCATTTTATGACAAATACTAATAGCTGCCTCTAAATGCTGCCTATTAAATACTGTATGCTAAGTTTCCTAACAGCAGATCTAGGCAGATCTCAACAGGCACAATTTTCAAATAAGTAGAAGGAGCAGATATAGTGCCTTAGTCACTTTCTCCTTGCTAGGATGCAATACCTGACACTCACAGTTTAAATAAAATAAGATTTATTTTGACTCATAGTTCAGTCTATGGTCAACTGGCTCCAAGGCAGGAATAGCATGACAGAAAGGAATGGAAAAGGAAGAGATTCTCAACCTACGGCAGCCAGGAAGCAGAGAGAAAGGGGAGGAGCTGTGGAGAGAGGTATTCTCTTTCAGGTCACATGCCCAGTGACTCATCTCCAACCAGTCACCACCTCCAAACAGCAAGTCAGCTGAACTCATCAGTGGATAAGTCCATTGATGAGTTTAGTGCCCCCATGATCCAATCACCTTTAAAACATGAGATTTAGGGGGACATCCCAGATGTAAACCATAACAGGTAGACATTGAACTTGCCCACACTGACAAAACTAATAACAAACAATGCTAGAATTTGAATCTGGTTTTTCCTAACTTGAAAACCCTCATATTTTTTCAATATATTTTGGATTCTCCAGCTCCTGTAAAATCTCGTCTTATTCCTTGAAGGACAGTTCATCTTAATTGTTTTAAATATATGTATAAATTTATTCTCAGCCAGAAAAGAAAATTGGGAGTTACTCACTCCATCCTTAGCCAGGGTAGGAGGAGAAATAACAAGAACACTTGACATACCTCATACTCGAAGGTACAGAACTGAACATTCCTGGAGAGTAGTGATGCCAAACAAACTGAAAACAGTCTTGTGAGCAGAGCCCTGGAAATAATTCTACCTCCCACAAGGTAAAGTAGACATTGTATTAATGAGAAACTGTTGTTTACAGAAAGTTTGATAATTATCATCATCAGGCTTTTTTTCCACAGTAGGCTGTGTGTATATAATTCAGGGCTCTAATTTAGCTGTTAAATCTAGTTATTGTATTGGGAACATTTAGTTTATCAAGATTATAATCTCCCTATCTGTTAATGCAGCTGTGGCAACTGTATTTTGAAAGTCAGCAAAGCTGTGCTTGTTGGTGAGATTTGAAATTCTCTCAAATATCAAATATAGGGTTCATTCTACCTCTCCTTTGTGTCAATGTCAGAGGGTTGGAGGGGCAGTATCATTTTTAATCCTTAATGGGATCACAGAGATGCCCACAAAACAGTGACTTTTTAAAAGGCAGTATATTTGAATCATCTGAGGAGCTTTTAAAAAAATGCCTTCCCAAGATCCCACCTTGAAATTCAGATCTAACGGATGCAGGGTGGGTACCACATAACAGCATGATTCCAAGTGGTAGCCAACATGGATAGCCAGTGCCCTAAGGGGGCCAGTATGGAGAAATGGGAGCTTGGGGAGCAGATAAACCAGAATTTGAACCACGCTTCACTACCTTCTGCCTTTGCTATGTTTGATAAATCACTTATATCTCTGTCTCAGTTTTTCATCTTCATAAAATGGATGGTACCTACATCATGGATTATCTTGAGGACTAGGGACAGTATGAGTAAAGCACTCAGCCTAGTACCTGAGTCCTAGTACCTACAATAAGTGTGACTGGATTAGCTGAGAGCTAGCGTGAGGGGCTTAGGCAGAAGCAAGGGCCTGAAGGAGGAAGAGAGCCTGGGCACAGAAGAGATACAGAAACATAGACTTAGAGAGCAAAGGGGAGCCTGTCACTGTCATAAAAATCATTTTCTTGGCTCTTGTATTTTTCTTGAATTTCAACTAAAAGCAAAGGGTTGACTCAAGAAGAAGGAGGAATTTTACCCTGAAGAAGCCTTGCTGTGTGGAAAGCCTTTCCTTTCTTTGACCCTATTTGCACACCACTTGTGCACACTGAAACTCAGATCTTGGGCTTTGACACTTACTCTGTAACATGTACTGTCCTAGTGGTTCTCCAAGTGTAGTCCCAAGACCAATATCACCAGCAGTTTAGAAATTTGAGCTATGAACTGTGGAGTGGATAGATGCAAGCTAACATTTTAGCAACACTGTATTAAAGTATTAAAGCACACATCTTTAGGAATAAAAATGATTACCAATAAGTAACTCTACAGCACTTTTCATTTCAGTCATGATATAGCATCATGTTCAATATATTCTTGTTTTCTGTGCCCAATAAATTCAATAAATGAGGGCACATCCACACAATTGAATTCTCCTTCATACAACAGCATCCTTTAGACTTCACTTGCTCCCAAACAACACCTAAATCACATTTTTACATATTAATGTTGTTTCATGTATTTAAAATGTATTCATTCTCCTTTGCAAGAGTTTCTTTTCCACAGTCACTTTTCCAGCTGTCTCAGTGTACTTTGATGCTCTTCCCAATTAAGTTTGTTTTTCAAGGCCATTGGTCTGGTTATGATGCTTTTCACAGCCCAAGGAGAGACCACCAGTGAAGAAGGTAAGGGCTTCAATTCTGGAGTCTGCCCTGCCTAGGTTGAATCCCATCCCTACTACTTTCTGTGTCTTTAGGCAAATAACTTAATCTCTTGTTTCCTTATCAATGAAAATGGAGTTCATTATTACACCTGCCATACCTTATAAAGTTTTTTTAGACTGTGTTATATATTTGACAAACCAAATCAAAATCAGTGATTGGGTCTCCCCTGCCACCATTCCATGCTCCTAGGGCAGAGAAGGTGAGCCAATCCCAACACCTGGGAAGAGTCTCCCTCACCACCATTCCACACTCCTAGGGCAGAGAAGGTGAGCCAATCCCAGCACCCAAGAAGAGGCTCTCCCTCCACCATTCCATGTTCCTAGGGCAGAGAAGGTGAGCTGCGTGGGCACCAGAAGCACTGCCCCCCCCCCGTGGAGATGAGAAGACAGGTAAACAAGCCTCAAAAACAGACTTGCAGATCACCTACAGCAACCCCAAAGGGAAATGAGTTGGAACAATCTGATACTCAACTACCTGGACTCCCTGAACTGGCAACAAAAGAGGATCTAGAAAAAAGTGAAATCAGAAATAATTTCTCAGATAACAGCAAAGATTGTGACCATAGTGCAAGACATGATTAACAAATCCAGAGAGGACAGAGATAAAAAAAAAAAATAGAGGATTGGAGCTGGGGATTTAGCTCAGTGGTTCCACTGTCTGCCTCACAAGCGGAAGGACCCGAGTTTGATCCCCAGAACCAAAAAAAAAAAAAAAAAAATAGAGGATCTGAGGAACATGATGAAATCCCAACATAGGAAACAAATGGAATCCACAAAATAGATGCAAACAGATTTCCAGGAGATTAAAACTCCATCGAAAGTCTGCAAAGCAGAATGAACCAATGAGAGGACAGAATTTCAGATATAGAAGATAAGATTGCAATTAGTGACCAGGAAAAGAATAATTGCTTTAAAATTGTAAGGGACCATGAGAAATCAATCCAGCAGCTGCTAGATGATGCAAAGAAGAATAACATAAGATTGATTGGAGTCAATGAAGAAAGAGGAGAGAGTTCAGATGACATAAAAAAATGTTCACAGAAGTAATGGCAGAAAACTTCCCAAGGAGGGGAAATGAACTTGACATACTGATAAGTGAGGCATATAGGACTCCAGCTAGCCTTGATCAAAAAAAATCTACACATAGGCATATAATAGGATTCCAGAAATTCAACAGAAGAACAAAATTCTACAAGCAGTGAGAGAAAAGAAGCAAATCACATTCAAAGGAAAGCCCATCAGAATCACAGCAGACTTCTCAATGCAAACCCTAAAGGCAAGAAGAGCTTGGAGTGATGTATTTCAAGCCCTAAAGGAAAACAGCCTCCAACCCAGATTGATGTACCCTGCAAAACCATCTTTCAAAATTGATCGAGAAATAAGATACTTTCATGATAAAGAGTACCTTAGGAACTTCATGAATACCAAACCAGCACTCCAAAACATTTTAGACAATATCCTAGGAAAAGACAATGAGGATCAAAACCCCAGGAACCCCAGCAGAATGAATCTGTTGGGTGTGACAAATTAAACGCAAAGTGGGAGAATCCAACAAAAAGAAAATGTCATGACAAGGCTTTTAAAACTTTTAATTTCATCTCCCTAATGAGTAAATAATTCAATCTTGTTATTGTTCATGATTAGTGTTTTTCTGATTCTAGTGTTGCACACCTTTCCTTGTGCTGTACTGGCTATTTATCATCTTCTTGTATCTATTAATGAGCTGTAAGTGTTCTTTATATATTCTGGTCATAGGTTATATGCATTGTAAATATGGTCTGTTTAAAGACTACTTTTCATTTTAATGATGTCATTTAAAGTTCTAAATTTTGATGGAATCTCATTTATCAATTTTTTTCTTTTATACATCATGTTTTTTGTATCCTAGGTAGTTCTTCCCTACCCTAAATTCATAAACATTTTCCCTTATAATCTCTTCTTAAATTTTTATACTTTTAGGCTTTCATATTTAGGTTCATAGATCCCTTCAAGTTATTTTTATGTATGGAAATAAAGAGTTGAGGTTAATTTTTTTATATACAGATACCAGGTGTTCTAGTGCCATTTACTGAAAACACTATCTTTTCCTCGGCTCTTGAATTGAGTCTATATTCTATAAAATGTTAATGTTAAATAATCTTTCAAAATTCAGTGGACCATATATGAGTGGTTCTATTTCTAGATTCTCTGTTTTATACCAATGATCTGTATGTCTTTCCTTACACCAACACCACCTTGATTACTGTAGCTTTAAAGGAAGTCTTAAAATTAGGTACTAAATGTCTTCCAACACAGTTTTTTTTATAAAACTTTTCTAGGTCCTTTGTACTCCTACATAACTTTTAAATTTCAATATACAATTCTTCATTTATAGCAAGTATACATAGACCTGAATTTTTATATATACCTTGTGTTTTCTGATCCTGCTAAATTCAAATACAAGTTCTAGGGGCTCCTAGAGATTTCTTAGTATTTTCTCTGTAGATGATCATTTCATCTACATATAAAGATTTTGCTTCTACCTTGCCAATCCTATCTTAATTGTGTCATTTTATGGCCAGACAATTTGGTTTGGGCCTATGTTTCAAAGTTTAATGGACAGATGAAGAGTAAGCATATCTGCCCTTGTTCCTCACCTTAAGGAAAAAGCATCGCATCTTCTCCATTCATATAAGGCATTCTCGCTGGAAGTATGGAGTACATGCCTTTAATCTGTTGAGAAGGCTCTGTTCTACTTCTAGTCTCCTGATAGCTTTTACCATGAACAGCTGCGGAATTTAGTCCAATACTTTTTCTCCAACTAGTGACAGGATCATACGGCTTTTTCCTTTCCTCTGTTAAAATGATGACTTTTGGGGGTGGATCTTCCAATGCTGAACCAACACTGCCATTCCTATAATAAAACCACTTTCTATATACTGCCAGGTCTGACTTCTAATAGTTTATTTTGTTAAACAAATTTCTATCTATGTTCATACCTTTTTCTTCTATTATCTTTATCCAGTTTTAGTAGTAGCACAATGTTGATTTCCTAAAATGAGGGGAGAAGTGTTCCTTTCTTTTTTTCTGCTTTAAATGTTTGATATAATTTATCAGTTAAAATGTGTATGAGCCTGCTGTTGTCATATAGGTAGGTTTTCAAGCTAGGAATATACTTTCTTTAATAGGTGCTATTCAAATTTTATATTTCCTCCAGAGTTCATTTCATTAATTTGTCTTCCAAGGTACTTCTTAGAAGTTGTCAAATTTATTTCAAAACAGATTTTTGAAATATGCTTTCTATATCCTTTTAAATTCTGTAAAATCTGTGGTAATGTCTCCTAGATCTTGATATTGTAATTTTAAAAATGTATAATTGATATTGTGTAATAGGATGCAAATGTCTAAAGGAGTAGGGGAAGTGGTCAGGGTAGGGGAAAGGAAAGAAGGGAAAAGAAAAACATGAGAAAAGGAAAAAAATGGAAACAAAATCTTTGCAAATAGGGAAGGGTGGAGGGGATGAAGGGAGGGCAGGGGAAGGGGAAAAAATAAGAAACAAGATACTCATGTAATGGTACAAGATCCCAATGATGTATGTAAATGTATTTTATACCTAACATGTACCGATAAACTAAATGGGGGAAAAAATCAGTGATTGGGTTCAATGTTGACCTTATGGCAGAATTTGATTCAGTTCATGACCAATTCACTTTGTGACCAGAATCGTGGGAAGAATTAAGTTTGTGAACAGAGGTACCACTGCAATTTGAAACATCTGTGGATTTTTGAAGTAGGTAGACATAAAGTCAAGTAAGTATCTTTCAAAACTAGGAGTTGATTGCAAATTTACCTATTCTTAAATGTTTTGTTTGGGTACAAATAGGGAGTATCTTTTCTAATGAGCTACCTAGTATTCTTCCAATCAGAGGGTCTTCCTTCCTGGGCTTCCATTTCCCTCCAATCTGAAATGCCCTCCTTTCTCCTCCTGTTAACCCTCAAACCCTAACCTGATCACTAGCTCCAGCTCTTTCAGGAGTACTCTAGTTGCCAGCTCACAAATATTTTTCCATACAACACTGCAATATATATGTCTCTAAAGCAGTAATACCGCATTTTAAATATAACCACAAGCACCAATACAATTAACAATGACTGCTGTCCTTCAAAGCCTTTTTAAGAAACTGTGGGGTTTATTAGGTTGCTGTTGCCATTGCTTGGAGCAGTTTTGGAACTCGATTTTGGAATTGCCTCTGTATTAGTCAGAATGTAAGAGGCTATGCAGCATGACAAAATATTCCAAATATAGCAAATATAACCAACTTATAGGTTAATGCTATAAAATGTTATTTCTCACTCAGTTCAATGGTCATGGTCCTTTCCTGGAGGCTCTGCTCCAAACAGTGACTCAGAGATTAAGGCTCTTCAGTTGTGTGATTTTGCCATTTTAAAATGCTTGATCAAAGCTTGAGGAGGAAGGGCACTGGCCATTGCTGGGAAGGTTTCTGACCAGGGAAAGAAGTGGCTTGCACACTCAGTTGATCAAACCCAGCATGAGAATCCCAAACTTAACTGCAAGCAGAATCCAGCAAATCTATGCCTAAATATAAGGAATAGCACTAAAAAATACCCAGCCCCATTCAGTACACATGATGTTTAGGAAGATCTTTCACTATTTCGAGACTGTCAACCTGAAAGTTGCTTGAAGCAAAGTTGTATTCAGTGGTTATATATGGGCCATGCAAAAATACTGTACCCCATAGCTCTTGGTGTGGCTAGATGGAGATTATGACAGTTGAACCCTACAGCAGCCACTGTGGTCATAAATGGCCTCCATTTTATATGAATGGGTCAGACAATATCATCTTATGGTATGGAAAATACAGGGAAGCCCTATTATGTGATCGTACCTTACCACTGACCAAAAGTCATATTACTGGACTTGACCACTATTCTTGACACTTGTTATGGTTTAGATCTAAAATGTCCCCCAAAAGTCTCATGTGTTGAGAAGTGGGGCTGTTAGAAAGTGATCCAAAGTGTTGGATCATGGGGGAGTTATATTCATCAGTACATTAATCAATTGGTGAGTTTGTGGCTGGATGTGTTATTAGAAGGTGGGCCTGGTTAAAGCAGGTGGGTCACTGGGAACATGACTTAGAAGAGTGTATTCTTATCCCTGGCCCCTCCCTTCTCTCTGTTTCCTGGATGGCACAGATGAGCAGCTTTCCTCTGTCATGCCTTTCCGCCATGCCATTTCTGCCTTTGAAATCAACCAACCATGGGCTGAACCCACAAAAACCGAGAACTCAAATAAACCGTTCCTCTAAGTTGCAAGCATTGGGTATTTTGTCCCAAACTGTCCTCAGTGACTAATACTGCACTTCACCAAAACTAGATTAACCTCCCAGAAAACTTCCCTGCTAAGGGAAGTCAGATGTCTGCATGCTCTGAAGGAAATTCTAAAATGAGTTCCAAAATATTTAAAACACCAATGGTATCCCCAGGATCAAAGCAACAAGACATGAGGAGGCTACTTTGAATACTTTTACTTTTTTATTTGTTAGGTAGTGTGTTTGTTAAAAGAGAGTATCATGACTTTCTGTAAATTGACTTTGTCTCCTCTCTACGGTAATTCTCCTCCTTTTCTTTCTACTTCTCCTTCTTTTGATCCTTCTTCCTGATTTCAGATACATTAGTGGCCATATATTCTTCTTCTTGGATGCCCTCTCTTTAAGTGGATTTCTGACAAGCCCCTGTTTGGTGCTCAAAAAGTTATTGGTTGATTAATGAACTCTGTACACATGTTGATAAAATAAAATAAATTTAAGCTAGTGCATGAGGGTTTTTTTGTTTTGTTTTGTTTCATTTGTACTGGGGATCGAACTCAGAACTTTGCGCTTGCAAGGCAAGCGGCAGCACCACTGAGCTAAATCCCTGGCCTGCATGAGGTTTTTTTTATGGTGAAATGCTAATGTGAAAAGTTTCTCTCCAAGAGACAATTATTTAGCATGAGTTAGAGCATGTATTTAGATTTCAATCCTTTTAAATAAAACAGCCATATTTTAATACATGCCAATCATTTTATGACATTATCTTTCTAAATTATTTCATGTGTATCACTGGCCTTAAATTATTTGATATTATGGATTGCATTTAAACCTTTGTATACCCTTACTAGAATATCTCCCTTTCCAGAAGTAACTACCAACTTAAATTTGGGTTCACTATTTACATGCCTATCTTAGCTTTTAGTTTATGTATATAAAGATATATATATATACATACATATACAGATTAAAATATACAGATATATTTTTGGCTTGAACAACAGAAATTTATTTCTTACAGTTCTGGAAGCTAAGTCTAAGACCAGCGTGCCAGCAGAGCAGTCTTTAGTGTGGGCCTTCTTTCTAGTCTGCAGATGGCCACCTTCTCAGACGTCCTTAAATGACAAAGACAAGGAAGGAAAGAGTTGGTCTCCTAAGGCATAATTTCCCCATGAGGGCTCCATCCTTATGATTTCTTCACCCAACTCGCAAAGGCCCTGCTTAAAAAAACTATCACTTAGGCATTATGCTTTCAACATATCAGCCAGAGAGGGGACAAAAAAGTCAGTCCATAGTGCATGTAGTCAGTCATTTTTTAGGATTACTTCTTTTTTATTCAGCGTAATTTTCCAGAGGCTGGTCCCATTATATACATTGACATTTATAGGTTTTATTGTTGAGCAGATTTCCATATGTGTATACCACGTTTCATTTTTATAGGAAAATAACACACAAATGTATTACTTTCCTGAGACATGGGAGTATTCAATTTTGTACTTTATAGTTTCTTTTAAGTAGTATTATATTTTTCACTACTGCTTTTTCTTCTTTTCCTTTATGTTATGCTCCTAAAGTATGTGATATGTAGCTCTAATCCATTCTTTTTTTTTTTTTTTTTTTGGTACTAGGGATTGAACTTGGGACCTTGAGCTTGTGAGGCAGGCGCCAGAACCACTGAGCTAAATCCCCAGCCCAAATCCATTCATTTCTAACTACTATATAGTATTCAATACAAGAAAATGCATTTATCCATTTTGCTTGTACCTAATTTTTTGCTTTTTATAAAAATTTCAATAAATTTCTTGTAAAACAGCCTTGAGTGAGCATTTCCAAGGCATAGCCATAGGAGTTGGATTGTTGGCTTTGCAAGATGTGTGCTGTCAAGATCAGGCCAAATTGTCCTCAGGGTCCTGAGTTGACTTCCAGCTGCCACCAATATAGTCAGGAGAGTTCCTTACTTCTCCTGATATCTTCAGGCTTAAGCTTGTGGTTGTAAGATACTAGTAATTCACTTTTAAAAGTATACTTCATAGTTAAGTACAGAGGCTGAGTACTTTTCATGCTTATTAGTCATTGATGGTGCTGCTTTTGTTTCATTTTGTTTTTTGATCCAAGGTCTTGCTATGTAGTTCAGGCTGGTCTGAACTCACTATGTAGCTCTGGCTGGCCTTGAACTCACAGTGATACTTCTGCCTCAGCCTCCTGAGTGCTGAGATTATGACCATGTGCTTGGTATTCCTGCTTTTATGAAGGGCATGTCCATGTGTTTTGTTCATTTTTCTATTGGGTTATATGTCTTTTTTTTTTCTTTGTTTGCTAGATCATTTTATATACTCTGGTATAAATTATTTATCAAATATTCATCAAAATAGCTTCCCTTAGTCTGGGTCTCTTCTTTTACACTTTATTTATGGCTTCTTCTCATGCATAAGTTTTATATTTTAATCTAACCAAATATACCAAAATCTCTTACTTTATGATTTTGGCTTACTGGGTTTTGTTTATTATGTTCTTCCTTACACTGACATCATGAAGAAATTCTTCTGTATTTTCTATGAAATTGTCTTAGTTTTGCTTTATACCTTTATGTCTTTAATCAACTTAAAAATAATTTATCTTTGTGTATGAGATAATAGATCTGAATATATGTACAAATACATGCATATATGGCAGTCATATATATTTTTTTTCACCGTAGGTCACTGATTATTCAATTATTGTACGACCTTTGAGCACTTAGCCTGTGCATTTTGTATTGATTGGTGATGATGCATTTATATCGATGGTAACGTGTCAAATTCCTAAGTATGTGTGAGCATCTTTCTGAACTCTATTCTGTTCCACTGGTCAGTTTTTCATACCTGGGCAACACACTCTGTCTCGACTCCCATAGTTTCATGGCTCATCTTCATATCTGCAGAGTGTCACTCCCCCCATCTCCTGCCTCTCAGAATTGTCTAAGCTATTCTGAGTTCTTCTCTTTCATTCAGATTTTACAATCAGCTTGTCAAGTTCAACAAAAAGCCCAGTTGAAAATGTAATTTGAATCTCATTAGAAGAGATTAATTTGAAGATGACTGACAGCTTTTCAATATTGAGTCTTCTTAGCCTTGAATGTGCTTTAATCCTCCTTGCGTGTAGGTATTCTCAGATGTCTTTCTATTAAATTTCACACCTTTTCTCATAATTGAACATCTGCAGTTAGATTTAATACCAAGAGCCTTATATTTTTGTCATTACTATTCATGCTATTCTTCATTATCTATTTAAAACCTCACAAACTTGTGAGTTTAAATATTTTCATGTTGGTTGATAATGAAAGAAACTAGGGTTCAGAAGGATTAAGCAATTCACCTCCTGTCATTCTTAGTTGGTGAGAAGCAGAGCTTGAGTCTGGCACCTTAGACCCCTCAGCCATCCTGACACTCTTAGTTGGTGAAGGGATGGGATGTAAAACAAGTTATCTCTGACCCCAATGTAGTGTTCTTGCGCAGAGTCCCTTCAATAGCATGGCTTTTTGATGAAATAACTTAAGGGTGCTCAAAGGTGCAAAACAGTAATAGCAATAAGCACTTATCCCTGGAGAAAATATCGAAAATATCGAGAGCAGCACCTCTCAAACCTACTGTCTATAAGTTAATCTGGGAATTCTGTTCAAATTACATCTTGATTCCATAGGTCAGAGTGGAGCCTGAGAACAGTTAGGTATCCTCAAATATATTTCAATGAAGTTTTAAATTTTTCTTCATAATTGTACATTTCGAATAGATGTAATTCTAGGTGTTTTACGTTGTTTAATACTCTTTCTATTGCCTTTGTTTTCTGTTTAAATCTTCAGAACCAAATGTTCGTTTTAAAACTAAGGAAACTAAGATACAAAAATAACAAACAGCAGGTTATTGGTAGTAAATGAGCGATTAACACCATTGCTGATAGCCCCAGGAACCCACTAGTATTCTTTACCATTAGTATTCTCTGGCAAGTGACCCTTTAACTAACAATGATTAGTGGTGAGAATTCCAGCAGGTGGCAGCAAAAGCTCATTATTTTATCTTGAATGAATTTCTACTTCCCCTGTTCAATTGATCCAATGGGTCAAGGGATGTGAATCAGAACCCTACACTCCTGCTGCTCCGTGCAATCCTGCACACTACAGCACTTGCGTTGACAATGAGTTTTCATCTGAAGCATCCAGCTGGGACGGGGCTTTTTTTCCCCTGAAAAAACCTATGACAAGAGGCTTGTAAAAGAGGAGGAGAATTGTTTTCCATGGGTTGCTTTTTGATCATAGTGAGTTCAATTTAGCCACTTAACCAAGAGAGGGAGGCACAATTTGAGATGTTTGGCAGGAGATGAAAAGAGAAAATGATTCATTCACTGTGGGAGAAGGGAAAACTCGTTGAGCAGACAAACCTCAAAGAGCAAACAAAGATTCAAGGGAAATCCAAGCATGATGCCACTGGACTATTGGCTTCACCCCAAAGCCCAGGTTCAAGTGGTCCTCAAGGGCACCAGATTATCCCTCTTAATATTTTTCTCTTTTGAAATTTTTTTTAAAAGTTGTTTTAATCATAAAAGGTAATCCAACACAATGTTCTCACCTTGAGCTTGGTGAAGAGCAATCACTCCAGCATTATCATAATGACTTCATTATAGAATGACAATGAGTTCATTGCAGTCTGTTGCTTTTAGCTACTCATTGTGCTTAGGAGGCCCCAGAACTGGTCTTGGGTGTGCTTGGTGACACTGACCAGTCTTGGGCAGGTCTCACCTCCTCCTCTTCTCCCCTGATTCTGCAGTTACCGTCTCTCCCATTGATGGGTGCAGC
Source organism: Heterocephalus glaber (assembly GCF_053883595.1). Lineage (NCBI taxonomy): Eukaryota > Metazoa > Chordata > Mammalia > Rodentia > Bathyergidae > Heterocephalus > Heterocephalus glaber. Next base: position 17,631,983 of record NW_028258312.1, on the reverse strand, counting down.
ACAGGATGTCTCCTAGAAGGGGCTGGCGGTCTTTCAGAGGGCTTCATCTGTGGTCCCAATTGCACTGGGGAGAGTGACATAGAAAAGGGCAATGGGGGTGATCCTTGCAGAGAAGAGCGCTGAGGGAAAGCTTAGGGGCTCCACTGACTCAACCCCAGGAAGGTAGCACAGAGCCTGCCAGGAGCTCGCTGAAGGAGCCTGGCTGAGAATCAGGAGATTGGCAAAGGTCCTGTTATGTAAAGGTTCCTGCTTCAAGCTTCTGCTGAAGGAGAGGCTCAAAGAACAGGGTCCATGTCTCTGAGTCTCAGTGACTTACACTGGGGCTAGTGTCAGAAGTCACACTTCAACCTTGAGGTGTGAAGTCCTCATGTATAGCTGTAAAAAGTGTTCTTAGCTTAGAAGGGATGCTCCATGGGGTGGGGCCCTACCCTAACCCTTCTTCCACCTGTGAAGTCAGGAAGCAGCAGGCAGTGCCTTGCTTGTGATGGGAAGCTTCCAGTGCTCGAGAACTCTGACTCACCATTTGCCATAGCCCTCCGCACATCAGTGGGGCACAGACTATTTTACTAATTGGCTTGTGCATATCAGCATGTTCCATCCTCATCGCCATTCTGTGAGGTGGGCACCAGTCCCACCTTCACTTTGTAGATAAGAACATAGAGTAGGGAAGTTGGGCCACTTCCAGAATCATGTGGCTATAACATGTGGAGTCGGGATATGAACTGGGCCTGAAATCCAGGTTCCAATGCATAACCTTTTAGACACCAAAATACAACCGTCAATAAGTGCCTTTGAATTAATTATTTATAAGAGAAGTTACCAATCCCCCAGAGACAGGCGAGTGGTCAAGAGAGTGAGAAAGTCTTTGACATTTCACTTTGAACCCTATGGCTCTTTTCTCTGGGTCTGAGGCCTCCAGTTCTCTCACTGCAGGGTGCGGTGCCTGTGGTGACAGGAGCTTCCAGCTGCACTTCCTGGACACTGCCTTAGCCACACCTTCCTATGGCTCGATGCCTTATTCCTCTGATGCACCGAGGCCACAGCTTGAATCACAGCTAATACGCTGTGAATCACCTTATGAACCAAAGATGCCTTTTATTTTTTTAAAAAAAATTCTTCCAAGTTGATGCTTCCTAATTCTGCACTAAAGATTCTGAAAGACCGTTGACTCACAGACCACCTCTGAGAATGTTCTAAAAGTTACAGACCTCTCCCTATAAAAACGCACACAGATATATATGCAACAAGGCAGTTTATGGATCTGCTGAGTCCTGTGGAGAAACCCCAGGCTGGGAACCTCCACTTGATGGTGGATTTGAGTATAATGAAATGGGATATACATAAAAAATACTACTTATTAAGAAACAGGCTCAGATAGGGGCAGAACTCAGACCGTCTTAAGTTTGTACCTTTTACATATGTAGGCAGACTTCAATAACAGTGCATTTAAAACTTGATTTTAGAAACTATTTTGCTTGGAAATGTAAAAGTTACTGTAGTAGCTTAAGTAGTTACATCCAGTGTCTAAAGTAGGGAGGAGGTTCTGGAGAGCAGTTCAGCCAGAAGGAATTTATTTGTGCAGCTGAACAATGTCCAAGGATCTGCCGCTTGGAAGACAGGGCTGGGCTCCCTGCAAGGAACAAAGTTTTCTTAAGGATATGAGCTGGGGGAGAGGAAAGGAGTGGTTGACTTAGAATGGGAAGTGCCAGCAAAGACTTTAGTTAGTTCTAGCTACACAGTCCTGCCGGCATAATTCCAGACCTTACTGTAAACATGGAGAGCAGATTTCCAGGGGTTGGTGAACAAAGAATATCTTAGGATGCCAGAGCCAGCTCTGCAGAGCCCTTTTCTCTCCTGGGAAATCTTCCTGAATGTTGGGATTCTCCGGGGCTCGCAGACAGTAGAAGACAGATTTGCAGCTGACCTAAGGTGAAAAACCACCGTGGTTTGCCTGGTACTCTCCAAGGTTAGCACCAGAAGATCTGCATGTCAGGAAATCTTTCGGTCCCAGGAAAACCAAGACAGTTGGTCACTCTATTCAAATCTCATTTCCTTATCTCACTGTGTGTGTGCTTTGAGCAAGATGCTTAATTTCTCTGAGCCCCATTTTCTGCTTCTGTAAAATGAAGATGATGCCAACCTATCTCAGGGAGTTCATGAAGGTTAGATTAGAGGTGGTGCAGGGTCAATGCCCAGCAGCTGGTGGGCAGGGAAGGGGCAGACTGGCAGTCTGTCATCACCGCTTTTTTTAGGTCTGGAGGACCAAGCTCTCCACAGTGGCTCGGGGATACTCACAAAGATAAAGTTCCCTACTCCCTCATTTCCTAGGATCTTGTGACAGCAATTAGAAGGCCCCGATCCACAACTAGTCATCAGGAGTCAGGAGGGCAGCCCCAAATTAAAACATGATGCAGACAAAGCTGGTTTCTAATCTGTGTTTTTACTCATTTTTTTCTTCCTCCTACCCCTTCTTCAAACTCCCCACATACACCTCAGACTTCTTCTGCCTCAAAGGCTGTCCTGATGGGGGCCAGGGATTTAGCTCAGTGATTTCACCGCCTGCTGTGCAAGCGCAAGGACCCAAGTTCAATCCCAGGTACCAAAAAAAAAAGGCTGTCCTCAGAAAAAAGTTCCTAACAATACTTGTACTTTAAGCAATTTAAAAGATTCCTGAAAGTGTTTGCATTTCAAACCTCTTGTCTCATACAACCAGGGGCTTCATCTCCCATTATAGTAAATTCACACACTGGAGTCTGACCCTTTGATAGCAATATCAGTTCAGCTAAGATCAGTTGCCTATATAAGAAAACATAAAATTGCAGCCATTTAAGCAATGAAGAGGTTTATTTCTCTGTCATGTATAAGGCCTGGTACAGCAGTTTCCTAGTCATCAGAGACTGTGGCATCTTCAGGCTTTCCTTCTGTCCACATGCTGCTGCAGGGCTGGGGATTTAGCTCAGTGGTGCTGCCACCTGCCCCACAAGTGCAAAGACCCAAGTTCAATCCCCGGTACCCACCCCCCCTCAAAAAAAAACTATGTATCCACATGCTGCTGTTCTTCCTGAAGGGCACTTCCTGGTCCTGGGGGGCTACTAGATCTCCCACCTGGATCCCAGTTTGTTTAAAGCCATCAGAAAGGAAATGTAATAAGGCAGAGAGGACCATGCTAACCAAGCCAGTTCCCTATAAGGAGCCTTCCTGAAAATTCCATGCAGCTCTTAGGTTTACACCTTACTGTTCTTAATCACACGGTAGACACTATTTGCAAAAGATATTTGGAAATATACTCATTTCTGGGTGGATTCCAGCCTTATATAAAAATCTGGGCTCAGTAGGAAGAAAGGTAGAAGGCACCTAGAAAATGCACTGGAGGGCTCTGGCGAAAGCTTCTGTTTTTGTTAACTGATTGTAAGTGACACATGGCCAGGGCCCATGTAGCTGCTGGTCACTCTGTCCCCCAATTCTGGTGACTGCCACAAATGTAGGTACCCTCTGTGATGAATAAAAGAATGAAGAGAATCGTACTGGAGGAGTTTGGCCTCAACTGTTAGTCACTGAGCCAGATTTCCAAAGACTGTTCTACAGCAGAGTTAACCCTACAGTATAGACTTCACATATGTAGAGATTTAAGAATTCTTACATTCTCTTGAGATTCTATTTACATTTTCTTAGCTGTTTCTCAACTATGTGATGAAATTACAGCAACTAGGCATTTGTAAGAACAGGCTATTTCTCTTTCAACATATATTGATCATGACTCACATAGGAAATATGGAATGACCGATGAACTTTCAGCCCTCGTGACTTACAGGTGGTAATATATAGTGGTGGCTGATTGTTGAGGGGAAAATAAATCTTACAGACAATTTCCAGCCTTCCAATAAAGAGTAAATCATTCAACTTCATTGCTATGTGCAAACAGGATCTGGAATTTCTCAGCTGACATTATTACAACAGCATCAGATGAGTACAGTGCACACAGTATGGAGCCTGATGTCAAAAACACTCTCATGGTTCTTTCTCTATGGGCACAGTGATTCTCTTCCCATTCAGTTTTAATCACAGAAGTGCAGGCCATAAGCTGAAACATCCTTTCAGCTAAAAATAGCAATGAGAAATAAGTGCCAGAGTCAGCTGCACAGACACTGAATAAAACAGCTAAGATCAATGATGAAAGCATCCTGGATATGTATGTGAGTCTCATTGACTGGAAAGAGAGAAAGAACCCTTAAGGTCCCTCCAGAACATCTACTTATTTAGGAAGAATGTTGAAAACAAAGTAAATCAGGTGATATGTTCATTTTGAATAGAAAAACAAGAATGAGCAAACCTTGTTCTCAAGAGAGAAAAGTTTTGAAATGGCCAAGCAGATGCCACTGCTGAATCATCGCTGGTGGAAGGTTACTGGCACCAGTCAGGGGAACATGCATTTTCCCTGATGGAGAAGCTCTGCTTAGTGCTGCTGTTTTCCAGATTCAAACCAGTCATGTCCAACTGTGTCCCTTAGAGGAATATCTCATGAGGAATGGAGATCATTTTTCCTCCACAAACAAGTTGCCTCTGGTATTTCATTAATTACATCATATTCGATGTACCGCAGTGATTTTTCATTAAGACTGGGTCCCATTCTGATGTCCAGGCTGACCTTGAACTCCTGAGCTCAAGAAATCCTCTTGCTTCCTACTCCTAAGTAACCAGGATTACAGACATGCACCACCCGGCTACTTCAGTCATTTTTATAATCCTGCTGCACCTCCCTGTCATCTGCTGTGATTGTATCTCAGCGATAAGTCACAGAAACTAAAGCATAATGATAGTATTTTTTCCTATCAGTTCAAAAACAACCAGTTCAGTGACCATTAAACTAAATTCACAAATATGGAGCCCTTGAATCAGTGCTTTCCAAAGTTAATAGTAATAATAACAGCTGCCAAATTGCATGCCCACTTTGAGCCAGACACTCTCTAAATAGTTTTACATCTATATTCCTATTTAATTCTCTCAATAATGCTCTAAGGGAGCATTTACATCCCCAGATTTCAGAAGAAAATATAGCTCACACTCTTGCTGGTACCAAGAGCCAGTGTCAATATTTATTTATTTATTTTTGCTTTTCTGAAACAGGGTCTTCCTATGTAGTTCAGATTGGCCTTGAACTAACGATAGCCTAGGCTGACCTGGAACTCATAGTGATCTCCATGCCTCAGCCTCCCAAGTGCTAAGATTACAGGTATGCACCACCATGTCAGACATCAGTGTCATTATTTAAATGTAGGTCTTCCTAAATCCAATCCATGCTCTTTCCTTCTGTTTGCTTCATAAAGGTTCAAAATCCTTTTTTTTTCCCAAAAACTTTATTATCAAACACACACACATACAAAAAATTAAAACCATTCAAAGAAGAACAATGCAAGGGGAAAAAAACTACAATAATATTCAAATACAGTAGAACTCAACCAAAACAAAACTGAAAAGCACTTAAACATTTTTCCATATAATGTAAAAAAGCATCTTAAGCACCAACAAGACATCAGAGGATGTGATTTGTTTCACAAAGGTCTCAAAACCAACATTGAACAAAAAGAAAAAAAAAATGTTCGAATTTCTTCATCCTCTGAGCTCACTTCAGCATACTTCCTTGGCAGGCAAGGACAGCAATGTTAGGGCTTTTTAAAGACATTACAATAATTTTGTTGATTTTTCAATGACATCTAAGCCATGTTATCTTGGCTAAAATTAAGTAGCACCCGAAGCATTCTGCACAGTTTTTTAGACTACAACTGAATCTGTCTTTTGTCCATATGCTATGTATGCTATGCCAGGGGTTTTTACAAATATTTGCAGGTATAAGGAGGAAATTACCAGAACTGATTCAAGGGATGATGTTCTGACTCACTCTGTGTTGTGGCATTTGTGTGTGTGTGTGTGTGTGTTGTCTAGGCACACCTTTCTTGGGAGGTAACGATGCTTAGACAAAGGAACATTTCAACCCACTGACTAAGCATGCAATATTGAAAAAGTTCAGAAAAGTCTAGGGAAAGTCTAGTTTGTTTTATAACATAGTCACGCAACAATCTAGAAGAAATTATAACAATTGTAAATGGTGGCATACTAGTTGCTTTTCTCTCATTGCTGAGACAAAATACCTGACACCCAGAATTAGAGGAGGAAAGGTTTATTTAGTTCACAGTTTATAGAGGTTTTGGTCCATAATGGGCTGGCTCCAAGGCAAGGGCACATGGCAGGCAGAAGGGGCAGAAGGTAGCAAAACAAGCAAGGGAGAAGACAAGTCTCTTTGTGTCCCTTATATTGTATCCGAGCTACAGGAATTAGGGCAGTGCCAAGCCAATCAGTGTACTGGTTTAGTAATCATATGCCCTTAATCCCAGCATCACATACTCTAGATTCAGCCACCTCTGAAAAAGCCCCACCTACAACCGCATCAGGCTGTAGGGGGACATTTAGACATAGCCGTAACAAGTAGTAACCACTCAATGTATGATTCCAAGTGATTTTCTTTTTAGCTTCTTCTATATGTCCTAAAATAAATGAGTATTACTAATTGAATGCCTTTCAAAGGTAATATTTTTAATAGGCATGAGAATTCCAAAGCATGGAAAAAATGACTGGAGGCAGTCACACACTGTGAGATCTCTTAGTATTGCACTCAACTCTTGTTTATGAGTGTGGTCATTAATATAAAGTCCATTGATACCTCTATAACACTTCGCATTCTCTGGGAAGATAAACTGGACTTAATAAGGTAACAAAGCCATAAGGTTTATCATGAGGTTATTCACTATGAATCAATTTCATTTACTAAGCAAATATTCTCATTCCCTTTGTATCACTTTGTTTTTGTGTTTCTTTGGCAAGGACTGTTTGAAGACATAAAGAATCATGGCATCATTTTAGTTATCTATTTCCATGGCAACACATGGATTTGAGGAAGTGCCATGGATGTATTTACTATTTGTCGTGTGCAATTTTTAGACACATAGTCCTTCTGAGATAGAAAAGTTGGTTCCCTGTGAGGCTGCCTCATTTTATTGTGAATATTTTGAAGCAGAAGTGGGGTACAATTCTGGCTCTCAGAACTTATGTTAATATCCATAATTCTGTGAGCAGCAATAAAGACTATAGCATACTGAAAATATCACCTGCTTTTTATGAAGATTTTCTCTTAAAGGGTCACAAAACAAAAATCTTCTTAGGATTACTATTTTAGTATAGAATATGACATCAAGGGCTAGAGATTTAGCTCAGTGGTTCCACCACCAGCCTCGCAGGTGCAAGGACCCGAGTTCGATCCCTGGTACCAAAAAAAAAAAATCAGTCATTTTTCTGGTTACGTTCTCTCTGTCTTCATCTCTCTCACACACAGAAAAAGTAGAATATAAATTTCCCCTTTATCTTTACTGAATAGTCCAAAATCTTGTCCAAAATCTTTTCTAACCAATAACTTTAAACTAGCAACAAATTTGTATAGGAAGCTTGGAGGCAGAAGTCTGGTCCAAATTTTGCCACCATATCTGCAATTGTGGGCAATTTCCCCACCCTCTCTGTACTTCTAATGATTCAACAGTGAAATAATCCAAGCTGAGAAAGGGAAGGGAAAGCCGTTTGAAGGAAGAATAAAAGTTCATAACAATCCTAATTAAAGCTTATTATTGTCTGTTAAATATTCCAGAAAAATAACAGCAACATAATTCAAAACTACATTTTGTTTTTATTCTATTGTAGTCTCTTTTTCAAACCCTGGGGAGTGAATATTAGGCTGCATTCCCTATTAACATTATCTCCTGCACTTTAAAGTTTGAAGCTGAGTTAAAGAAGTGCCCTCACCACCTTCCCAAGGGAAGCACTGACGAGGCAGAGAAAGAACGGGCTTTGGCTTCCTGATAGCACTCAGATTGAAGGCTCTGGTACTCCCGTTAGAGACTGGCTCCCGGGCTGTGGGCCTGGGGCCCTGGGCTGTACACTCTTGCACCTCTGGATGCACCAGGCCAAACTCTCCTTTCTGCAGCCAGTCACTGGCCGAGCCTGGTGGAGCAAGTAGTGCAGGCCTGCTCCTGCCCCACGCAGGACATCTTTACTAGGTGACTCCCCTTTCTGGACTCCGAATCAGCCAATTCAGACAGACCTCCAGAACTCTGCTGCAGTCTGAGACTCCTGTGCAGTTCTCCTCAGTCCCCTACAGGGATCAGACCTGCACTGCAGCCTGAAGGCCCCTGCCTCTTCCTGCTTCTGCCTCTGTCCTTCCCAAGCACTTCTCCCACTAAATCTCTCATGAGCCTAACCTCACCCAGGCCTTTGCTTCTCAAAGGACCAGCACAATGGTGCATGAGGACTCAGGCTGATTCTCTTACAAGGGAATCAGAAACTGCAGAGGAGGGATAAGGCTTCCTCCTTTACTGCTGCAACTACCAAAGACTGAGCCACCCTCCTATGCTGCAGTGGTCACCTGATTCCTCTGCTGCTTCTCTTGTCCCGTAAGGTGATTGAAACAAACATTAAGTTAGGCAAGGGTCTTCTCTATCAGATTCTGTTTTGGCCTTAGAATATAATCTGAATTCATGATGTCCTACATGTTTTTGGCTCTGGTCACTGCTTCCCTTCCTGGCTTCATTTCTTTTTATTCTCCTTCCTTTCTTGGGTCTTCTTTACCACCTTCAAATGCATCAAGGTTCTCCCTCCTGTGGTCTTAGCACATCCTGTTTCCTGCAGAGAGGCCCCATCTTCCCTGATCTTCCCAGGCCTTCTCATTATCAGAATTGGAGCCCAAATCTAAAATCATCACCCCACAGAGGGTCTCGCTGACCACTTCCTACAAAGCCCTTTGCTTGTAGCCATTCTCACAATATTAGAATGTAACTTCCTTCATGACAACTTTTTCTGCAATACTATCCAGATTGTTGTCATCTCTTACTAAATGTAAAACTGAAATGGAAGCTGCATGTTCTCAGGGGCCTTGTCCCTCTGTCTCTGAGACCTAACACAATACTTGTGTACAGCAGGAGCTCCACTTACATTTTGTTAAAGAATGAATCACTGGCAGGGTTTCATGTCGGGTGTGTGGTATAAACCCTTTATATAATGAACCCTTTATAGAATGAAATTTGCGTATCTATTTATAATCTTCAAAATAAAGTTCCCAGAGGAAAAGTATTAGAAACCAATGTAGAGTTTACTGAAAATTTTGTGGCACAGATGAAAGAGAAGGTTTATATCACAAAATGTGGGATCAACCACATTCTAAGGTTAAAAACCACAGGAAACAGTTGAAATGGCATTCCAGGGGCCAGTGTTCCAGAGTGAGGGAGGTCAGTCCAAGGATCATAGCATTGGCTCTATATGTGGACCTATAGTACTGCTAATAACAACAGATGGTTAAATGGCTACATGAAGATCAGATAGGTATAGCTGGCTATAACTTGTGAGGTCATAGAATTCAGGGCAACTTTCAAGGGTGGCTGGATTAAATTTGGCAGTTTCAGGCAGTTATAACACTTACCAAGAGCTATAACTATACTAAGCAACCTGATTTCAAATGCTAACTTGTATCTCCACTTTTTCTTCCAGCCTCATCCTCCATCAACCCTCCCATGAGCGTTTCATTGGAGCTGCATGAATTTGTTTACTTCTCATCATTAAAACCCACTGCTCAAGCCTTCTGCCTCTCAGAAAAACCCTCCTCATTCTGCTCTGCTCAGCCTTGACTAATCAGGCTGGGCAATGTGTCATAGCATGTATTTGGTGCTGATTTGGGCATAGATAAATTTCTCTTTTTATGAGTGCTATAAATTTTGCAAACACAAATGTAAACCTCAGCCAAGCCCTTGGCCAGCTAAGTCTGGGGAGTCGGGGACTAGTCTCAACAGGATGGCAGAGCAAGGCCATTCTCAGTTGCTTCTGGGCCTGCAGCCAGAGAAGGCTTGATCTGTTTCTCATGGTTTCCCAATCCCTCAACTAGTCATTCATTCAACTAATATTTATGGAGCATGGTCTTAGGCACTGGAGGCACTCAATGAATTAAGTGATCATGTCCCCTGTCCTAATTATGTTCCCTTTCCTCAGAGCTTACACCCCAGGGTTAGAGACCAAAATCCACCAAACAAGCAAATAAATGTAATTGCCTATGCAGAATACTGAGTGCAGTAATGGGAAACAAAAGTGAGAATCTACTTAGCTGTCAGGGAAGGCCTCCCTAGAAAAGACATTTAAATTGTTCCTGGTAGATAAGAAGGCATCCTTTGGAGACTAGGGGGAAAGGAAAAGCATTCTAGCCTCATCTCTTGTGCACTAATCAGCTAAGTTATTTTCAAAGTTGAGGGAAGAAAACCATCTCTTAATCAAAACAATGAAGCATCATATTAATTTGCATACAGAGAGAGAGACAGGCAGACAGTCAGAGAGACAGAGAGACAGACAGACAGAGATTTTAGTGTATAACCAATTCTTGTATTTTCCCACCAGTACTAGGGGTGGAACCCAGGAGCGCTCTACAACTGAGCTACATCCCCACTGTCTCAGTCAGTTTCTTATCACCAGGACACGATTTCTGACATCCACAACTTGAAGGAGGAGAGGTTTGTTTTGGTTCACAGTTACGACTCATGAGCAACTGGCTCCAAGGCAGAGAAGGTATGGCAAAGGGGAAGAGTGCAGGAGAGCTTCATACATCATGGTGACCAGCAAGCAGACACAGAAGGGAGGGGCTAGGGACACAGTACTTCCTCCCAGGCCATGTCCTCAGTGATTCACCTCCAACCAGGCCCCACCTCCCAACAGCAAGTCAGCCATGGCATCCCCATTATCCAGTCACCTTAATCCAATAATACAATCCAAAAGCCCCTCCTCTGAACATATGAGGCTTTGAGGTACATCCTAGATCTAAACCACAGCACCCATCCTTTTACTTATATTTTATTTTGATAGAGGATCTCACTGAGTTGCCCGGGCTGGCCTTAAACCTGTGATCCTTCTGCTTCAACCTCCCAAAGTGCTGGGATTACAGGTGTACACCACCACGGCCAGCTTGGTTCTTGAATTTTTTTTCATTTTCAAAAATAATTTGGGGCTAGAGCTATGGGTCAGTGGTAGACTGCTTACCTAGCCTGCATGATGCTCTGGACTAGATCCCCAGTAATAAAGAAAAGGAAAAAGGAAAAAATAAAAATAATTTCTTGCAGAGTCCTGACCTGAATATAGTGCTTTTTAAGGCTCTGTGCTTTTGGACATTTAGTATCTTCTGCCTAGCATAAATTTCTTCTCTGTTGACTCAAAGGACTCTTCCTTACTTTTCTGAGAAGATATACTTTAGTGTCTTATTTTTAGTAGCATTTTTAATTGCAATATGCTTCACATGGCATACCACATTAAAGCATATTTCACTAGGTTTTGGTAAATTCACCATTTTGTGCAAACATCTAATCTAATTCTGGAACATTTTCTGCACCCTAAAAAGAATATATTATCAGTATATATTATCAGGTAGTATATATTATCAGGTATTCTTAATTCTCTTCCACTCCCATACTATGGCAACTACTAATCTAAAGTAAACTGACTCTGTCTCTATGGATTTGCCTATTTTGTACAGTTTCACGGAAATGGAATCATACAACATGTACCCTTTTAGGCCTTCTTCTTTCATTAAGTGTAATGTATTCAAGGTGCCTTTATGTTGTAACATGTATTAGTATTTCATTCTTCTCAATGGCTAAATAATATTGTTCTATAGATTCTCTTATCTGTCATATTTAATGGACATTTGGATTGTTTCTACTTTTTGGCTACTGAGAACATTGTTTTCAATTCTTTCAGGTATACATTTATGAGAGGTATTTCTACGTCATGTGGTAATTTTATGTTTAATTTTTTAAGGAAATATTTAGTTGTTTTTCACTGGGGCTTTACTATTTTACATTCTCACCAATAATGTATGCATGTTCCAAATTCTCCATATCTTCACCAACAGTCGTTATTGTCCTTTTCTTCTTCCTCCCTTCTCCTCTTCCTCCTCTTTCTTCTCCTTTTTCTCCTCCTCCTTCCTCTTCTCCTTCTCCTTCTGTTTGCCATCCTTGTGGGTAGAAAGTAATCCCCCCACCCCCACACACTGAATCTTACTGGCACCCGTGTAAGAATTAACTTACTATAGATGTACAGTTTATTTCTGGATTCTCAGTTCTGTTCCATTGACCTATATTTCTATTTTATGCCAGTACTGTATTATCTAGATCAGTGGGGGTGAAACTTTTAGAGACTGAGTACCCAAATTGCAACCTAAAACACACTAATTTATCACAGAGTGCCACCTCTGCAATTAAACCTGAGTACTGAGGTTATACTTTAGAAAAAACAACTCATACAGCTCATGATGTCATTGCAGAGAGGGCTCTGCTTGCCCACTGTGGCACATGTGCCATACGTTTGCCATCAGGAGTCTGGACAGTACGTTTAAAGTGGAGAGTACAGTCCTCCAACTTTGCTCTTCTTTTTCAAGATTGTTTTTCCTATTCTGTGTTCTTAGCGATTGCAAATTTGATAGGGATTTAATCTAATCTAGATAAATTTGAGTAGTATTTCTAGATTAACAATAGCAAATCTTCCAATCCATGAAAGTGGAATATCTTCCCATTTATTTAGATCTCATTTAATTTCTTGCAGTGATGTCTTGCAGTCTTTAGTATAATAGTCTTACAGGTATTTGGTTAAATTTTTTTCTAAGGATTTTTTTTTTTTGATACCGGGGATTGAACTCAGGACCTTGTGCTCGTGAGGGAGGTGGCAGAACCACTGAGCTAAATCCCTGGCCCTAAGGATTTTTTAAAAATTATTTTTGCTGGTCTTTTAATGGAAGAGCTTTCTTAATTTAATTTTCAAATTAACATCTTCTCTCATGTAAAATTTACCCTGACCTTCACTTCTGCCAAATGCGAATTAATAAATCCATTCAGTGTCTCTCTGTACTTGCATTATAAGAACTAGCACAAAGTGCCAAAAGGCCCAGATCTGTGTACGGTCAGTTTTTCTTACTTGTGGGTAGAGACAGTGCTCTGCCCCACCAGGCAGAGTATGGAAGAGAGCAGCAAAGTCCAGGCATGAAACTATTTAAAGGAAAAGATGTGAAGTTGGATGTCTTTTTGATAATCAAGAGAAAGACAGCTTCACTCAATAACATACTGTGCACAGTAGTTATTCTAGGAGATAGTACCTCAGACCTTCTCTTTTTTAAAGTCTTTTTTTCTTCAGTTTTTTTTATTAGAAAATGTTTGCAGTAGATAATGATTACATTCCTTGTGTGAAGTTGGTACATGTGTATAACACATCTCAATTCCTTTTTTCATGCTCTACCACTCTACCTCTTAATCCCCTTCCCATTTCAAAAAGATCTATCCCCATACTTCTTATTATCTACCTTTTATTTTGCTCTTTATAATTTGGGGTTCTCACATAAGAGAAATAGTGTGATATTTAAGCCTGTGTGTTTGATCTATTAAAATCTATTTTCTCTTTGGAAAATTATGGCCACTGCATATCCCTTTTCCAAGTTTCCACCCATTTAGAACTCATTCCGACTCCCCCAAACAGGCTTGCAAATGGAAGGAAGTGATCTCTTGAGTTTTTGAATGTGCCTCTGAGTTCTGTCTAGGCTAGCAGTATAAAGTTTGTGAGTAAATAAAATTTTATACTATGTGTACCCTGACTATGTTGACTGACTACATATGTACATATCAATCTTCTGTTGGATACAAAACAGTGCTTAGATTTTAGAAGAATGTGTAAATTTCTTTAATGTGCAGAACTATTTGTTATGAAGTACAAACAGATACAGTATTTGCATCCAGCAATTTGAGGGATTCAAAAGACAATTGGGCAAGGTCTCTTTACTTACAGAATCCACAATCTGGGTAAGGAGACTGATGTATAATGCGAAATAATCATAAACAATATAATCTAGCAGTAAACTGTGATACAGTCTTCAAGAATTAAGAATTCTAATAGAATGATCATCAAATGATTAACAACTTCAAAGAGGGTCTTCACACTGACTAGAACATTATACATGAGATGGGTGGATTTTCTAAAAGAAGGAGCATTTCAGATAAGGGAAAGCAATGTGAGTAAAGACATATCTATAAATGGGTGTTACATGATCTATAAGGTGAAGACATGCAAAATTTCAACTGAGGGAGAGATTTTGAGAGGACATTATGGGGAAATATTAAGATGTGCAATCAAATTACATGAGTTTTGCTATTCTTTTATGTTCCTGAAATTAAACTCTCTTTGAGGTGGGAAATTAAGAAGCCCTAAGAAGAACACGTGTTGCTCTGCAGATAATGAAGGTAAGCATAGATCAATGATTCTCTAAGTTGATTGGGAACCTGGACTTTTTAAACTTTTTCTTATAAAATCAAGAACTTGGATGGGATATTGAATAGTTGGGCTCTATCTCTCCAGGCTGAAGAAGGATAAGATATAAGACAACCTAGACTAACTTAAAAAGATTCATATTAGAGTTTCTAGGTATAAAGCCTATAATCTTCCTAGTAACTTTCCAACTTCAAAGAAACCTTCACATCAGACAACCTTGGGATTAATGTGCTGAATTATCTCTCACTGTGACCTAAGCCCTATGTATTTGTTTCTGTCTTAGTGAAAATTAGAATTAGTCAATTCTCACAGTCAATTCCATTAGCCATTCCAAGACTGGGATGCTTTCATTTAGTTACCTCTTTGAAATATTAAATGACTCTCTTTCATGCTTAGTTTAAGAAATTGTTTCTGCTGCAGGTTATTTTAGAGATTTTCCAACAAGGCTCATAATAAACTTAGCGTAAGTCTCCCTACTTTCCCCTAGTGCCAGTTCCTCTTTCCTATTGCTTCCCAAAATCTTGATTTCTCTCAATAACTGTTTAAACTTGGAAACCTCAATTTCCACTTTATCAAGGTGTACAGCTTGTGGAAGGAACAAGAATCTAGGAGTCAAACAAGCTTAGATTCTGACCTTGCTCTTCTAATAAGAACTCAGTGTTCTTATCTGCAAAAGGATGAAAATAATAGTACTAGCCTCAAAAATTGACTGTGCAGAAAGTGTGAAAAGTACTTTCTCCTGAGTTTGGTCAATACTGAGCACTTTACAGTAGTAATTCCTCACTATTTGTAGCCCCTCCCCATCATATGAATGATTTAACCTGTTTCCTCCTGTGCTAATGAGTATAACCAGACCTGTTTAACAGGTTGCTAAGCTCCTGACATGAAGCAGCATCCAGTGAATGGACTCACTACTAATGAAAAAAATCTGGTATTCAAAATGGCCTGTCTACTCTTATGGTGTATTAAAGGAAATGATTTCAATTTTTGGCCCAAGAATCTCCTTAAATACAAGCATTTCCCATCTCTGCCCAAAGCTTTTCTAACTCCTTAATGTGTTCAGTAAAGTCCCTGAAACAATCATCAGAAGCCCTGATAAGTAAACAATAAGCCCTGATCAATGAATACATCTTTATTTGTCAAAAACAAAATTCTTCAGATATCCTTAGATGATCCCCCAATATTAAAATAACTGCTGGATTTGGCAAGAATGAAAAAATTGGAAAAGCAAAAGAAAATATTGGAAATAATTGTTAAATGAAAAGTCACACCGTGTTTGGCAATGCTTTCAAATATAAATTTACAAGGAAAATTTGCCAGCAGTGGCTGTGGTTGGTAGGGGACAGTCCCAAAGTGGCTGCCAGAATCCCCGTAAGACATTTGCACAAGTTAGATAGTTTGTTCAAGTCAGCTCTGCTAGTGACTCAGAGAGGTTTAACTTCAGAGAATCCTAGGTAACCACAAATTTATTTTACCTTTCTGGAATGTTGCTTTCCAGCATTCCAATGTTCCATTTTAAATAATTGTATTCTATCAGTAATTGAATTCAGCTTCTTGGAACATATTTTACAAATAACTTCCTCTGGTGACCTATTGTAGGGCTAGTAATCAAAGGAACTGTTGGTCCCTGAAGTACCATTAAACAGATAAAGGTTCATCTGGTTTAATGAACCTTTAGAAATTTTATTGCTGTCCTATTTTTTTAAAAATTTTGCAGTTTCTTTTTAAAAATTTTTATTTTTATTGAAGCATATTTGCAGTACATAATAGGGTAAGGACCTCTGCTCAGAATTACAATATAAAATTAAACTTAAGAAAGCAAAGAAAAAGAGCTTATTTTTCTCCTTTAAACATAAATTTAAAAAAAAATTTTAAATCTTTAATTGTATTATTTTTGATTGAGCAATGTTTTACTACATAAATAAGTTGCACTTTTAAAGCAAACTATGACAGTGTAAGAAAGACTAATATTCCATCCATCTAAGTAAAATCAAAGACTGAATGATTGACCATTTATACTGAATTCATAGTTCGACAAATAAGTGATTGGGCTTTGGAGAGAGTTGGCTGGACCCCTGGACACCATTATCTTCTGGAAAACCTTATGGAAAATTTTAGAAAGACTTCTCCCTTAGGTGGACCAAGGGGAGAAGTCCTAGGCAGTGCCCATGGATAGGCAACGAAGAGACTGGGTCCTTCATCTGGTTGCTTTTCTGTGCTGCACAGTTGCATAGTTGCACACAGTAGACTTACAGGGCCTTATAGCCCAATTGCTTCTCTTCCATTGGAGACGACTTTGACATTGCTCAGCGGATCCCCGAGACCTCCCCAAATATAAAGAATGTTTTGTGCTAGAACATGCCAGATCAGGGTTATGTAAGGCAGCAGAACTTTCCTCTTTCTTTTATTTTTTGATTAATAGACTCAAACAAATTTGTTCTGATACATCCAGTAAGAACAACATTGGCTCTTACAATCATTTTCAATGAACCAGGCCATTAACAACACTAAGGAAATTTTCATCTTCATGAGCCTCTTACTTAACAATGCACCATTTCTCTACTGTTCTTGGTTTCATCTCCTTTCTTCCATGAGCCCTAGGGATATAATTACCAAAGAGGTCCAGCCTGCCTCTGAGGAGTTCCTATCTACTTTAGTCACACATGTCCTGGGTGGTGGCCTCCTATATTCTTTTTGCAAGGTTTTCCATCTTTTGATATTTACCCCATGTCTTGGTCCTTGGTCCTATTCAGCATCAATAGATCCACCATCGATGGACCGTATACCAACATTACGTTACTCCTATTTCTGGGCCTATTCAAAGATGAAAATTTACCCTGAAGCTTGAACTGCAGGGTTCCATACATCTGATCTAAAAAAATTAAACATTAGGACTTAGTTCTAAAATTATTTCAGGCACAAAATCCTTTTTTGTGCTCCATGGAATAGAAATGCAAAGTCTCAATCAAGCATAAATTTCTCAAGCTTGCATAAGCCTTTCCTCTGTGTCTACCTACCTCTTTAAGTAGACTGTCCTCACCTGAGGCCAAGGACATGATACTAAGGGCCAAAATTCTCATGGAAGAATGCCCTGCTGTTGCCTGAGCTTTGGCCATCTTTCTAGTCCACAAAATAGGAGTGAATGACATTCTCCTGAGAGCTCTGTCTTGATACATTGCTATCCAGTGAATAGATGAGTACAGTCTTCCATCTGCACAATTTAAAGGAGATGAATGAATTCTATTGGTATAGGAAGTTAGACTACTACACAGAAATACATCTACTGAAATGAACTAACATTTTCTTCAATGGCCCTAAATTTATCAACAACTACCTTAGTAACTGGCTATAGAATTGTTTATATAGGTCTTCTTTAGAATTACAGAGCCACTTTTGAAAATGTTGCTCCATGATATTTAATATATATGTGTTTGTGTGTGTATAGTGATACATATAGAGATAAACTTATAGAGACACCTATGTTGGTGTACATCTATGGATATTTATATAGAAAGAGAAAAAAACAGAAACAAAATGTTAACAGTGGTTAATCCAGGATTACAGAAGACGTTTAAACTTTGCACTTTTCCCAAATATTCAATTAAACTATATTTTTTCATAAGAAAATATTTTTTGAAAAGAAGTAGGTAACTTTGAAAGACATTGCTTTGACTAGAGACTGCAAGACTGAAAATAAAAGAAACTTCACAAAATCACTGTACTATGCATAATAAATTTGCTTCTCATGGAGACATGAATGAAAATTTCTGAAACTGTTGTGTATCTGCTTGAAATGAACAAATAAATAAGTGGGTGGCAGTTGGTTAGATTCAGATTTCACACTTGTGGAGTGAGAAGTTCCAGATAAACAAAAAAGAAGGCTAGAGTGATGTCTGTATATCTAATTAGAGTTGGAGACATTAGTATTAAGACATGTTAAGCTTAATATAGACATAGGTGGTTGGACACAGTAATAATTATAGATACGTATGTAAACATAGGTTGTTACATTTGCATATATTTCCTAGCTCTGTTTGAAGAGAAGACCTACAAGCAGTGACAACCAAGACCCAGACCTTAGGCATTGAGACTATTTCTAGTAAAAGGGATTAGGCCTCTCTGGAAAATTGGCTGATTCTAAAACTAAGGAAAAAGTACTTTTACAGTAGAGAAGTCTGGCCAACACCGCGTCAGCCAGGTGACTAAGGCTGGCATCATCACTGATAAATCACAACTAGTAGCCTTGAAATGAGGCAGTGATGATGACCCTTCACCTCTGAGATCTTTCTCACAAAAATCTGAAGCTCCAAAGTAGAAAAACAAACCCAAATTAAGGAACATTCTACAAAATACCTGATCGATACTTGCCAAAACCTTCAAGATCATCAAAACCAAGATAAATCTGAGAAACTCACAGCACAGAGGAACTTAATGTGATACAACAAATGTAACGTCACATCTTGGATGGGACACTAAAACAGAGAAAGGACATTAGGGAAAATACTAAAGAAGGAAAAAATAAAATATGGCATTTACTTATAGTAGCGTATCAGTTTTGGTTCATTAGATGTGACAAGTGTACCATAATAATGTACAATTTTAACAATAGAGAAATGGCATATAAGATACACGAGAACCCTCTGTATTATAATTGCAACTTTTCTGTAAACATAAAACTATTCTAAAATAAAAATGTTATTTTGAAGGAAGAACTAAATATTGATTTGCCTACCAATTCACACTTGAAACAGTATTCCTATAGAAAACTAAAGAACAGCACCTAGTTAGTATCCAGGTAAATACCACTTCCCCTTTGTTGGAGACCACCATATTTTATCAACACAGCATAGTGGGCAAAGCATAAGAGCTGCAGATCCACATGGCTGTGTTCAAATCCCAGCTCTGCATTTACTGATGGCAAGGCCTTGAGCAAGTTCATCACTTTGAACCTCAGTTCCCTTACCTGTTACCCATGGATAGTAAAACTGAACACCTACTTCTAATTATTCCAAAAACTGAATGAGGTGATTTATGAAAACACTTAGCACAGTGCGTCATGGGTGATAACTGTGCAATAAATATAAGCTGCAAACTACTAAATTGAAACGGTGTTATTGTTAATTAATTAAATTATTTAAAACCTCAGAATATCATCTTGATGAGACAAAGAATTCTTGAGTGAATCCCAGGTCAGAAGCAACTTCATTTTTTCCAGTTGATGGATGCTCCAGATCTGCTTCCATTCAGCCTGCATTCCAGACACTTTCCAAAACAAAGGGTGATGCATAGCCAAGCAGTGCCCTGGGGAAGTCCTGATCCAAGCTTCCCATGAGGTTGGCAGCCAGAACTTGCCTGATGTGTTCATCCCCCATAATGGGCACTTTTTCTGTTTCCTAAGGAAATAAAAACTTGATTGAGAAACTGGTTTCATTGGTGTCTATGCAGATAGAACGGTTGGTCATCTGAAGCAATTCTAGCGCTTGCCAAACAACAGTTCGGGATGACGTGTACATAGCAATGAACACACAAATCCCCAAGTCCTGCAGTGTCCCTGTCTTGGAATAGTTATATATGTTCATTAAGGTCCCTCTGACCTGGAGGCAACACAGGAAACTGAATCACACAATTATTGTTTCGTCTGACAATTGAGTTGTGTTCTTGAAATCTGGCTGCTTTCCTGTAACTTCCATTCTTCTCTGACTCAAAGACATTTTATTGAGTTAACTTTCTATCCGGAAACCTCAGCATCTTAATTCTCTCCAGAGCAGCTTGCTTCCAATGTTTAAAAAGGCTACATTCATTCTTGAATGTGTTGTTTTATCTGGAATGTACCAAGGCAAAGTAGTTCATGGGAATCAATTTTTATGTTACTATATTCTTCTTAAATTAATGATCTCATCCTTTCTATTATCTATATCAAATCCGCTCCTCACTGAAACAAATTATTATTTAAATTTTCTTTAGGCAGTAGACATGTCCCTGGCCTAGCTCTCATTTCCTCTCTCAGCATGTCTAGTCCATTAACAACTATTTCTTGTAGCATATCCAGAAGAAATTTAGACTAAGATAATATGCTGGGCAAGCCACATGTCTTCACTGTAAAGGAAACGCTGTTGGTCGTCAGCGTGACTCACCCCAGGCTTCCACCACCACACCCAAACCACGCAGTGCTGCACAGGCTGTGGTTAGATGTAGCCTAGAAAACAAAGCTATGGTGTGGAGCAGAATTTGATGTTGCAAAATATGCTTCCTGTTACCTCTCTTTGGTATTTTAATAATCTTGATCCTTCTTGTCACTTCATGCTGCATATTTAATTGTCTGGGTTTGTTTCAGTTTTATTTCCTGCCCTTCATTTCTATTTCAGTCTCAGATTATCACCTGAGGGCAATGTGCCTTTTCCAAGAGGCTCTTTAAATTGTCTGCAAGCCAGAGTTCTTTGTATTGAGGAAAAAAATGTCTCTTGTAATATAGTACTCAAAACTCTTATGGACACATGCAAAATTTTTATTTCTTTTACTCAGTTTATAAGAATCCATTAATTTCCAGAGAAGCGTGTTAAAAGCATACACCAGGGAGGATTCACAGTGCCAGTTCAGCCCACCTCAGTTTTTTCCCCTGGAGAAGGGTCCCACAGGTTCATTGCTCCATCCACTTCCTGCCTGCTTCATAGTTAATAGAACTAAGGTAGACTTGACTTGAATCAACCCAAACCGATTTGTTTTCCTTATTGAGGGGGTAGATTCTACATAAACAAATTAAGATAGAAATAGAAAGAAAAATTTTCTCGGTAGCAAAACCTCACATGAAGCATGTAGGCCTGGGCTTCACTATGGAAATTGGTAACCGGAAAGTCACCTACGCAGGAAGAAAAAACAGGCTTGCTGGGGGAGCAGGAATGAAAGGTAGCAGAGGGCCGATCTTCCTTGTAGTGCTTGGCTCCAAGTGGACCTCTACTGACACCCAACTGCATTCTCGAGTTTTGGGTTTGGGGAAGTACTCTATATCCGTGAAGTAGTAATCTTTCCTCATTTTGGTTTTAACTAGCACAAGTTGGTTTTGCTCTTACTTAACAACCAAAGGAATGAGAACAAATTCACAGAATAAGTAGGGAATATGCAGATTGTTTTAGAGTAAATGTCTCTAATTTTTCAATCTTTTCTCTCCTATGTTCGTCAGTAGGAAAAACATTTTACATTGCTGCCAGTACTAGTAAACTTGAAATAATACTTCTCTTTATTACCTATGATCAAATAAAACATGATCAATAGAGTTAAATAAATTTTATGAGTGTGCAAAAACAAAATGGAAACAAATCTAAACAAAAAATACAAAGTAAAATTCATGACAGGTGCCTATCCTCTCCATGGGGAGCCTGCTCCTCCTCCTGGGTCAGCCTGATCTCACCACTGGGCCTCCAGCAGCCCAAGCTCCTTTCCATTTCCCTGCTGTTTTCCACACTGCAGTTCTTCCTGGAGAATCTCCCTGAACTGATTCTCTAAATCCTGAACATTCTTCGGGGCCCAGTATAAGCTTCCTCACCATGGAGCCTGGCTGATCAATCTGCCGCACATTTTTCTTTTCCTGTCCTGATTTCTTACAGGCCTGTCTACCCTAAAATACCTCAGTTGGCCCTCTATGTTTACTGTGACCATGGGCTCCTGGGGGCCTAAGGAGATGGAGTCCTGTCTGGCCTGATCCTCATAACCTTCAGTTCCTGCCAGTCCAGTAAAGCCAGTGTCTGGTTCCTCCCGAGGGTGACAGCCTTTAGCAGGTGGCCTCTTAGTTGTGGAATTTTTATCATCGTTGCCATCCTTTTCTGTGCATTCATCTTTCTAGTGCGATACTCTTAACAGTACACACACTGGTCCCAATCTAGCTTTTGGCAACTGGCAAAAGCTTGGCTTGTCCCTTGCGCTGCCCACGTCCATGCCTCTGCCCCTTGTTTACAGGAATACAGTTGTCAACCTTATCTGTATCTTTTGAGAGCATAGTTTTCCAGAGGTTAAAAGACTTTATATACAGGAATATGACTGTCTACCTCATCAGTACCAGGAGGAGGTCAGCCTTGAAGGAGGGCAGATTTTTGACAAACCAGGACATCACAGGACTCTGTTAGCAAGAATCTTGTTGTTTATCTTACCTGTAGCAGAGTAGAGGTCAGCATGGCGGGGGAGGTGCAGAACTCGAGGGAGGATCTACTAGGAACAACTGCTTTTAGCTAGGAAAACTGATTTTCTTTTAAGTTCTGCTTTCTTCTCAGCCTTTGCCTAATCATGTCTTCCAAACCTGTTGTCCTTCAGGAAGGGACAGTGGCCTCAATGCAGCATGTGCCCCTTTCCAAACATGCAGTAGTCATCCTGCTGCTGTTGGAGTCCCTGTGATCACCATTTTTGTCACCAGCTTTTCTTTCCTGGGATCCTTCAGTCATCACCTCTTGCTTTTTGCATTGCATCCTTTTAAGGCAAGGTGAGCAAGCGTGCACAAAGTGCCTCTCCGGTGAAGCTTCAACAGTGATACTCATCTCACTCCTTGTGTGGGCTAGACCCTAGACCAAATGCTGTAATATCAGGAGCCTCCATGAAAGAGGACACTTAAGTGCAGGCTTCATGGCGAAGTCACCTAACCACAGGGCTTCCTCTTTTGGGTGTTCCACCAGCTGATTGTGTCTGCAGTTAAATTTATCAGTAGATGCTGTGGATTACTCAGTTTTTCTGTTTTATGTCCACACCAGGGTGTAAATTGAGCACTATTTAGTAATTAGTCTAAAATAAAATTACACTAATATCTTTGCTTAAAAATATCTCTGTGACCCATTGATTCTATATTTCCTTTTAAAGTGTGTTATTCTTATACCATGAATATTCTAATTAGAGACTTCATTTGTAATTATCAAGTAAAGCAAAGGCAAATATTACCAGGGTTGAAAGAGACTGAGGGTTGTCTAGAGGACAGACCTCGAGGGACCTGAATCATGTGTCTTCTGAGAACCACCTTGGATTGGGGGTCTTCTGGCCTCTGCCCCAGGCAGCCATTGCAAATGCAATTCTGTATTGATAAAGGGCATGGGCTTTGAACTTGGCTAAATATAGTTTGACTCACAGCTCTGGATCTTAGCTGTGAGCTCTTAAGCAACGTATTAAAGCTCTCTGAGACTTAGTATCTTTATCTGTAAAATGAACCTCCTAATACATGGCTTGGAGAGGTGTTGTTTTTAAACCATGTCACAGGAAAATTGCGGTCTACTACACAGATTAGATGTTTTTATCTCTTTTCTACCCTGAAACTCCACTAAAGGGAGGGAAAATGAATTTGAAACAGAAAGAAAGTTATAAACTCACAAGGATAAAAAGAAAAGAACACAGAAGGTGACTGCAGATGTGAGGTGTGGCTGAATGGCAGTTTGAAGACTTGGGTCTTGTAGGTGGGGAATGAACTAAAAAGAAGAGAGATGGTGAACAATCTTTACAGACTGCAGTTACTTTCTTCCATGCCACACAGCTAGGCAACGACTCCTTCCCAACTTTAAGTGGGTGAGAGGGTCACAAGAAACGTACAGTGGAGAGGGGATAGGAAAACTAGACAATCAGCTCAGGACATGTCTAGTCAGTAGAAGTTCTGAAAAGAGAAAACAGAAGAAAGCACAGAAGATAAAATCAAGTTATGAACTGTAAAAATAATCTCACACACACACACACACACACACACACACACACACACACTCCCCTAAGCACATCACTGGTTTTTCTGTCCCAAGGCAAAGTATACCAGAGGCCCAAGAACATCATTCTCAGAATATGTTCCTGAAACCAAAGTTCTTGTCCCATGGTGGGATTTTGTTTATCAAACTAGATAGTGCTTTGTTGTGGGGACACCCAGGGCACAATTTATTTTTGTCTCATTTTAGAAACTTGAGATGAAGAAAATTTACAAAGTGAAATAAGCTCCTTTGTGAGAAGACTGCTCTTACCATGGAACTTCAATTTGAACGAAAAGTCACTTGCAGTGTATAATCTTGTGCAAAAAGTGGCTTTGGAGTCTGGACTGGATGTAATTAACAAATACAGTCTACAGAAACCTACAGAGGACTGTTGACACTGCACGTACGAAGAAGTGAGGGGTGAGAGAGTTGGTTTCATTTTTCCTCAGGTTTGGAGGGGGTAGAGCTTGCGATGGAAAAGGAAATGGGATGCAGCAGGAAGTGGGGAGGGGGTGGGTATGTTCCAGGATTTGGAAATCAGCAGCTGGAAGGTGCAAGACTTGCAGCTGTGGGTCGCCACGGTGAGGGATCTGTCTAAAGCTCTCCTATTGGTCCCTGGAAACCATCAACTATAAACAATGAAGAGGGGTGATTCCCACTGTGCTAGCTAATTGTTGGCCTAGCAAAAGGCACTGACTCTTGAAAATGGAGCTCTTTCCACAACTCCATATTCCCAAGGATGCAAAGTCACCAACCTCAGGAAAATTAACAAGGAAAACAGATGACACAGGAAGGCTTTTGTAGCTTCCTAGCAAGCAGGATGCATCTTGTATCTTCCTGCTGCCAGATCTGTGGCACACCTTTGCTTTCGCTTTAATAATTTTATTTACCCTTTATTTCTAACCATTCTTTGCAATCTACAATCATAAAGCTGTCGTTTCTATCTCTCTAAATAGTAGTATTAACAGCATGGCTGCTCTGTGAATCAAATTATTCTTCAGTGACTCCTCTGGAAAGCAAACATCATTGTAAAAGTGGGAGAAATATAATTAAATGGGTAATATTTTCAATCCTAATGTCCTGTGATGTAGCAATTTGAAAGCATGCTTTGGCAATGTTTATTCTCTTTTCCATTCCATTTGCAAAGTTTTATGGTGTTATAGAGCACCGAGGAGTGTAATGGATATGATAAGCGAATCCAACCCCTTTCAGGAATAACAGACTTTGCCCTAGCTCCTTGGAGTGCACCAAATAGACAGACCTTATCTCTCAGCCCCCATTGGGGTTGCCACAGATTTGGTGTCAACTTTCCCCCTGAGAGCAACTTTTCCCCCTATTTTCCCCCAAACATATCAAAGGATTAGTGGTACAGGCCCATGAAGACTCAGCCCTCTCTCCTGACCTCGGACAACTCTAAAGTACCATCTCCCCTCCTGAAGAGGTGTGTGAGGCATCCAGTGATCTTCTTCTTCTTTCAATTTCTCCCCTTCCCCATCCCTCCCTTCACTGTCAACCCCAAGAGGACTCCTCAAAAGGAGATATGATCTCAGTTCTCTTTGGTCCAGAGATAAGAACCAGGAAATTCTGCCATGCCAAAGAACAGGGCGTGAAGGGATTTTACAGGACTTTCACTAGATGGAGGGAAGTGAGATATAGTAATAAACCCTGAGGACCTACCTATAGGTATGTGTGTGACTCAAATTCTTGCCCAGTCCTAGTCCAAATAAAACTATTTCAAATGCTATTCTCTATTGTCTTCTTCCTGTGTCCATCCATCCTTCCATCTCATTTGCTTTCCCTCTCCTGACCACATCTGGTGTGATCTGAGAAACAAGGCCCTGTGGCCTAAATTTCAGGGCTGACACACCTTCCTCTCCCTTATGCACAGAATTTCACCACTGAAGCCATGCTTTGGGGTAAATTAACAGCCCGATGCATGAAGCTTCCATTCAGATACATGCATATTCCACAGAGGAAAGGCTCTGAGAGCCTCACCTACTTCATTAAGTAGTCTGTCTATTTACTAAGTTCTTGCGGTTTGTTCATGAAAAACAACTATGGAACGAGGCGATCTTGGTGGAAAGATTGATGCCAGATACAACAGCTAAGTTTCAGTGGGGTGGGAGGGCACTGGGATGTCAGCTAGAAGCCCAGGTATTGTCAGAGTCGCTTCTCTTTAGGGTGTGTGATGCTGTAGAAACAAATACCACCCGATGGAAAGGACTCCCCCAGCTGTGAGTACCACAGAAAAACAGCCCTCCATCTGGGTTACCAAAGAACTCTCAGCTTTCAAATCAAATGGGTACTCTTCACACATGGTCTGACTCACCCCTGGGTGGCACTGTTTTCTGTTTCTAGGGTCTGCACCGTGGCTATCCCTTCCCTTTAGAACGCCCTCTTCCCTTGGCCCCTGGCACCCACTGGACTACAGGCTTCCTTCTGTCCCTGGCCCTCTTTCTCATGTGCCACTGCCTTCTCCTCCTTTGGACTTTAGTCTTTCTTTTCCTCATCTTGTACATTTCCTGATGAGAAGTCACAAGTTTCTGAATTGTGCAGAAACCATGGGGATGAGGAAAAGACAAAATGTGAAGATTACTAGGTGGGAGTCACAACTCACTTGGGTCAGACAGACTGAAGGAAGTAGTCCCTGAGCTCCCCTCTCCATCACTGTGAGGAGGCCTTGTCAAGATGTTACAACACTCTCCACATACCTCTGCCTGCCTTTGCCCTCACCCTAGATGCAGGTTGTGGTGATCTGATCGTGCATTTACACTTTTGTCTCTCTTGTTGGACTATAAAATGATTGAGCATAGAAATCATAACAGGAGAATTTTCCGGAGCAAATAAAGGGATAAATGTTTATAATATATACAGACATTAATGTAGCAAAAGCCACACCCATTCCCAAGATCAAATGCCGGTTCATGGTATCAAAGTTCGAATAAATCCTCATCGACTACAGAGAAAGTGGAAGCATTTCTGCAACTTCTTTGAGACTCCTCTTTACTCATAGCCATTAATGCAGTGTGTTCTGCTTCTCTGAGTCCTGGCTCTTAAGAAAAGCCTGAAGGCTGGGATTGTCATCTCTTACAGATTTGGACATCTCATATACCTTGTAGCTGCTGGAAGAATACTGGATTAAGTGGATTGATAACAGAGATCATGTGGCACCAGCCACACAGGTAGATTCCTCTTTACCTCCTGAGATGAGATGCCCATTCTCCTTCTGTTCATATCACACCCACCAGCCACACTCCTCAAGCCTCTTTTCCTATCCTATAGTCAACATCAGCTACAGAGCCCAACACTCCTGTACCAACGGGTTTAAATTCAATTTTCAAGTATTTTGTGTGATGTGTATTATGTACCAGTTCCCCAAAATGAATGTAAGAGATACATATCACAAACACATACTAATTTAAATCAAAATTTAAAATAAAGAAATCTGTTAAAAATACTTCACATTTTAACGTCACTAAGTTCTGGGAATCATTTTTCTCCCACAGTTAGAATGATGTACTTCGGGGTCTAAAATCTTGAATCTAGGAAATCTAAGTTCACAGTATGAAAAGTGTCCAAATTCCTGGGATGGAGGCTGGGGAACCTGCCTCCTACCTCACCCCTACAGCTGCTGTGTTTAGGTTATGACCGTGTTTAGTCACAACCCTAAGGACATACTTTCCAAGCTAAGGGCATAGTCCTCCCATTCTGATGGTAGTTGATGACACCAGTCAAATGGACATCATAGCTCCTCTATCCAAAGAGTTTCATTTTTCTGCATATATCCTCCACTGCTGCCTGTTTATTGAAATACTAGATAATAGGCAGTAAGTAGAACATTTTAGGAGGGAATGTATTTAAATTCCCTTCACTCAATGAAGAATGCTGCTGCTAGCCTATCCTTGAGGAAAAGAAGTGAGAATTTCTAAAATTGAAGGGTTCGGGGAAAACAGAATTCTGTTCTGCCAAGCTCTGTATGACACAGGAAATCTTTCCCTATAATGTGGCTTTTCCCTCAACTGTCTGAAACACAGCTTCAGAGAGTGGTGACCCAAGTCCCAAAGTGACAATGCTTTTGCAGGGTAACAGGTTTTTCCGTCAGGTCTGATCAAGAACCAGCTGCAACCACAAGCTGACAGTCTGTCCACAGGAGAGCCTGAAAGTGAGGCTTCTTATATTTCACTTCCAATCCCGAACCAGGAAGTGCTGTTTAAAATGAGCTCAAGACAAAAGCAATCTAGCCTCAAAAAACTAAACTCATCAGACCTCAGAAAGACTCTGCAGGCTTAAATCTGGGATGGTTCTCTGGTTTGGATTAGAATTTCTGGCCTCTTGTCCATAAAATATTATTAAACTTTCAAAGCTGCCAAAACGAAGTTAAAGGACACAACACACAGCCGTTTGAGCGCGCGCGCGCGCACACACACACACACACACACACACACACACACCCTTTCCTTTGGTGATCTTCCTTATCTAGACAGTCCAGGCTGGGTCAGATTTGGGTTAGTAATCTCTCAGCTAACCCAGTGTGGCTGCAGAGGGGTCTAATTCTCCAGATTCTTAGGGAGGAGGGTCGAGGCGAAGACCGGCCACGCCCAGGTCGGATTCTTCAGTTGCGCAACTGCTAGCTCCGTCTGGGCAAGTCCTAGGGGGAACCCTGCAACCTCCGGCCCCCCTCTTTCTGACCCCCCGGGGAGTCCTCGGGCAGGGGAGGGTCACGTGGTGGCGGTCGGGGCGGAGGATGTCCAGGGTCAGGCTCGGAGCCCGGGACAGCTTCGGCGGGGCGCAGCCCGCAGCGGGCAGGAAGGGGAGGGCCCAGCGGGGCGCGAGCAGCGGGGCGCTGGCCCGGGCTGGGTCGGAAAAGCTGCTTCAGGGCGCTCCCTCCACCCCTCGCTCCCTCCCTCCCCGAGCTGCCCGCCCCAGACTCCCTTCTAGTCTCGCCGCGCCTTCCCCGAGGCTGCGCCCGCGGTGGCCTCGCCATGTCCCAGCCCGGCCCGAAGCCCGCCGCCTCCCCGCGGCCCCGGCGCGCAGCCGCCGCCCGCCAACCCGCGGAGGTGAGTGACACCCCTGTGCGGGCGCAGGGCCGGGCCCGGGTGCGGGACAGGAGGGCCGCCTTCCTTGGGTGTGCGGGGCCTGTCCCCGCGCAGGCCGGAGAAGGCCCCGGGCTCAGGGTCCCCAGCCTGTGAGGTGTCAGGAAGTGGCTGGAAGTTCGCGGGTCTGGATCCAGCGCGTTGGGCGTGGCGCGGGCCGGGTAGAGGGGCGCGCAGGGCCCAGGTGGCCAGTGAGGCAGGAGGGCAATGAGGGTGGGTGGGAGGGAGTCTAAGGTTCACTCTGCACCCTCTAAGTGCAAGGGATCGACTCTGGAGACACCCGGATCCCGCCTTCCGCCGGGCGCGGCTGCCTGCAGAGGAACACCTCTTCCCCGCCCAGCCCCGAGTCAAACCCGGAGGGGCGGGGTCTGTAAGGGGCGGGGCCCAGACCCCTCCCCCGTGCCCGCCCACCCGCCCGGCGCTCAATGCCAGCCGGGTGCCAGCCGGGTCCCAGCTTGGCGCAGGGTGAGCCTGGCGTCCACAGCACGGCACCACGCGCCCTCGCCGGGTCCTCCGCTGCACTTCTCGGAACAAGTCGGTTGTCGCCATGGCTTTCGCGAGCTGGTGGTACAAGACGGTAAATAGCAGCGGCAGCTCCTGGGCGGGGCTGGGAAAGGGGTGCTCTTCACTTTGCTTAGCTTTTCTGGGCACGCACACTAAACGCTGCCGTGGGTTTGGAGGGCAGAGGGTGGGAACCAGTGCGACCTCCTGGCAGACCTTCGGGTTTGGCCCGGAGAGGCTGGAGGCACCCGAAGGATCGGATTCCGTCCTCGGGAGGGCAGGTGCCCCAAACTCAGATGGTGCGCACGAGTTGGCTGGAGCAGGAGCTGGCTGGAGCAGGAGCTGGCGCTGCCCCTCAAGGCAGGGGTTATCAATGCGCTGTGCTTCATTACTTTGCACGGGGAGCGAAAGTGTTCCATTTGTTTCCTGCATTTAATCCCTTTCCTGCCAATTAGCTGTGATACCCAGTCAAGCTGGCACTTGCAGTGTTTTGAAACCAGGAAACATGACTTAACATTAGATTGCTTTCCAAAAAAAAAAAAAACCCACGAAGTTTTGTTGATAGACAAAATATTTATGTCCCATTGATTTATGGCGAGAATCAAAACATTAGGCGTGCCTCTCTCTCACCATGTGGTCCTGGGAGGAGCAAAGATATAGTGATCGGTCACCCTTTGGAGATAGAAACCTTTGCGTTGGAATAAAAAAATAGTTACTTATCTGAAAATGAATATTTATTGAACATCTACTTTGTGCCATGCAGTGTGCTAGCCTCCAAGTATGGAGGAGAGCAGCAGTGTTAAAAGATGATGATGAGTCAACTTTTTGAAGCTGTTTTCACATCTGTAAAATAAGAGTGACTAGATTCATATATCTAGATGTCATATATACACTTATAATTTAATAAGGAGTTTAATTTTCCTTGAGACATTTCTTCATGAATATTTTCTGTGTCTTTTATTGTACCATTTTATTGATGTGGGAAGAGAAGAAGTTTGCCTTGAGTCACTGTTATCCCACGATTCTTATCAAAATGGCCCACGTCAATTATTTGCAAATATGGGTGGCTGGGGTTCAGAGTTGACATCAGACTGTTCCTTCCAGACTCACAATTCTAAAGGAAATTATGCTGGACTACTTGGAT
Source organism: Heterocephalus glaber (assembly GCF_053883595.1). NCBI lineage: Eukaryota > Metazoa > Chordata > Mammalia > Rodentia > Bathyergidae > Heterocephalus > Heterocephalus glaber. The sequence goes on along the minus strand of NW_028258312.1, from coordinate 17,601,168 downwards.
GAAAATAGTTTGAACCTATGCTCTTAATTGTTTAGACATAGCCTGACATTTTTACTAAAGCTTCTCTTACAATCTAATCTGGGAACTATGATAAAAATCCTTTTTGTGGGGCCGGGGATTTAGTTCCGTGGTTCCAGCGCCTGCCTCGCAGCGCAAGGACCTGAGTTTGATCCCCGGTACCAAAAAAAAAAAATCTTTTTTGCTAGGAGGAACTTCCTAGAATCACCAACCTGCATGTGACAAAGCTTTAACATTTCCTAAACAGAAAAGTTATCCAATGGAAATATAGTGTGGGCATAAGTAATTTTAAATTTTGTAGTAGCCCAGCAACAAAAGCAAAAAAGAGCAAGTGCAATCAATACTACTAATAATATATTTTATTTAACCCTATATATCCCAGATATTATTTACTATTTAATCAATGTACAAACCATAGTTTACATTCTCATTTTCATATTAATTCTTCTAAATCCAGTGTGTGTTTTACACTTATAGCATATCTCAGCTCACTCTTGCTAAATTTCAAGTGTTCAATAGCCGTAAGTGGTTAATGGCTATAGTACTAGATAGTAAAGCTCTAGACCATAGGTTCCTGAACTTTATTTTTTTTAAATTTTGGCATTGGGTTGGTGATCACAGACCATTCTGAGAAAAAATTGGATGTTACAGATTATTTTCCAACAACAAAATATACACAGATACAAAAACCCAATTTTCTATAGAGCTTCAGAGAATTTGAATTTCTTCATTTTCCTATCCATAAATCCCCCAAAGGTTCTTGGAGCCAATTTAAAACATAGATACACAAACATTGAAACATATGATATATATTACATGTGCATATAGAATATGCATATATCCATATTTATATATGAACTATACACACAAGTATTTAATACATATATAGATTTTTATAAATTCACGTATATACATGACTACAGATACAGATATACAATCAACCCTATATATCTGTATTTCAACCAACCATAGATCAAAAATATTTGGAAAAAATTGTGTCTGTACTGAGTATGTACAAACTTTTTGTCATTATTCCTTAAACAATATGGTACAACCACTATTTACATAGCCTTTACATTATGTTAGGCATCATAAGTAATCTAGAGATAAAATACACAGGAGGATATGTATATACCAATGGTGGTGAACCTATGGCACGTGTGCTGCAGCCAGCTGTTTGTTATTGAAAGCTCTAAAAGGTTTGCCATCGTTAGTATATACAAATACTATACCATTTACATAGGGGATTTCAGCACCTGCAGATTTTGATATCTGAAGGGGTCCTGTAACCAGTCCCCTACAGGTGACTACATACAGACACATTTCAGAATACTTCTAGATAAATGTTTCAATTAAAATATCTTTAGTGGGGTGCTTTTAGTACTGAGAAAGCTTTTGAATGACCTAATTAAAAAAAATTTTGGAAGGACAAAATAAAGTAATTAAATGCATTCATTTAAGAGCATGTTACCTATAAAGCTGCCCAGTAAAACTGTATATTGTACCTCTCCACATTGAATATTGTCTATGGATCTTATCTTCCAAAGAATTATGTGATTGTAGTAAAAAAGACACAAAACTTTATATAAAGAGCTATATTTGAAGAACATCTATGAGCATCATAGTGATCAAGCATGGAGAAGAGAAAATTCAACTTACACTAGTAATCAGATTCCTGAGTCACAAGTTGATTCTATTAGCCCACATTAATTAAAGGTGTTCCTTAACCTAATTAGACCCATGGGACTGGTGACAGCATATTCAATGAGCCCAGTCATTTGGGAGGTTCCATCCCTGCAGCCAGACCGGGAAGAGTCACAAGGCTTCCGTGCAAAACAGACCACCGCTTGGCTGCAATGGATTGTAGAAGTAACAAAAGCAAAATTATAAAGTCTAGAAAAGAACACAGACTTTGGGTAGTGGGAATGTGAAGGTCAAACACAACTTTCCTCTTTGGCCGTCAATCCCTGAATAGCTTAATTTCCATTGTGCACGAGTCCTTAAGCTGAGTAACATCTGATAATATTGTTCTTTAACCAGTTTTAATACTTCCCAGAAACTTAATTATATCACATGAGTGATTTTTAAAGAACAGTGTGGGTGGTCACTCGAGATTCCAAGGTGGAAGGGTGAGTTGTTTGTTCTGAGCGGGCTGTCCCAGTGGATGTAGGACACCGTTAAGCAGACCATACCATCTTTTTTTAAAGATGGAAGTCTTATTAATGTGATACTATAGTTCTGTTCTTCAAGTTGTCTCACTTTTTTTAATAAAAACTTGCCCAGAAAATTTTATAGCTACCACAAAGGAGAAAAATGTGTATTAAGTCTCTTCCAGTTAAGAAAATTACAAAAACAACTCCATCCAATGAGCAGTGTTTATATAAGTTATCTCCTTAATTTATTCAGGTGGAGGAAGTGTCCATGATTCGTTTTTGCAAATGTATGGAGTTTATCTTGTTATAGAAAACCTAAGGAACACAGAAAAATGGTAAAGATTACAGATGTGCACAACTGTCTATTGTTCACCTACTATGTGCAGAGTTCCCTGCAGAGTACTTCAGATACAAAAATTGTGTGGATGGACCATGTCTGCCCTTCTCTGCCATTTCTCATGGATAGGAACCAGAAGTACGTTCTACTGATTAATACGATACAAAGGAAGTAATTAAATATATTCTTGTGTATCTTTAACTTAGTGAAAACTCAAAAACCCTTACTGCTGGTGGATCCCCAAAACCTAACCGACCAGCAGTCAACATTACCTCTGAAAACTAGACAGAAATCACAGGCCTTTATAGTGCCATCTCTGAGTGGCCCCCAGAATCTTAAAATGTTAGGGAAAAGTGTTCCTAGAGTCCAACTACAGCTATACAGTTCCTCTTTAATACCTACCTTTTATATGAGAATTGCAAATAAAGTTACTCCATCATGTTATAATCTGATAATAAATGCTTTTAGAGGGGAAGGAAGATATATATGGAAACCAGGTCTTTTGTTTTTATGTTTCTTTAATAATTACATTACCATTCTCACTGATTGTTTTAAAAGAGAAACTGTACTTCTCACATTTGCTTTTTCTGTAAGTTTGAGATTTTCAGTATTAAATCAAAAACTGTTTTTCCTTTGGGTGACTTCAGGGAGATAAATACTCTTGAAATAAGGGGATCCTAAACTTTACAAAACTTTTGCTTAGCAATAATTTTGTATATACTAGAAGCACATAATGAGCTCCCCATATACAAATCAATTGGCCTCAATAATTATCAACATTGTGGGAATCTTGTTTCATCTATCAAACTCTCCTGCCTAATCATACACATGTACACACACACACACATACACACACACACACCCTTCCAAAAGTATTTTAGAGTGTGGGAATTGCAAATTTAAGTTACACCTATAACTAACTTGCTGTATCTTGTTGGGAAAATGAATTTTCTATCTCCCATGTAATTTAAGACCTCAGATGTGATATGGAGGTGTGAAACTAATATAATACACAGGCAGGTGACAGAAAAAGTGTAAACAAAACTTATCAGGTGGACCTGGCTTATTTGTACTTTGAGAAAAGCAAAACCTAAATTCGTCTGCTCTAATGTTTATAACCTTACAAATGATACCTTCAAATGTTCTCTTCTCATATTCATTTCACTGTCTCATAATTCACCACAATCAGTTTGGTACCAGGAAAAAGAAGGGAATGGAATAGCTTTTATTGTATTCCCAAAATGAACACATTGGGCCAGGCTCCTCTATAACGTTAGCTTTTGTCATAAATGCGTCAGCCCCAGGGGTAGACATCATCCACTCCATTCTGAGAAGAAACAGAAAGGATGAATTACTTGCCCAGGGTCACAAAGCCTTTTCTCTTTCTATCCTGTCAGAGTTCATCACAAGAGACAGGAACATCTCTGAGTATTTAAGACAAAAGGAATGTAATATAAGAAATTGGTTACTCAAGTAACAGAGTAAAGCAGAGAAACTAATAGGAAAGATGAGACAATCCAGAGATAAGAAATTACAGGCACCTGCTACCAAACCCAGGCTGGAGCAACAGAGGGAGGTACAAGGTCACTCTGCAGAAGGTGGGAGGAAGCAGGACTGGCGTGGCCTGCAGGAGACAGTGTGAAAGGTGAGTCCTCTCCGGGGCAAAGAGAAGTAAGGGAAACATTACCCGCTTCCAGCTTCTCACCCACCCACTACATGCCAGTGCCCTATCGGCCAAATTCAGCTTGAAGCCACGCATCAAGAGTAGCCAGCAGAGATACCCTGTGATGCCAACGAAGCAGAGGCAGGACAAGGAATCCACAGGCCCAAGATCTGCCCCAGGGAGAGAGTTTTGATGCAAAACCAGCTTTACATCTTTCTTGTTTTAACAAATAAAATACATACAAAAATAGATGTTTAAGGAATTTTGCAGAAAATGCCAATTAGCACATTTTCTCCTAATTTTTCATGTTTTTTCTCTTTAGCATGTATTTTTCTCATCTGATAAGTGCAAAAGTACTTTTCAGAGTTTGTGGAAATGCTTTATTCCATCAAAATTGTTACGCTCACACCATGTTTCTAGAAAAAAATACAACTTACCATCTTGTTGGGAAGGAAAGATAAACATTTATGAAGTAATTAGTAGGAAAGAGTGTACGGTAAAGTGCTAATTTGTTTGCTTACTAAGAAAATAGAAACCTGTGGAGATGTGGAGCTCTGATGCTCCACAAACAAGGCCAGGCTCAGAACTAGACAGGAGATTCTGGGGTGAACGCAGGCACTGAGCTTCTCCACTGAGCAATCAGTTTGCCCAGGAGGAGCCTGGAGCAGCAACAGCCTGCCTAACCCCAGGTATCTACTAGGGAGGCTGTCTGAGAAGCAGAACTACTATTTCCTGTCATGGTGCCTACAAATCTCCCCTCAGAACCAATGGTTCCCAATCCTAGCTGCACATTAAAAGCAGCTGGAGAATTTTAGAAAAATATGTCCATAATCAGCCCTATCCTCTTCAAACTAAGACTAAACCCTTGTCCTCTGGTATAAGTATATTCTAAAGTTCCCCGGATACCTGTGAGATGTGCTGAAGGGCGGGACACACTGCTGATCTAACTAGAAGTTTTTCTGTCCTCAGCAGGTCCTGGAAACACACCTTGCTCAGTATGTGTGGCAGCACAGTGAGAAAGCTGAGCTATGTGCAATTCCAGAGGGCTCCGAGATAGACTTTTTATTGTGCATGATTTTGCCCTAGCTGTCCCTTGACGTGCAAATATTGATCTCACTGCCCATATGGTCAGGTTGAAGGTCAAATTTTAAGTTCCAAATAACCTTTATTATTTTAAAAACTATTCAAGAACAACTCAGAAACCATACAACTCACCTGTAATTGCATACAATATTTTTTAGCATATTCACAGGATGGTGCTATCACCACCACAACTGTATTTTAGAATATTTTTGTCTTTCTCCAAAATAAACCATGTATCCCCTTTGTTTAATTTTCAAAAGCATAGTAGCACTTGCAACTATTTTGAGATTGCAGGAGCTGTTATACTGTCTTCTTTCTCCTTTTATAAGTGTAGAAGTTTAACTTTATTATATTTTGTGTGACATGCAACCCTGTCTATATGTGTATGTGTGTGTAACTGGCTGTGTAACAATAAGGAAGGTGCCCAAGCACTACAAAGCCAAAGCCTAGCATAAGGGGAAGTTCTCAGCTGAGTGAGAGCTCACACTCCACACTTAGCACTTAATTATAAGTGATTTTTATTTATGTCATTACTTTTTTGTGTACTATAACAAAACCTCTTACTTGGGAGCAAATACTTCTTTTGAAATCACAAAATAATATTGCTTATGTTTTTAAATAGTCATAACTCAGAATTTTAAAAAACATTCATTACGTATAGCCCTCCTAAACTATTTAGAGTCTGTAAAATTTGGAGGATTTTGAGCATTTCAATGAAAGCAAGTACCTACTAATTTTGGTTAATCTGGATTGACTACAATAGAGTCTCTTTCAAGCACCATAAGGAAATAATTTAGACATGTTTATAGAAATCATCTATATACCTATATTTTAAAGGATAAAATGCTGTATATGCACTTTGGTTATGGGGCAGTAAATCACGTACACATTTACCACGTGAACAGGAGTCACTGTATCGAGAGCATGGAATCTCACATGGGACCAGCAAGTGAGCCTTTTCAGTTTTCTCATTTGTAAAATGGAATAGTAACACCTGACAAGTAGAGGAGGCACTCAAAGCAAAAAATAATAGTAAAACAGTGGATATTGTTGCTGTTACTTACTTTTTCTAATCTAAAAAATGTGTGGAACTTAAGTGAATGTAATATCATGATTCTAAAATTATCAGTCCTGGAAGGAGATAGATTTGGTAATCTCTTGTCTTGGTAGATCAGCCCCATATTAAATACTACCTCCAAAAAATGAATCTCTGTTTTAGAGATGATAAAAGAAAGTTTCAGGCAAAATAAATTTAACAGTTTATTTGAACAAATGAAGCAATTCAAGATTGGAGCAGCACTCAAACCTGGAAGAGTTTGAGAGCACTCTGCCTCAGCAGCATGAGCAAGCTTTTACAGGCTGATGACAGAAGTAAAGAAATTACTTGATTGGGCAAATAGTTGTAAGAAACGCCTTCAAGTTCTGTTTCAGTTTGCGTCTGTGAAGACCCTTGGTACCAAGACAACCTTGTGCTAAGGAAATTTTGTTTGAACAGAGACAAATATTTTTCCCCCTACCCCAGGTCTGGCCTCTACAAACCTTTCACTCATCAATTATTCTAATACTTATCATCGACTACCTAATTCTGGTTTATCTGTGTGTTTTTTAAACAATTTTATTTATTTTTCAATTTATTTTGAGGCACAGTCTTAATATGTTTCTTAGAGGTGATCTCAAATTTGTGAGTTCTAGAGAGTCTCCCTCCTCAGCCTCAATACAGTAGCCAGGAGGACAAGCCTGCACCTTCGCATGAGGCTTACATGTGGCCTCTTACATTTTTTTAAATTATTTTTCAACATTCATGAATTACTCATTGATTGCCCTTACCTATGGACAAGCAACCCCTTGATTAGGGCATAAAAGGAAATTTTGGTTTGACTGCTTTTTAGTGGATTCCATTCACTAATCCAAGGGAGTGTTTCTTTTGGGGGAAACATTTACATTCATTAAAGTGATGCATTATTAGTTGCACATATAAAGAACTATGAAGTAGATATTCTAGCGATATGCCCTGTATTCTTGGTCATTTTTTTGGTAGCATATCTGTTGATATGATTAAAGTAATACTATGCAATTCTGTTTAACATGGGACAGAGGCAAACAGCAGATTATAAATCAAGAAAACTTACTCTGTGAACTTTTCTCATTTACTAGATGCATGTCATTCTGAAAACTATCAAATTATTATTATGTTTTCTCCTTTATAAAGCCACATGACCCATTTTTTGTATTAAGGATATATATGAAAACGCTTTGTCAATAATGTGATATAAATTATTGCTATCATTATCACTCTTCTTAGTTTCCATCATTTCATTCTACATATTCATATGGTGACTCTTCTCTTCGGAACATAATAGTATTTTATATTTTGGTTTAACTTAGGATGACTAGATTTGAATCTAGTAGTGAGCTTTTTATTTTCTCATGTTTGGATCCCTTCTCCTATTTTGCACACCTCAAAAAATGCAAGGAATGAAATAATTCCTTATATCCCATTGTAGGGAACATACAAATATTTTTCATTTCTCAAAAAATTTAACAAACTTTAAGGTTTATTCTATCTTATCACCCAAACAAATGAACACATAAGCTTTTATGTTCCATGTAAACATAGTTACATTCATTCCTAGTGTCTTGGTTAAAAAATTATTCTGTTTCTAGACGTAATGAAATTCTAAAGCCATAATAAGTACAGTGGACCCTTGACTTATGAACTCAGTTCTTTCCCTAGAGCTGGCTGTAACTCAAGTTTGGTCAATTGAAGGCTCAGACTCCTCTACACAGCCTTCAAAGTCTCTCTCCTATATACAGGCAGATTTCTTAGAGAGACACTGGCCTGGGATTTCTCAATTAACCCCACACAGGAAAGGATATTGTAATGTTCCTTCCAGAACTCTTTAAGGGTTAAATCTGTATCTGAGACCATCTGGAAGCACAAGTGCCCGGCATTCCAGTGGTAACTCAAGACTTCGTTCATAAGTTAAAACTAAAATTCCGTCATAACCCAAGTTGTTCATATGCCAGGCCAGTCGTAACTGGAGGGTCCATTGTACAAGGTGCATGTATGGACTTTCACTTTCAGATTTTATTATTGTGCAGTGGTGAATATTTAGAAGGAAGAAGCCTAGGGAACCCCCAAGAGCTATTGGAAGTGATGGGTGACTTGGAATGTGGTGGTGGACTCTTGTGTCCCTGCTGAACTGAGGCTTATTAAGTGTGGCTTCAGGTGCAGCATGGTCCTTAGAGATCTCATCTCCATGATGAAGCAGACCTCTCCCATCCTGGCAATTTGGGCTTCAAAATTCCATGAGACATTTTGTAGGAGACAAGATGCTACATTGGTGTTGCCATCAGCTCTGTATCTGGTTAATAGCAGAGTGACTTTCAAGGTCCCAGATGATTATCAGTATCATCCCTTGTGAAAGCCTCTGACATTTGTGTAGAATTAACCAATATTCTCAGGAGAAAGATGAAAGGATCCTTCTATGGGTTGTTTAGCCTTTCTGTATTAAAGGCACCATTATCTTTATCACTTCCTCTGTTAAACCTTATCTTTTTCTTTAACTTTTTTTTAGCATGTCAATGAAAAGACTGGTGGATCACCTCCCAAACCAGGAGAAAAGAAAGAAGCAGATGAGGTAATTTCCACAATAGTGGATTTTCATTTTCTCTTGATTTTAAACTGTGATTCTGTCTTGAAATATTAATAATGTAGTAAAGAGTTTGGTGATATTTAGCAAATTTTGCAAATTTAGTTTTGCAGAATTTAGTTTTAACTCAAAAATATAAGTGGAAAATACTGAACATAAAAAAAAGTGCTCCTCAGAAGAGAAGCTTTGTAAATAGTTTCAATTTAAACTATTTTAAAGAGCCAGGGATTTAGCTCAGCTGCACACTTGCCTTGTGAGCACCAGGCCCTGAGATCGATCCCTGGTACAAAAAAAAAAAAAAAAAGTGTACCAATAAACTATTTTAAAGTGTTTTCCCTACAGAAATTGGAATATTAATTGCTCTGTTGGCAAAATGGTAGGTGTAGAGGAAAGCAAAGTTTGTCATGGGAAAGGAAATCATTTTTTGTGGGAATGTACCAGGAAAGGAGAGCAGTGATGGCTGAGATTAACCAGACATTTAGGCCTGTAGACAAAAGAAAGAAAGAACTGCTTGTGGAAACAGCAAATCTTCCCTGCTTTGAGATGAGTTTTCTTTGCACCTGTGAATTTCTCCTTTCACTGAATGATGCACCCGTGTCACCACTGACCTACTTCTCTAGGGAGGGGTCATGTGAAAGCCCTGTCCTTCGAAAGGATACTGGATTAATACACTGCTGCTTTTTATATGTTAAATCTCAGTAGGTCTGTCTGTTCACTGCCATTCAATACAAATTGTCACGTTTCCAATGTCTGAAAGTCAAGGAGCCTGATCCTGAAAGATATATGGAAATTTTAAAAGCATAAAGCAACCATTTTATTTTTGTTTATGTTTTCAACATTGAACAGGTGTTTTTGGAAATTTATATCCTCTTCCCCTTTAGTTCCAAAATACTCGAAATGGAAGAAGGCTGTTATGGAGAGAACCAGCTATGTATTCTACATTGTTTACTCCTTAGCTTTCTACCATTATTTTCATTACTAATGTCCATGAAAATATAATTCTGATTACTTCTAACCAACAAATTGTATTAAATTTTTTGTTCCCATGGGAAACAAATTTGAAAAAAATAGTCAAAGTAAACTTACATTGTTTCATTCCTGATCCTTCTTAAATCATTAAAGAAATACATTTCCATACGAAAAACCACATTTTTTTTTTCCTTTTTTACTATCATGAAAATTTGTCTGGTATCATTCAGTCCCTTTATCAACCTTGCTCTTTTTTTTTTTGGTACCAGGAATCGAACTCAGGACCTTGAGCTTGCAAAGAAGGTGGCAGAACCACTAAGCTAAATCCCTGGCCCAACCTTGCTCTTTAACTATATTCCTAGATAAGTTTTCTACAAAATTGATTATTTAGGCAAACAGCAAATACTTTCCTGTTTGAGAACTATTCTGTTCCTTTATTCTCCAAACCAGAAATATGTCCATGGATGTTATTCTCTATTAATATTAACCAAGATTAAACTATTGGGACAAAAAGAAATCTTTTCCAATAGAGTAAAATGCATAGTAAATCCATTTTTACATAGGCTTTCTGGCCAATTGTGTCATAATTTTAAAGTTTAAAATATATCTTGAATGTCTAGATGTTATTGGTTTAGGAGACAGCTGCTAGCATGGAGTTGTCTTTATGACATCAAGATAAAACTCTCATGTCAATATTTTTTTCAAAATGCTTATAAAGCGCTGGTAAGAAGCCCTATTACAAATGCTGTCAGGGACAAATTCAAAGTTTCTGTGTCCATTGAGGGAGACCATGCTTTGATTTTGACCCTAAAAGCCAAACTTCTATCTCCAGTGGAGGAAGAATTTTTCTTTTGTCTGTTAGCAACTGAAACAATTCTGACATTGTTTCGTAACATTTCTGGGAAATTCACATTTGCAACTCCTGCCCTTACACTAAAGCCTGTGCTTGTTTGTTTGTTTGTTTTGAGCAGCTTGTTGTGTTCTGTACAAACCTACAGAAATAAAAAGGGAAGAGAGTCTTTGCCTTATTCTCATGGCTTAAATTACTGTTTTAGACAAAATAAATACAACAGAGTTTATTTGAGCAAAGAATGATTCATGAATCAGGCAGCTGGAAGAGTTTCAGAGAGTTCCCCTTTCCCCAAATTCTGCCTGGGTCTGTTACCCAGGGTAGGCAAGCATGGGAGTGGATAACTTGGTAGTGACAATGTATTCTCAAAATGTTCTGTTCCCAAAGTGTTCTTAATTATTTTTTAAGTGCAAATAAGCCACCAATGAAATATTTTGGCCCGGGAGCAGGGAAGCTGTCTTACAATAGGCACTATTTTACCTTTTATCTTCAAAAGGATATAAAGACATATGCAGTCTGGATTTATGATCTGACTCACCGACCACTCCTGGCCACTTACCTCCTCTTTTCTTCTCAAAATTACCACAGATAGATTTTCTGAAACTGATTCTTTCTTCCAAAGATTTTCTTACCTATTACTCTGTGAGAGAAGTGAGATTAAAAACTTTAATTTGGTTCTTAGTAATCCATCTCAATCTAGCGTGTACCACCAAAGGTAAAATAAGGTAGTACCCCCAAAATATGCAAATGTACTGGTAAGACCTTTGAAAGAAAGTCAGTTTGAATATATGGTTTTTATATTTAGAGATACCTCGTGACTCTTTTTCCTTCTCTATTACTTTGCTGCATTTCATTTATATATGTAAGAAAAGTGTCCAGAGGAGAACTTTGGCAGAATATAGCCAGAAGAAAAACTATTTAGGCTTAAGTGAGAACAACCATCATATTGTGTGAATTTGAGAGATTTTCTCCTTGCTATTGTCCATAGTTCTTAGTTTTTTGAAATTTGCCCTCTATACAGCCATTAAATGATCTGAAGATATCTGCAGCAATTTTAATACAATGATACCACTAAAATATTATTTGTTGTGTTGCATTTGCAATGCAAATGGTTGAGGAAGGAGTAGGGTAAATGTCTATGAAAATGTGTTTGTTTATTCCAATTGTCATGAATGTATCAAGCCCTCCCCAAATGCAGAATTATAACACCAAAATGTACACAGACTAAATAGCCAAAGATAGAATGACTAGAGAGCAGGAAGAAAAATGAAAACATTTAGCACAAGCATCTTTAAATGCTGTGGAACAAAGGATCCTCTCCACACATGCAATCAAATCTATTTAAAGTATTTGACCTGCTGGTTTGGCCACACATGGGGGAAGTGTGAGCCTTTTAGCAACATTTCAGTGAAATTCTAGGGAATGGAATTTAAAGCACAAAATGGGCGTGATCTCTCAGAGTCAGTTTTTAAAGCTTCAAATTTAATAATGGGTATATTTTTGTAACTAAAGGAAGAGAGATGTAAAGGAAGCAGAAGATATAAATTAAAGGAAAAGATGTCCAATAAAAAACAGTCATCAGTATGTGGGGCTTTCAAATACATGGCAAGTCATTATTCAAGTCCCTAGCATTTAACCTGGTCAGTATTTTGTACTGTTTTTAAGGGGAGAAAACTTACTTCTTGTTCAAAAGTCATTTGGGACGTGTTCCCACGGTGAGTTGGCCATAATTAGCAAATCCTGGAGGAGCACTGCAGCAGGCACTGTTTGAAGGGACCGTGGGGCATGACAAGGAAGTCCAGATAAACCTTGAGATGTTCATGGTGGCTCTCAAGCTCATGCCCTGACGCCAGCAAAGAGGCAAAGCTGTGGAGCCCTGCAGTTGGTCTCACCTGACTCGCAGGGGCCTCCAGACTCTAGTGGCCATCACCAAACTCATCTAGTCCACAAGTTTTTTGGACTGTGGTTTCCCCACTCTTCAGTATGTGCATTTTTATAGTTCCTCGATGACTATACTAATTTTTAAATTATTTTCTCAGGGAGGGAAGACAATCATGTGCATGTAAGTGAGTTTTCCCATTGGCTTCACCCAAGACAAACAGCTGGTACTGGAGTACAACGTTCTTAGCCATGGTCTGTTCTCTCAAAATTCTGTACTGTTGCTCTGTGATTTTCCAACCTTTTGTTCTGTAGAGAAGATATCTGAGGCAGCCTAATATTTATTTATTTATTTATTTGGTACCAGGGATCGAACTCGGGCCCTTGGGCTTGTGCAGCAGGCAGCGAAACCACTGAGCTACATCCCCGGCCAATTTTGATTTATTTTTAGGAAGTTTATTTTTAGAGTTTTAATTTTATTTTTACAATTAAACAAATTTGCCAGAATCTATTTGTTTTAAAATATTTTTCCTGAGATATGTTACTTATTTTTAAAATTATTGCTATTGCTTTAGTTTTTCTGTTTCTTCTTAAAAATGTGTATACTTACAAGAATAATCACTTCTTAATCCTTTGTCTTGCAGTCTGCTTTTCTTTCTTTTTTTTCTTTTTGGTACCGGGCATCGAACTCAGGTCCTTGTGCTTGTGCAGCCGGTGACAAAACCACTGAGCTAAATCCCCGCCCCCCCCCCAAATGCTTTTCTAATCTTTGCCTTTTCAGAGTTGCTGAAGTTTGTCCCCCATACTTTTATTTCTAAATTCTGTTTTTGAAACTTCCAATGCAGTTTTAAATTTTGCATTTTTTATGTTTTGTAGCCTTCTCTTCCTCTCATCTCTCTTCTGTCTCCTTCTGTTATCTATCTCAGTCTGTAGCACTCTGCTCCCATTTCATGGAGTTAACACTATCATTTTTCTATCAGAGATGCATAGATTTTTCTCACTTTTATTCTTGTAATCTTTTTGTGAGACAGTCTTCAGGACAGTGATGCCATCTTCTTTTATCTGCAGTATTTTTTGGTTTCTTTCTTTTTACTCTTTTTTAATAGAGTTCTGTCTGCACTTGGAGCTTGTCAACAGTTATGAGCACGTTGTCCTTTCTCCTGCTGTCTGTCCATGTCGGTTAGTTGAATCTCCTCAGGTCTCAGGTTTGGCATGTAGATGAGCACGTGCCTGGTGAAACGCCAATATATCTAATGGCTTTCATCCAGTATAGAACATCATGCAGGGAGGAACTGCATTCCTTAACATATACTACAATGGGCCTTTCTTGTATCTGTCCCATTGAAGACCACTTTACTTAGGACAAGCTTTCCCAGGTTGCAGCGTGCTGCTGCCACACCCCGTTCACCACCCAACCTCCCACATCTTTCCCACTCCACTGAGCCCACAAGATTTCTACTTTGTTGGTTTCCAGAATTTGTAATCTTCGTCTTGGTTTAGAAAGAAAGTCACTAATAGAGAATAAAGGTAGATTGCTTCCTACTAAAGAGAGACCACAGGTTTTCTAGATTTGCATTTCTGTATGGAGTCAGAGCATTTGACAGAGAAAGGGACCCTCAGGGATGTGGCTTGTTCTATTCCTACTTATGATACAAGATTGTGCTTTTATGACACCAATTGTGCTTCTAGTGGTTTTGACTGGAATGGAAATCTGCCTAGATTTTGGCATGTGGTTAATTTTCTTTACTAATTACTAAATTTCTGTTCTTGTCTGTGAGAAGATGAGAGAAAAGAAACTGCTAGAGAGAACATTTGTACCAGAACTCCTTGGGATTGTCTCATATGAACAGTCTTTGGCTTCTTTAGTCAAATCTCCTCTATTCTACCTTTTACTTGGGCATAACCTGTGAAATAACTTGGCATTTTAGACTCTTGTCTGTTTATTAGTTGTGTGGGACTCCTCATGAATTTTAACAAACGGCCTTGAAGTTTACAGGTTTGGAGATGATACCATCACAGTGGGTTCCATGTCTCCTTTTTTTTTCCCCTTGAGATTTCTCCTTGTGGTTTCTGGTATTTTGACGTTTTAAATGTGTTAGTCATCATGAAATACATTGGGTCAGTGCTTGTCTTTTTATGAATGAAACTTGTTTATGTGAGTATTATAATTACTTTCTGCTTTTTGGAGCCTATGATAAAATCTTCATGAATGGTGAGTGAATTAAAGTTCAAAACCTCCAATAAAAACTCCAGATGTTATGTAGACATTAAAACAATTGGTTTATCCGAAGACACAGATTCAGGCTTAATTTTGAAATTTAGAAAGTTTAGAAAATTTGAGCTATAAACTAAGCCTTTCTGAGACCACAGCAAGAGCAACTTTCTCATCTGCTATAGAAGCTTTGAAGAAGCACATGCTCAGCCTGGGTAACTTTCCATTTATCATTCTTTTAACTCCCACTGTGAAAAATTCTTGGTTGAAATTATTTAAGAAAAGATTATATAGACAGAAACTAAAATCAAATGTTGATGATACCTCTGTGTAGGACATGGGAAGGAGAAATAGGTGAACAAGTTAAAGAAGCAGCAAACAAAGGGTTAGGAGAAACTGCATCCTACAGTCATCAGTGGGAAGGTGGAAGAGGAATAGAGTCAGTCGGGCCTAAAATGTTAATACTTCCAGAATGACGGGGACTGAGGTCAGGTGCCTTGTGAGTGATGTGTCCTCTTTCTTGAGAAGACGTTGGTGCTCTTCTGAGCTGTTTCTGTGGAGTTATAGGAGATATCTATTGTGTCATGGTTGTGATTAAGAGGATGCTAAGTAGAAATTTTGCACAGATGGCTCTTCTTTTAATGTGCATAGATTTTTGTAAATAAGAGCACATAAAACAAAAAAAGTTTAAATCAGTATTTCTTTGCATAAAAATATATGTGCTCTAAAATTATTCACAGCACTTTTTAAAGAACAGTAAGGCAGACTTTACTCAGGACAATTGCTGTAAGCTTAGGGACCAGTGCAATGGAATTTTTCAGTGGGGAGAGAAGTTGGATTTAACTTTCAATTTAATTAGGAAAAAATGGGGATTTATAGGCAAGGAACAGGTTGGGGGTGGTCCGTGGGTGGGAATTTATTTATTTAGGGGAAACAACAGGAATAAGATGGATCTAGCCACACTGACCTAGTGACAGGATTCTTGCAGAAGGCGGGCCAGAGTGGTCAAACATCACCTGAGGGATGTTGGAGGATGAGGAGTTTGATCAGATGTCCAGGATTACAAGATATCAAGGATGAGGAATCTATCTAATGTGACTTAGGAGTCTTGCTAAAATTGGAAAATGCAAAGACAAACAGAAGTCCAACTCAACACATGAAAAAGAGGTCACTCAAGCTTGATTTAGTTTGGTCCTTGAGAGCGTCTTTATCAATTGATGTCTTATTCAAGGGACAAAGAGACATGCTCCATTCCTTGGGACAACAGAGGCCCATTTCTCACTTGGTCACCTTCTGTTCACTGAGGATGAGC
This sequence comes from Heterocephalus glaber, assembly GCF_053883595.1. Classification (NCBI taxonomy): domain Eukaryota; kingdom Metazoa; phylum Chordata; class Mammalia; order Rodentia; family Bathyergidae; genus Heterocephalus; species Heterocephalus glaber. The sequence goes on along the minus strand of NW_028258312.1, from coordinate 17,585,040 downwards.
TGAAGCATTTCTTGAGCCTGGGTCATAGAAGAGGACCTTTGCTAGATGGTGTGAGAAGTCAGGCAGTTAAGTAGAAATATTTCTTTGAAAATAAACAAAAAAGGATTAAAAATTGGGAACCAGCTTGTGACTCCGGAGGGCAGCCAGTGGAGAAGGTTTCTAGGTGTGGGGTCAAAGCATCCTGAGCTGGTGCAGTGGCCAGGGCAGGGGCAGGGTCCCCCGTGGTAGGGGCATCCAATGCACTTCCTGGTTTGCAGTTTGAATTCCTTTGGTGGTGGCCTTGGGTGAACTTCCTGAGCCACCTTAAAACTACAGGCACAGACATTATCTGTTGTAGTGATCTTCCTTGCAGTTTATATCAAGATATCCAGCTTTAAGTTGTAGTAGGGCTTTGGGAAAAGGATGGTTATAGCTCTCCATAGTATATGCCAAGTCAAGAAGATGAGAGAAAAGTTAGAACGATTATTTTGGAGACGTGTAGGAAATTTATTTTTTATATTTGCAGTGCTAAGGATCAAACCCAGGACCTCACACATGCTAGGCAAGTGCTCTACCACTGAGCTGTGCCTCTAGCCCCTAATTTGGAAACCTGTAACCAGATATTGGAGAAAACTAGGACAACTGAGAAGCTACAAGGTGAACTGTAGTTTTCTTTTGAAACAAAATGTATCTCTGCAGTCACTTTTACAAAGAGTCTAGTCTCACTCTATTTAGCCTAATTATTTACATAAATGCAGCAAGAATGTTAATTGACTAATAACCCTTTTGGAGTTTGTTTTGCTGGAAGTTTTTATGAGTCTTTAATTAGACCTTTAAAAGCCTCTCCAGGTTGGGAAGTCAAATAATAAACTTAGCACCATCAGTACCAGTAGATTTAGGTTCATTCCTTTTGTCTCCAGGTTGCCATGATACCCTAAGATTTCCAAGTCTGCCAGGAAGTGACACTACTCACTTACCTGTAAGACAGGGGACCCTAAAGCCATCCTGGTTTTTCCAAGATGACTTTGTAAACATTGGCTCCATAAAGTCAGTCTTAGTTCTTTAAATCAGAGTCTATGCTTATCATCCTTAAATAGGATATTCTAGACAAAGCCTTGGTAATATAACCAGTCTTTCCACTTACTTCTTGTTTCAAGGTGAATAGATTCTATGAAAATAACTATAATGTCACAGAAATAAGCATATTCAATAAAAGTTTCCAAGTGTTAGAAAGATTAGGTAAGTAGAAAAGATAAATTTTGCATTTTTGTGTATAAAATTATAATTTACTAAATTGTTACCAATGTAGATAACTTATGAGAAAAAGAAAAGGAGTAATTTCTATCTGGAAAAAACAGAACATTAAAGAACCAACGAAGTTTCAAAACAAAATCAGTTATTATTCTTTATCAATTAATTCAATCCTAGGCAATTAATTCTTGTTCTTGATTTTAAATTAGCTCTTTTACGAATCTGTGAGCTTCTAAAGATTTTATGACAGTTTATTATAGCACAATAGGGAAGGAGATTTGCTTATTTTGTGGCATACAGTTAAAGATTAACTGAAATTATGACTAAAATACTATAAAACAACATTTCATGGACAGTGAGAGGATTGGCATATTTCTATGCATTTCATACGGTTTCAGAAACAGCAAAATTTTACTCATATAAGTACAACCTAGGAAAGATTAAGCATTACATTTTATTTGAAAATGCTTCCTATACAATTAAACATCAAATAAGCAGAATTATTTTAAAATTTTTCTTTAACATATCTCAATAGTAAGTTTGAAAAGAAGAAGGCTTTACCTAGAATTTTGGCAAGTTGTACAAAACATCAAAAGATTTGAACTTGATTCCATAGGATCACAGATCACTATGAAACAGTACTTACTTTCTTTTAGATAATCAATAACTAGAAAAAGGTTAACTTGAAACACAGAAAATTATTCTGATAAGACAAAATCTTCATTTTTAAGGCAGATTACTAAAAGGTAAAAAAAGAAAACCTCCATTAAAAAAATCTCTTGTATCAGACCAATAATGAAATTTCCAGAGAGAGAAATCTAAACTCTAGTTTTGTACCATAATTTTAATATTAAAGGACAATTTTAAAAACTTATAATTCTATTCCAATCTTCGCCAGCTTGGCCAAATGAGATAAGATTATTTTTCCACAAATCTTTTACATATTTCTTATGACCATTCGTCTTTCCTTTTGTTCCCTTCATTTCCTTCAGCTCATCTTGAGAAACCAGTCCTGGTGCCTTATAATACAATTACCTTCATATCTCCCAACAAAAGCACATTCTACTGCCTTGCATACTTTTCATGCAAAATTGTTTCTTTTCACCTTTATGGTTTCCAGTAGCTTCAGCTACATATATTGATCATTACCTTTCTTTTACAGAGAAAACTAGATAGGAGACAGTTGTGAACTGTCATATACAATATTCTGTACTAGCAAAAGAGTACACAATTTTACAGTGCATTATTTCTTTTAAAATTACATTGATTTTAACTAGTCCCTAAAAACATAAAAATTGTGCATATTAATGGAGTAATGTGATATTTTGACCCAAGTATATATTTTGTAAGGTTTAAATCAAGTTAAACATATCTATCTCCTCTAATATTTATCATTTCTTTATAGTAAAATTTCAAAATCCTATCTTCTCATTTCATTAAATCAACAATATTAAACTGAACTTACCACAGTTTTATCTAAAGCATATAAACTCAAAAATTATGAGTCATTCTTTTATATTTCCACGAGTTTTAGGAACATTTAATTTGATAAGTGCCCATTTATCTCTAAACTAATTTGAATGGAAAAAGTTATAAAAAGTTGCCTCTCCCATTTACTTGTTTTATCTGGATTGTGTGTCTGAGTGGGATGAATTAAAGTTACCTTCTGAATGTGAAAGGTAATACTGGGTAGCAATATTTTCAGGCAGAGTTTTAGATTTTCATCTGCTCTGATATATGGACCTGTGGAGGCCATAGATTAAATTTTAGACCAGTGACTGAGGAGAAATCAGCCAGCTTCTGGATAGACCAAAGCCTGATCCGACAGGTTAAAAATGTTGAGTCTGTTTCAAGTTAGCCTTTCTCCTTTCCGGCCTTGGCTATTTGTTTTTGGGTATTTCTGAGCACCTCGAGACCCCAGTGAGGAAGGGGCCTAAATGTCATGGGAGTGTAGAAGCTGAGGGTTTGACATGGCAGGGTGGACAGAGGAATGGAGGAGGTAAGAGTGTGAAGGGACACATAACTAAGGACTTAAAGAAGCTGGAGGGAAGATTGAAGTCGGTATGAGGAGAAGGAAGATGGGATCTGATAGGAAGGGAGAGATTTTAGAAGGGGGCATTTTGGGGGAGATCTTAAGGTTCCCAAAGAGGTCACTGAAACTTCAAAATATCCTCAGCAATATCCTACAAGCAAGGAGGAGGTGGACTGAGGGTGGTGGAACGTACAATAAGCAGGGGTTGGAGAACCGGAGTTTCAGCCAACTAAGAAGCTCTCCTGTGAGAGATAGGATCAGTTAGAAGAGAGAAGATTCACAGAGAGCCAGGGAGAGAAATGTCCAGCCCAGAAATTGGGAAGCAGATTCCTCATTCCAAACAAAGTTCCAGGACATCTTCTAGCCCAGGAGTCCAGAAGTGAATCCCAGCTGGAATCAAGGTGTCAGGCAGAAAGAAGAGCTTGTTGCCAGGAACTACCATTCCAAAGGACCATGGAACTATAATCCAGCTCCAGGGAGTACAGTTTGAATCTTAAGAATCAAAATCTGTCCTCACCAGCTTCACCTAGACTTAGTCCAGAGCAGAGGTTCAGGAATGCTATGACTGACCAGTGTGTCCACTAGGAGTAAAACGTTTTAAAATTGCATACTTAAGGCTTTAGGTGGAAGGCCAGGGACCAAATGACAAATGCGATCCTATCTAAATCCTGGAGCCATAACTGTTAAAGAAAAACATTTTTCATGATATTTCTAAGGAATGGTGAGTCAGGGATTGCCCCATAGGTATAGGAACCACTACAATGGGGTTTATAGTAGGGGAAGAGACTCAACTCCAAATGCAATAAGGGAAAGTGGAGATTCATAGTCAAAGAGTAGGATGAATAGTTGGCAGATGGAAAATTAAGAGAAAGTTTCCATCAAGAGGAAGGAGGACGCTGGCTAAATTGACCTAACAGTCTTCTTGCTGAAGGCAGAAGGGAGAACAGACATCACCTGGGGTATGGTGGAGTGTCATTGGTTTCTCTAGAGGGCAACCAGAGACCCCGGAAAGCACCGACTTTTAAAGAAAGAAAAGGAGACATCCTGGGGGATGAACAGCAGTTTAATTCCTCTGGCACTATTCGACAATCACAAAGGAAAGAAACAAGGCTTTTATACATGTAGGAAAGCAGCTTAGTTATTCTGGCTATTGTCTTTCTGATTTTCACCTCTGATGATAACCAGTGACTTTAAGTGACTCATAAAAGCTACAGGAGAATTCATAAGTCCCCTGTTTCCATTCACCAATCCTGTACATCAAAGAGCACACTGCAGCCCTCTTCTTATCAGATAGTATCAAGAGAGCAGGATGACTTTAGCCAAAAAATCAAGCCCACAGGCCCACCATAAACATCACAGATGTGCATAGTGAGTCGTATCTCTCTTACCACCCGTAGAGTCATTGGGTCGCGGTCCTCTGATCCCAGAAAATGGTAAATAAGAAAACTAGGAAAACCTGGTTTTCTCCTGTGAGACTTTTACAAGGTCTCAAAGTTTTCTGGCATTCTTTTAACAAACAGACTTGTGGAATTTCCCAGAAACGACTTAATTCTCTTAGTTAACAAACTTCTTGTGAACTAGATAGCTGAATTCTACCAGTTCCCACAGTGCAGGATGAAGGAAACTGGGTGATTAGGTATCAAGGATGGGGAATTATGGCTGAAGTGATGTAGAAGGACTCTTACTAAAATCAGACAATGCAGAGCTTGATATGCATGTCCTAGTCAAGGACTATTTGAAAAAAAAAGCAGAAGAGCTTGACTAGAGTTTGGTCGAGGAGATAATCTTTGCCAGTGTGACCTAGATGCTTCACACATTATTGATTTCTTGGATTGGTTGGTACTTCTCTCTTCCAGTTGCTTATAGGCAATTGAATTCATTTACTAAATAAACAGTCAAATATAAAAGAAGGCATTATTGGGAAGACTTCATGATGAATTCTAAAAATATATTCATCTTAATCATTTGGTTCCAGATTTCCTGGTTGGCCATTTACATTAATGTTTGCATTTCTGGGCTTTTTCTTTATACATCAAGTCTCTGATTCCTAAGAGGTATCATTGGAGCTCAAGAAGCAGAATTTTTCGACTCTGATAAATTCTAGGAAAAAGCATTGAAATTTGAAATCTGCAAATATAGTTTTGAAGAAAAACATTTCTCTATAGGAAATCAAGAGCTAAAAGGATCTCACATTTGTATCTGAAGTTGGGTTTCATCGTACTTGATATAAAAATCGCTTCTCTGAATATTTGTCAATTATTTGTTTTCCTGCTTGCTTTAATAGTGAGTGGACTCAGCAGTCTGAGATCATAAATTTATTTCTCTGAATAGTGAGGTTGAATGGTCAATAATTAATAACTTTTAAAAGTTAATGAGGGTTTTCCCTACCAGCTTCAAAGATAGGTTGCTGAAACATTTGTTCTTTGTGATGTGGTAGTAGCTGCCCAAATGTTAAGCATATGGTTCAGGAGACACCCAGTGGCTCAAAATAGTAACATCTTTCTGTGGTACAGTGTTCAAAGATGGACGGACTACTTCTTACTTCCTGCTTCCACAGTGATAGCGCTGCTGACTTTATCCCTCTGTGTGACCACATGTGTGTGATGAGAATATATTTGGTTTTGACTTCACATATACATTTTCCTTGAATTGAAAATTCACAGATTATAAGATTGGAAATGTTAGAAATATGATCACTTTTCCCTTATTAAAGACATAAATATTTAGAAAAGTGAAATCAGTGATGAAGAGTCTTGAATTTTAAAAAAAATACATTTTGACTTTAAAATTCTAGATCTAAGCCAGGCGTGTTGGCGCCTGGCTGTAATCCTAGCACTTGGGAGGATGAGGCAGAACCATTGCCTCGAGTTCCAGGTCAGCCTGGGCCACACAGTGAGCTCAAGGCTAGCCTCAACTACACAGCGTGACCCTGTCTCAAAAAACAAAGACAAACACAAAAATTCTAGTTCTAAGAATTTGTTCTGAGTGTGTAATCTGAGATTTTCCTTTTATAGTACTAATAAAGTGATAGGTAAACAAATGTACAGAAGTAATACGTTGGTGCAATTATGGTACAACCATAATTACTAACACATCTCTAACACGAAGCTTTGAAGAATGTTTTATGACAGGGAAAATGTTTATATTAGGCTAAAAAGAAAGAGAGATGGGGAGAGATAGGAAGGAAGGAAAGGAGGGAGGGATGGAGGGAGGCTACAGTTCTATTTATTTAACATACTTATAATATACTAGGTGCCTATTTTTGTATTAATAAAAGTAGAAAAACTAACTGAAAGCAATTGTCTTAACATATTATGTAACTTTTTTTTCTACTTTTCTCCTATCTTAAATATATTTTTAAGTAAAAGAAAAAATGCGTAAGCATAGATAATAAGAGTAATGTAAGTGTTTTGACCGTGGTCAGAACTAAATCTATACATCTGTCTGCTTAGATCTTAAAGGAAGAAATGTTACATACTTGTGCCTTTTTACTTTAGGACCCCAAAGAGGTACTTTCAGACAGGAGCTGCTGCTGGATGTTTGTGCATGTGTGTGGGTCTGTGTGTGTGTGTGTGTTTCTGTCTGTCTGTGTTGTGTGCTTTTGTGTTGAAGGGTGCATGCACAAATGTAATTGATTAGATCTTAGATATGGGTGAAAAATGAGGCTCAAATACAAAGACAACGTGGCGGGCAAGAACTCTTGAATATTTTTAGTTCCTGGTCTCCTGGGAATCTGATGAAAACTGTGATCTTTTCTCAAAAACTACACATGTCTATAAATATAAAATTACCCCCTCCAAATGACATAAGTTTATAGATACATACCATTCCCAAACCTGTCAGGGAGATTTTATCAAGTAGATTATTTGGGAGGTATCATCAAATGATATTTTCCTAATTGTCTTGTTCAGGTTTGAAATTCCACCAGTAGCAACTTCCTTAACCTTTGAGTTCAGTACTGCCTTCCCTGAGACTTATTTTAAATTATGTTTTCCTAGGAGAGATAACCTATTAATCATTAATGCCTTAATAAGGAAAAATTCGAGAAAAACAGAAGAGAATTATGTAAGTACTGCTTTTATGTAGACTTAGTAAAGTACTAGACATCATTTAGTAATAATAGTAGTAGGTAACACTCATAGAGCCGTTGTGATGTGTGTGTGTGTGTGTGTGTGTGTGTGTGTGTGGATGCCCCTCACAACAACCCATCCTACTGATGAGGAAATTGAGGACAGCCTGATTAAATGATCTGTCCAAAGGCACACAGCTATTTACTACTGAAGTTGAAATTGAACACACTTTGCAGAATCTGTGCTTTTAACTGATATCTGACACTTTAAAATGCTAAGAGTTTGACCTTGCAGTATGGAGGCCAACTGCATAGACTCTGTAGTAGTGTTGCGAGCTTTTGTGATTGGGACCTCTGCCTTTTCAATTCCCTCTTCTTCGTGTTGTACTCTTTTCATTTAAGATCGTATAGCAAGTTAAACTATTCCACTTCCCATGATGTGGATAAAGCTCTTCCCTCACTGTAGGTAAGAAATGAGCACCGAGGGCGGCTGAGTCAAGGCAGAGGCACAACCACTACAGGGCAGTCTCCCAACTCTTAGTGCAGAATCTCCTGACTCTTAGTGCAGTTATCTAGAGACAGTGAAGGCTTAGGGTCCATCTTGAGGACTTTCACCAGGAAATGATGAATGGGAACTGAGTCATCAGAAAGAAAAATAAGAAAATACCTCACTGAAGAGGGCCATGCTATTAAACATGGGACACTTCATTCACCAGGTGACTTTGTATGTAAAGAGTTAATGAAAAGACTTAGTCCTTATAACGTCACAGTATTTCCCACAACCAATATATCCTGTATGCCGCTTTGCATTTGTGGCAGCACACACTTATACTTCTATTTGGGATAAAGGCAACTTGTGCTTATTTATAGTCTTTTAAATTATGATGTAAAAGAAAATTTGCAAATAGGAGTCACAATTTTATAATCGCTAGTGTTGAGGAATATGCCTACCTTTTTGAAAGACAATCTTTTCCTAGATACTATTTTCAAATAAAGCATGTGTTTTCATGTTGGAAACACAATACTTCTTGTCATTTTGTAGGGTGACTATTAAGTAATGGAATTGATTTTTTAACAAATATTTCAAAACTTACAAATTTCAATGAGAGTTTTTATTTGAAAAGTACTACACTTTATCAAGTCTACATTTCATCATAGATTTTTAAATGTCCTGGTTATAATATGCTAAAAAGAAAAAGAAAAAACAAAATAAAACTGTCAAACTCTAGCTGAAACTTTTTACATTGATTTTGAGGTACATTTTTACGCAGGAGGTATAAAAGAGGAAAGAAAATGGTGATTTAAAATTAATAAAATTCAGTAGCAACCTAAAAATGTACATAGCTAAGATATTTCCCATTGCTCAAATACTTTAAAGACTATTTCCTTTTTGCCTTGTGAATACGAAGCAGGTATTGCTTCTCAGCCTTTTGGCTAAGATCAAGTATGAATACAAAGCAGGTTTATCTTCTTCTTCAATTTATTCATTAAAATCAATATTAACCAGTTTGCTAATGTCCTATATTTTCCAGATATGAATCCGATTAACTTATGGTAATTCAAACAACTTTAATCTACATCTAGAGGATAAATACTTGTTTTACCATCGAGGATATTCAAATGCCGTGTTACACTTTTTCTTCTTCTTCTTCTTTTCTTTTCTTTTCTTTTTTTTGGCACTGTAGATGGAACTCAGGACCTCACACTTGCCAGGCAGGTGCTGTGCCACTGAGCTACATCCCAGCCTTGTGTTACACTTTCTTAAGACAGTTCAACAAATGGGGTTCCAAGAATATTTTGAGCAAACCAGCTGGCAAATTGAACCTTTGAAGGTTTTGACACTTATTCACATGCAGAAGTTCTTGTGTATTTGTGTGCTCAAAGTAGGTACATATGACATCCAATCTACTGCCTATAGATCATTGCAAGCTGAAGACACCCCAGTGTCCTCC